>NC_054824.1:135911414-136221030 GCF_018345385.1 Vulpes lagopus
CAAAATCAAATCTATTTCATGAACATAAATGAGACTTAACTTAGGTTAATTTATTGTAAATGGCTCTGATAATTGTAAAAGAAACAAGTCATCTTCCTAAAATGGTGTAGGATAATCACTTTTAACCAAATCTGCTACCATCTGGAAATCCCCATTATAGCAACCAATCATTGTATAGGTTAAACAACTTCCTCAATTTCATTTTGTAAGCCACCCTGTAACATCTTGCTCTGACTTTCATATCAGTTTTGGATTTGAAGACTCAAAGTTTGCAAAGTGGTTTTTATATACAAAAAACTCCTCCTAATTATTAGTTTACTGACCTGGTTTTAACTTTTACTATTTCTGGATCTTTTACACTATAAAGACAATATGGTATTGACATAAAGGTAAATACATAAATCAATGGAACAGAATTGTGAGACCAGAAAAAAGCATTGTATTTAAGGTCAGCTGATTTTTGACTAAGGTGTCAAGACAATTTAATAGAAGACAAGTCTTTTCAACAAAAAGTACTAAGTCAAATGTGTATCCACATGCAAAAAAAAAAAAAAGAAATTAAAACTTTACCTTATACCATATATAAATATTAATCCAAAATCAATCATTGTTCTAATTTTTTTTTTTTTTTTTTTTTTATGATAGTCACAGAGAGAGAGAGAGAGAGAGGCAGAGACACAGGCGGAGGGAGAAGCAGGCTCCATGCACCGGGAGCCTGATGTGGGATTCGATCCCGGGTCTCCAGGATCGCGCCCTGGGCCAAAGGCAGGCGCCAAACCGCTGCGCCACCCAGGGATCCCCTCAATCATTGTTCTAAATGAAGAGCTAAGATGATAATATGTCTAAAAGAATACAAAAGAGAAAATCTTTAGGAACTGTGATTTGACAGAGTTTTTTTGTACAATTCCAAAAGAAAATCAATAAAAGAATAAATTGATAAAGGATTTTCTCAAAAGATAGCATTAAGAAAATAAAGGCAAACCACAAATTGGGAGAAATGATTTGCAAATCATATATCTGATAAAGGACTTGCATTGAAAATACATAAATCTTTTTAAAGTCAATAATAAGACAAAAAATTCAAATAAAAATAGGCAAACATTTTCCTAGGCATTTCAACAATGAAATCATAGGAATATCTCTTAAGCACATTAAAAAATATATACAATACTTTTAGTAACATGGAAATGGAAATTAAAACAATAATGAGGTATCACCTCACACCCAACGACAATAGATGTACTCAAAAACATAGACAAGAAGAAGTATTAGGGAGAATGGAGAGAAGCTACAACCCTGATATATTGATGGTTAAATGTTTCAATGGCAATGCTAAATATGGAACCTGATGTTCTTAAAAAATTAAACACAAACATATTATATGCCCCAGCAATTCCACACCTGGGAATTTGCCCAAGATAATTTTTTTTTTTTGCCCAAGATAAATTAAATACACACCCACACAAAGATAATTATAGGAGTCTTAGTCATAATAGCTCCAAATTAGAATCAATCCAAATGTCAACCAAGTGATGAATGTACAAACATAATATTTTATATCAATGATATTGAATACAATATATCAACCAAAAGAACAAACTACTGACATACACTACAATAGGTGTGTACCTCATAATCATTATGCTAAGTGAAAAATGCCAGAGATAGAAGATCACACATTACATCATTTCATTTTTATGAAATGAACAGAAAAAGCAAATTTATATAGAGAGGGAAAGCAGATAGGTGGTTGTCTACAGCTAGAGATGGAGACAAGGATTAACTGCAAATGAGCACGAAATATTTTTGACTTTATATCTGCCATGTTTATTGGAGTGGGGAGTGGCAAAATATGTGTTGGCTTTTGTCATTTTTTTCCCTATATGCAATACAGAGCACTTGAAGTAAATGGCTTTTACTTCTAGAAATGGCACTCTATTTCTGAAGCATGATTCCCACATTTTTCAGGCTAAGGATTATTAGAATTGCATTTGTGTGATTCCTTGGCTTTCTACTACCTTCCAGATCTCTCTTTCCATGCTGAAATTCTTTTAAAAAGCATCCAATAGTATACTCACTACCACATATATCAGTATGAGGTCATTTGCATTTTTTCAAAAACATCTCATCTTATTTGTGAAGCAGATTTCTTTCAACGTATCAAAGCATATACTCTCACCGAATCTATCTGAGCCCTTTTTAAATCATCCTTCTAAGCAAAATACTTTCATTTAAAAAAAATGAACATTTCCTGTACCCAAGTTCTTTTTGTGTTGAGCTGAAGCAATATAAAATATCAGCTCAAGTGGGAAATGTGGGGAGGAATTATAAGGAAAAGCTAGGAAGATTAAATGGGAAATGACTCTCTAAAGTCTGATGTGTGGCATTAATGATGTAGCTCACTCTAGTTGAGAGGAGCAGCTAGTTCTTTGCCTTTTACATCAGGGAGACTAGTGATGCCTTCTATGTGTAAGCTGTGAAAAATTTAAACACAGCTTCTAAATTTTACTATGAAAATCACCTTTTAATTACCGGAAAAGAAACATATATAATATTATTGCCGAGTAGAAAATTGCAATTCATCCTCATGATACCCATTATCACCACCATCACCTCCAATTATTAGGCTCATGCTTTGACTGTGTTTATTTGAAAGGTTAAACTCTTTGTTATTACTTTATGACTTGATGACAGATAATGACAATAGTTTTTAAGTCTTGCATGTCCAATAAACAAGAGAAAATCAGTCTGATCTCAGATCTGGCAGTGTATATACAGCATTTTTATATAAGACTGGCAATAATAAAATGTGTAATGATATGTACATTTTGTACAGATCTTAGACATGTATAAGGTGTTAAAGAAGTAGAATTTCCTTTGGGTTGGAATAGTAAAACAAACAAACAAACAAACAAACAAACAAACAAAAAAAAATGTAGTAGAATACCTAGGCAAGCAGAGAAGTATGGAATGGAGAGATACCTAGGTAGGGATGTGTAAGAAATATAAAAATACTCCATGCAGTGATCAAATAGCACAGTCATGATAGTTTTCTATATCACTACTCCTAACCTATCAGACTCTTTGAAAGTAGTGAAGAGAGAGGGGTATTGGAAAGGTAATTAGAATCACAAAGATGGGGCAGCCCGGGTGGCTCAGCGGTTTAGTGCTGCCGTCAGCCCTGGGCCTGATCCTGGAGACCCAGGATCGAGTCCCGCATTGGGCTCCCTGCATGGAGCCTGCTTCTCCCTCTGCCTGTGTCTCTGCCTCTCTCTCTCTCTCTCTCTCTCATAAAATAAATACAATCTTAAAAAAAAAAAAAGAATCACAAAGATGTGTGTTGTGGAGGGGGTGAAGAGACATGTTGGTCAAAGGGTACAAATCTTCAGTTCTACGAAGTTCTGGAAATTTAACAGTTGTGGGAAACAAAGGCAGAAGAAAAATTATTAAATTTCCTTATTACCTACAGTCTATTGACAAGTCCTTGAAACAGGCAGAGTGACATCCCTCCAAGAACTCAACTACCTCTATGTTAATACTTTGTTAAGAGCAAAAGATCCCCAAGAAGACTTAAGTCTACTGTAACAGATAAAAATTCCTTTAGAAATTTCCTTTATCTCTAAACCCTCCAAGATAGGTATTGGTAATCATCCCCCAAGCATATATGGCCCACCGATATACATCTGGAGGGTCTCATGACTAAGGTTTTATTAGACAGTAAGAAGTGACCTTTCCCAACAACAGCTAGCCCCCTCAAGGTCCTGGAAACCTTGCTTCCAAAATTCCTTAGAGACTTATTTTATCCCTACCTCACCTTCCCAACTTGAAAGTATATAATGGGCCACTCCTCATGACCCCAATGCCACTCTTTTTGCCCATGGGTCCTGTCCCCATGCTTTAATAAAACCACCTTTTGGCATGACAGACATCTCAAGAGTTCTTTCTTGGCTATCGGCTTTGAACCCTAACGTCTTTTCCTACATCATTGCCACACAGTTAATTGAACCACAAATCATACTTACTGGCAGTAATGAATTACTGGCAGTTTATTAGAAATTCCCAAATAAGCTAACTTTATTTTGAAAATAGTTCACAATTAAGAAGCAACCTGAATCTTTGAGGACATCCCCATTATTTAAATTCTAGTAACATCGGCAGTAGTTATCACAGGAAATGTATCAGATGGAAGGAAGTCTTGTGTTAACAAGTTCTATCATCTAAAGTCCAAGAATTTCATTGGTCTACCAGTTTCCTCATCTTTCAAATGAGAATCATGATTTAAATTACATTGTGAATGTTGTATGTTATATAGGAAGAAACATAAACCTTTCTCTTCTACCTATCTTGAGTTCTCTCCCTGGCGTCCCATAGGTTAAACTGGCAAAAGGCAGATTAACAAGGCACAAAACAGTTAACATGCACATCAGGCACAAATATATATGGGAGCACTCAGTGATGAGTAATCCAAAGAGTTTCTTGATGTTGGGCTTATATATATTTTTAGGGTAAACAAAAGGAAAGCGGTTTTGGGTTTCTGGACTAGGGATGAAAGCTATGGGATGAAGACAAAGAATAGTATGGTCAAATGCGGTTGTTTACGAAGGTTTTTTTTTTTTTTTTAAGATTTATTTATTTATTTATTTATTTATTTATTTATGATAGACATAGAAAGAGAGAGAGAGAGGCAGAAACACAGGAGGAGGGAGAAGCAGGCTCCATGCCGGGAGCCCAACGTGGGACTCAATCCTGGGACTCCAGGATTGTGCCCTGGGCCAAAGGAAAGCGCTAAACCGCTGAGCCACCCAGGGATTCCCAGGAAGGTTTGTTGTACAGAGTTAAGTCATCCGCCTTTTCCATTGATGAGTGTTATTAAGAGTCTTCCTCTTCTAGGTAAGGGAGAAAGAGTTTTACAAATGGAAATTTCCTTTATCAATGCAAATTTCCTTTCTCAAAAAGAAAATTTGTGCCCTGTTTTTAAAGCATTACCTGCCTCTGCTGATTCACAATGGCCATTAGCTCAAAATAATCCTTATGCCAAAGGGGCGTACTTTGAGATAGTATATTCTGGCACCATTCATTATATTAGAACTCTACATAAAGGCCTGGTGACTATTTGGGGATTTTAATTCATTCATTTCATCCTCTTTGGGAACAGACATTTGTGGCTTGAAAGCATATCTTTCTTTCTCTCTGGTCTGGACACTTTTGAATTTTGAATAAAAAAATAACAAATAAAAAGGAGAGTAAAAAAGCAGCTAATATATATGTGTGTGTATAACATGCATAGTCAGCCATAAAAAACCTAATCTACTTCCTTTATTACCTCTTTCTTTCCTTTTTCCCTCTGGCCCTTCCCCCCTCCCTTACTCTTTTTTCTCCTTCTCTCCTTTCCTTCCTATCTTTTCTCCTGTCCTCCTTCTCATCAGAAAATTTTAAAAATCAGAAAAGACTTCACTCATTTAGACAGTGTACTAATTTAGGCATGAGGTGAACTGGATTAATCTTGAATACAGGGATTTTGCAAAAATGTTTGTGAAATGGAATAGTTGTCTACTTTTTTTTTTTTAAAGAAATAGTTGTCTACTTACAAGAACAAACACTTTTTTGAAAACTCTAGAAATAGCTATTTCCATACCCAAAATATAGAGTGGAAATAGTACAAATAGTGCCTTCTTGTGCTTATTAACAATCATTATTCACTCTTCTTTAATATAAAAGCTAGGCTAACATTATCTGGCATTAACTAAGTTATGGAACTGAGACCAGAGAACTTGCTCCATAATTTGCTGATTGCACGATCCAAGGGAAGTCACAACTGGTAATTTTCATCTCTCCAATGAGCCAGCTAGGCTTGACTATATTTTATCTTTCCTTTATATCTTATAATACAGACACACTCATAACATAGATGAGGCTTAGCCTTCATGATTGTATCAAACTTTAAAATTCTATGATTAGGATATGCTTTTGTTTTTTCAACAAATAAAAAATTATTAATTTTCTTTATTTGCCTACTTTCTGCCTCCATTTCTCTATCTTCCTTAAAACTATTTTTCCTATGCTACTACATTAGATGAAGTGTCTAAGAATACATATGCTCATTTGATTGTTGTATTGGTTAGAGTTTGTCCTTTCAGGGACTTCCTTAGAGGAAGTGAGCTTGCTTTCCAGGAAGGATTTACTTTTCAGAGACCAAGTCATATGCATATCCCTTTGCTTTTTCATTCCTGCCAAGGTGGGAGCCCCCCTTGAATTTAGGGGAAATAGCGTAGGACTCCTTACATAAATGCGAAAATGAGAGAGCACAACTATCTGGGTCTGAAGGAAGAAATCTGCCAGCCCTCTTTGGACTCTCCTTTTAGGTCAGCTTAATCTGAAACCCCTCAAATTCTTTATCACTCTGGTTTGGTGCTGTGTTGACCAACCAGAAAATAGCTATGCTTTTCACTATTCTTTTGCCAAGTTTTAAATCCTATCCTTTTCTGATATTGGTCAAGATTTTTATAAACATCCCATACAATGTCAACTCAACAATATATTGTTGGGACTTTCACATACCCCATAGAGTAGCTGCTTTCTCTGTGATTATGGAGACAGAAGTAATGGACTTTGTTCTGGCTGCCTTCCGTTGAGAAATTAGTGAGAGCACTGGGTTTTCACTTTATTCACAATGTGTGATATAAGAGATGATGTTTTGGGGGGTTTTGTTTTGTTTTGTTTTTTACTTTTCATTTTTTAATTTCATTTTGAAATTTTAGACTCACAGAAGAGTTGCAGAGATAGTATAGAGCTTCACCATATACCTTTCACCTAGACTATTCTAATGTTACCATAAGCGTGGTACAACAGTAAAACCTAAAAAAAAATAATACTGGTACAATACTATTAATTTACAATAGACTTTTTATTTTTTTTATTAAATTCAATTATTGTATCTTTTTTTCTACTAATGGATCAAATTAAAGCCAGGAATTCAAATTACATTCAGTTGCTGGGACTTCATAGTTTCCTCCTATCTGTGACAGTTTCTTCATCTTCCTTTTGTTTTGTTTTGTTTTGTTTTGTTTTGGTGTGTGACCTTGACACTTTTGAAGAATACTGGCCCAGTATTTCCTACAGTATTTCCCAATTTTTGGTTGTGTGACTCTTTATCATGATTGTGATGTAGGAAAGATGTTGGGGTCTGGGTGGATAACCAAGGAAGAATTCTTGAGACATCTTTGGTGCAAAAGGGTGGATTTATTAAAGCATGGTGACAGGACCCATGGGTAGAAAAAGCGGAATTGGCATCATGAGCATTGGCCCATTGAATACTTTCCATTCAGAAGGAGGTTATAGATAGTGTAAGTCTCTAAGAAATTTTGGAAGCAAGGTTTCCAGGGGTTCTAGCTATTGTTAGGAAAAGGTCATTTATTATTGTTTAGTAAAAACTCAGTCATGAGACGCTTCAGATGAGTATCACTGGGCCATACGCTTGGGGGATGATTGTCAACATGTATCTTGAGGGATAGAGGTAAAGGAAGTTTCCAAAGGAATTTTTATATGTTAAAGTAGACTCACAGGATCCTGAGGATCAGGCTAAGAGTGTCAACTTGGAGGCAGCTGAGTCCCTAGAGGAGTGTAAGTAAGTGGGCCGTAAGTAGCATGGAAATTTAATAATCTTTCTTCTGTCTTTGTTTCCCACATCAATTGTACTGGGGTAATGGATTTTTGGAAAGAATACCAGAGTTGAAGTGCCCTTCTCATCATATACGAGTGAGTACATTTCAATATGACTTAAAATGGGTGACACTAACCTTGTAACTTGAAGTGATGTCTATAAGATTTTTCCACTGCGGAGCTATCGTGTATCTCTTTCTTGACTACATTTGTTGTAAATGAGAAAATATATCAAAAGACGGGGAATTAGGTCAAATTTAAGCTCCATTTTTTGGGAAGGAAGAATATTAAAAAATTAGGGATATATGTTAAAAACACTGTAGTATTTAATAAATATTTTGTGGGGATACTTTGAGGCTATGGAACTAGCCTGCTATTCCTTAAAGTGTTTTACTCATGCCAGAGCCAAGCTAAAGGATAGACAACATCCTCAAATTAGAAACAAATGACTTGTAGACTTTCCTTTTCCATTTTTGGTGTTTTGAGACAACTCACTTCTTGTTTTAGTCTGCTTTGAAATGCTTTCCAGGGCCATAGTTTTATGAAATATTCTATCCAAATTTTTAGAATTGTTATCTGTGGGAGTGTCCACACGTTCACTTCACTTTGCAGCCATTATTAGAAGTTTCAAGACTCAGCTAGTTTAATTGATTTGCTTGATCAGGTTCATAATATTCACATTCAATCCTAAAAATATAAGTTTAAATATACAGAATGTTATATGTTAAGTAAGGTATGAACCATCTTCATCATGTTATGATCTTAGGTTATTTAAAAATATTTCAGTGATGACAAATTCAGTCATTCCTTTCATTCATTTCACTGCCAATTCAGTGAAATCCAATCATAACTAATTATATACAACATACTGGTTCTCCGAGTTTGGTTTTGGATTTTAGCTGGCTCTTTCAGAATTAAATGCATTCGGTCTCACGGACATGAATGCCAACTGCACTTTCGTTTTCCAGTATGCTTTGATTAAGGCCATTTGCAGCCTTTCCTGTTGGTTTGGATTTCAAAATTGACCATTGTAGGCAAATAACCTAGCAATGGGTTTCCAGAGGTTGATGTGATGTGTGGTTGAAAAAACTGACATTACCAGATTGCAAAGCAATGTGTTTAAAGTACTTATGATTTCCTTTACAAACAACTAATTCTCACCATAGACACTGTGATCCAGTTGATTGCTTGCTCAGTAGCTGTGATGAATTCCTATGTACTTGTAAATGTGTGAATCTCTGTTATCATGTGAGCATGTGTATGTTTTTGTGACACGTGCCTGTGTATGTTTCGGGGGACTTAAAGAAGACAGTTCAGAGATAGAAGATGAGAAAAGTTGGGGTGGAAAAAAGGTAGTGGAGAAAGAGTTAAATTAAGCTAGTCAAAAAACCATTGAGTGGCCACTTTGTGTATTAAAATAAACCAGTAAATTGGTGAATAGAAAGGCCCAGGCCAGGAGGCCTTTTGTTTCAATGGGTAATTTTCAGGTAACTAATTTGAGCAGTCCTTTCAAGACACAGAGCAGCAATTTTTAAATTGTGGTAATATTACATTCACAGGTCTTAGAGGAGGCTGGGGAGCCAAATAGGGCTCTTGGGCCCAACTCCTTCTTCAAGCAGAAGAGCTTTATTTCCAACTGTTTTATACAGTTGACATCTGAGTAAAATGCTTCGAATAGACTTCCTTTAAGAAAAAATTGAAAAATATTCAATAATTTTGAGCTCCTAGTAGACAGGGATAGCAGGTTGTATGATAGAAAGACAACATAATTATACCAATAATTATAAGGGGAATATTATATGTTAACAATTAATATAAGAAATAACTGTGAAAATAATAAAACACCCTATTCTAATCTAGATTTTATATTTCACAGCCTTATCAATATAATATTGTAACAATATATATTTATCATGACAATATTATAACATTTCATAAAAACTTAATCAGGTGATTGCTGGTTTTGTGAATATAAATGACAGTTTCATTTTATTTTTTTTTTAAATTTTCAGCTGAAAGAAAGTATTTTGAATATATATATATATATATTGAGTGCCCTGTGGAGCATTACAAGGGGAATTCTCGTAACGGTCATTGCCTCAGTAAGCTTAGAGAGCAACTGAAGAAATAAAATTTATGTTATACACAGGTGTATAACACGAGCCTGGGTGGCTCAGTTGGTTGAGTGTCCAACTTGGTTTCAGCTTAGGTCATGATCTCTGGGTCATGGGATGGAACTCTGCATTGGGCCTTGCTTAGTGGGGTGTCTGCCTCTCATTTTGTCTTTCTCTCTCTCTCACTTACTTGCTCCCTTTGCCCCTTCCATTAGTTTACATTGCCTTACAAACTTCTTTTCTTGCAAATGAATATATAGTGTGAAGTTTTCCTAAATGAAGGCCATACTTTACAAATGATTTTTTGTTATCATACCTATATTATATTCCATTAGACATTTGAAAAAGTGTTCCAAATAATGACAACCATATTTGTCCCTAAAAATCATATTTGATACTCTATGTTCCTGGAGAACAAGGGAAAATTATATAAATATCATAAGAAGAACACCTTTTGTTTCAGGCACCAACTTCAGGAAAGGAAGCCTGAGAATCAAGCAGTCCAATTGCATGAGTTTATATGTCAAGGCTTCATTTATTCCTAATGGGGCCATCAATGCCTTTTGTGATCTCAGTAATTAAGAAGCCAGTTTGATTCCTCTGATTATGGACTTCCTAAAAGCTGGCTGCTAAGTCATAAAGGAAATAGAAAGATGCTTTGGAAACTAATGGCTGCCCCTGTGTGCTGAGTCAGTCTTGAATTTTATGGGAAGCTATGCTGACTTATGCAGGACCACTCTGTGTCTCTGAGATGATCTATTTTAACATGCTGATTGCTTCTTCTTGGGAATCATTTTCCCTATGGAGACATGGGCCATTTGTATAGTTTTAGAAAATTAATTCAGTATGGGAGATGAGAGAAAACTTGGAGCTGCAATGGAAATTCTAAAGTAAAACAACATGTTTGGAGACCTGTATTAAACAACAAAAAAATATGCAGAAGCAGGACAATTTTCGTAGTATTTCAGGTAAAGGACAGAGACTGGTGGCTCCTTTACAGACATCATCAGTATAGTCACGTTCACCGGAAGACAGCAGAATGGTTTGAGGACTCTCCATGGAAATACTATGTTATCTCACTCATTACCCCCCAACCATCTCCAATTTTGTTTATGTCTTCCTTAATGAATGCCACAGAGCAAGAAAAACAAGGAAAGAGGATAAAATGTGCCAAAAAAGTAAAGCAGCATGAATCACCATGAGGGAATTCATCAATTAGAAATTGAAATTAAAGATACTAACCTATGAAAAAACTGTACCTCTGGAGGTTGTTCGAGGACAGTGTCTGTTCTAATTTCAGAAGGTAAGTTGGCAGAAATGTTTAAAGTATGGTGTGTAAGAGAAGTATGGTGACCCAGAATAAAAATCACAGTGGGAGAAAAAGAAGCTTTGTATCATTTTCCTTTCCAGCACATGCTTTGATTAGATAAGCACCAAAAAGCCATATTGGTGACTAAAAAGTTTCTCTGTTCATTATTCTACCTAGGAGGCATGTGTGGCTATTCAACCAATTTTTTTAATTGTGACACATTCCTTCTGAATAAGCTCTTGTGAGTCACAAGATCCTCTGATGAGCAAATAATAAGAGGGGAGAAAAGGGGCAGCAGAATGAGGAACAGAGAGAAGGATCTTGATTGCTCTCTAAATGCATATTAAATGCTATGTGCTCAAATTCAATCTCAATTAACCAGAATTCAATTATCTAGAAATATTATTCAAATAAACTAAAATGACTTTTTTATTCACTCTAGCCCCTGGACAAAGAGAAGGTAAGTGGAAATAAATAATAGTAATAGTAGTAGTAGTAATAATAATAATAATAATAATAATAATAATAGCAACATTAACAAAACTGTGGCAGAAGCAACATGCTGGTTATCCTCCACTTCCATCTTTCTTCCCTACCGTCACTTTCTGCCCTGCTTTTTCTCTAGGAAGTTGACCAAGTTGACCATATCTACTGGATTTCCTTGTTGTCTTGGCATGAGTGGGATTCAGTCAATGGAAGTTGATAGCAGGAGATTGGATAGCAGGAGGAGAGTGAGGTTATAATATTTTTTCCTAGTTTCTTTCCTACATCACAGAGGTTCTTCTACTGGTTGTCTCTTCTATGGCATGGCTTCTATCTGGCATCTTCTCTCCCATCACTCCAAATCTATAAATGCTATTAGTTTTATCTCTTTATTCTTAACTATTTTAACACTCTTGTCAGAAATATGAGTATGGTTTTCTTCAGGTTAGTGGTAAAGATTTTTTTTTCCATATCTTTTAAGTGCCTATAGAACAAAATCAGTCTAGGAGGAAGACTATTTTAATTCTATGTTCTGAGCTTCAAGTATTCTATTACAGTCAAATTTTCTCAGTCCTCCTGCTATTATTGGAGAAGAATCAAGGAGTCTCAACCTCTGTGCTGAGATAGAGAATTTTGAAAGATGGCCAAATTCCCCACCATGGTCTGTATGTACATGTAGCCCCTTTCATCATGGAATGTAGACTATGTCTGTGGCTGCTTCGACCAACAGAATGTGAAGAAAAATGACCTTCTGGGACTTCTGAGCAAGATATGAAGAAACAAGATTTTCTACTCACTAGGGATAAATTGCTAGGTAGAGAGGTCAAAAGGCCTAGAAAGTCCTGCACTCTAAAAATAGAAGCCAACCAAAGGAGCCCTAAGGCCCCATATATCCAACCATCTCATAGCATCTGCCATTTTGCTGCTACTGCCTGAGAGCTTAAGAAAGACAAGCAGAGGAACCTCTCAGCTGGGCCCAGCTAACACAGATTTGTGAGATAAAATAAAATGTCAGTGGTTTAAGCTACTAAATTTTTTGGTGATTTATGATGCAGCATTAGATAGCAATAGCAATAGATAATCCACTTACTAGCAGTGTGACTGTGAAAGGTACTTAAGCTGCCTGAGGCTCAATTTTCTCATTTTCAAAATGTTCATGATAATAGTTAACTATACTATAGGTTACTTTGAGGTCTAAGCTATAAATGAGATAAAATGTTCAAAGTAGTCATTCAGCATAGAGCCTGGGACACATTAAGTATTCCATAAATTTTGTTCTTATTGGTAACATTATTATTTCATATTTTTCATCTTCACTTCCTTAGATAATTCTATACACACACAGTAAGGCACATTTCTTTAGCACCTACAGAATTTTACATACTGGGCTGTATGTTTGAGGGTTCAGGATTAGTAAGTAAGTACAAGAAAAATTAAGATAACTCATAGCGAGAGGCTGTGGGGATAGGGAAAAGGGTATGACTAAATCTAAAACAGAGAGTAAGAAAAAATAAAACCTCTGTAACACGATGCTATTTAAACTGAGACTTGAATGATGAGAGTTTGCTTGAGAAGGGTGAGTCTGGAAATGAGTATTTCTTTTTTTAAAAATATTTTTTATGAAAAAAAGATTTTTTAAATTTATTCAATTGAGACAGATATATGTGTGTGTGTGAGAGAGAGAGAGAGAGACAGAGAGAGAGAGAGAGAGAGACAGCATGAGCAGAGGGAGAGGTAGACTCCCTGCTGAGCAGGGAGCCTAATGTGTTGCTTGATCCGAGGATCCTGAGATCATGACCTATTTTGAAGACAGACGCTTAACCATATGAGCCACCCAGGAGCCCCTGGAAATGAATCTTTCTGACAAATGTGGATACCAATGCATAAGAGAAGGCTTCAGATGTTAAAGGACATGGCTTATCCAGAGAACCAGGACATGTGGGTAGCTGTAGACAAGACATAAAGGAAATCCGTGTTAATGTGGGACCAGGCCATAAAGAAGGCTAGGGTGGTTTTGGAGTGCCTTGCAAATTTTGCTCTAGGTTTGGAACATATCCTGAAAGCACAAAGACTTTTTTGTGAGGTCACAACTCTTGCTCGTGTGAACAGTGGCTTTTAGGCAGGAACTTTGAGCCTTATATGAAAACCCTTGGTTGTGAGAACAATGGATTATGTAGAAAGAGACTAGAGGTTTATAAGGTAAAGGTGCAAGTAGAGAAAAGCTGGCATAAAGCAGTAGAATAGCAAATGGGCAGCAGTTCTTGAATTCCAGATATATTTGTGAGGTAACATCAGTAAAATCTTCTAGTAGCTACTGGGTGAGGGATATAAGGAAAAAGGAGAAGGCAAAGGTGGGTCTCAGGTTTCTATATCAAGTTTTTTGGTAAATGATAGTGAGTTTCACTAAGAGAATAGCAAGGGAGAAAAAAGACTTTTTGCCCAGTATGGAGGGGTGTGGTGAGGAAGGATAATAAAGTTATCATTCTTTGTAAGGCACTTAATACCTACTAGATACTTTTACAAAGACCTTTAAATCTATGTTTTCTAACTACTTAAAGTATTAGTGGAACACTATTGATGGTATAGATAATTATATTGAGGTTCAATTAGATTAAGTTACTTGAACAAGAACTACAGAGTAAATGGTAAAGTTTAATGACTTCAAATCCCATGTACATTTCTTATTTAGAAAGTTGGATATGAAGCTCAGAATCAGAATAGAGATATGTAGCTATAGATATATTCGTTGATGTTGTCTTGGGAATGGATGGTTGTAGATAGAATGAGAAATGAGGAGCTCAAAGACAGTATCCTCTAAGACTCCTGCAGTCACAAATTCAAACAACGATGAATAATTCTGTAATGGAGAAAGAGGTTGGCAGAGAAGAAAGCCTACAGTGGGGGTAGAGCAATAGAAGAGGGCAAATCAGAAAAAAAGAGTTGACACACAATTAATATACTACAGAGTGCTAAAGAGGTTTAAGGAATGAAGAATGACCAGTAGGTTGACAGCTAGGAGATATAAATAGTTGGAACAGTCTGGAAAATCTTAGTGTCCCAACTGGGATTGTGACCATTCCATTTCATTGGCTAGTCTTCACAAAGCAGGGAGGAAGGGAGAGGGCAATCCAGTGTTGGGGTATTGCAATAATAAAGAGACAATGATGGGAAAGTAGGAAAAGTATAAGGAGCTGTGATAATATAAAGTTACCTCCTAGGAAATCTATTCTTCACAACTCTGATTTCTGTTTCTCTCTGGGTAATTTTCTTAACCAGGTTTTCGCATTAAACCAGGTGTCTTTGTCTTGCATTAGTAGAAGCCATATACATCCACAGCAGCTATTTGAATGTTGTTATCCAGGGTTAAGCCATGTCAAGAACTGTGAGGGGTGTAAGACTTTACCCTACTTGTAAATGAACAGTTTAGCCAGCCGCTGTTATGTGGATGTTGGCAGGAGATATGAGACTCCTAAGTGAAAAGGCAAAGGACTTTCTTACTCATGGCAACAGTAGTAGTCAGAATATCAGCATTTTCCTGTGCTAGTTCCTTGAGCTTCAGTTCCCACAGGACATCACAAAAGGGGCAGGTGACACCTGCACATGTAGTGGGTTGCATTTCACTAGAGAAACTTTGAGCTTAGGGAATCTACACCTTTTTTAATAGGCAGTAATATGCCTATACTCTATCCCAAAAGGAGGCATTATATTTGTTGTACTGGCAGTTTGTACTGGAGGGAGACACTGTAACTTTCAAGGCAGTAAGTGAACCTGTCCTTTGCTCTGGAGACACACACTCTATCTTCTAAGGCTATTGTTGTGCAAGCACCCTGGAACAGATAGTCTGGGAAAAAGGCAATAATTCCCTCTGCTCATAAAATGTGTAGAAACACAAGAGAATTATGGAGAACTGCCTCCCAACAAGCCAATGCAAAACTCTAATCATGTGTTCTTGGTAGTCCCAGGAAAAGAAAACAATTGCCAAAATTTTATATACAAAATTGATATGGTCTCACAGACTTGATATTATCCATATGCCAGTACATGTATCTTAGCATGCAAGTTAATAATTTGTATAATTTGTTTTAAACCCCCCAAACTTCTGTGTTGGAAAGTCTTTTTAATGCATATACACTCACCATTTCATCTGATGGTCCAAATAATCTTTGAGGTACATATAAGGAGGTACAAAGAGAGAAACACTGATGGTAAGCGAGATTACATTCTTTTCTAAGTCACAAAAATAAAAGCAACTGAGATTTACACTCAGTAAGTTTGTCTTTCCATTTTGGTGTTTTCTGTACATATGCATTTTCATGGGTGTCCCCTGCTATAGATAAGATGAACAGAAGGCGTCTCTCTCCCCTACTCTTTGGACCCATCTAATGTGCTATGTGAATTTGGGAACCTGGCACTTTCCTCTTCTCTGGCTTATTTTAAAGCCAAAAAAAAAAAAAAAATGGTGGCCATCACATACATTTTTCATCTTCACAGTATTGTGGTGAGAATTCAAAGGTAATCCCATATGCATTTCAGCAAATCTGTAAATCTACCTTCTGTTATTCCAAATTTCTGTCCTTAGCACTCTCATATATTTGAGTAAGAACTCCAGTGGCACTTTTTCTATTGAGCATCCCTCTCTTCCTCAGTGAGGAAGTATTTCCAACTCCCTGTGGGCCTCTGTCAACATCTTCTTTATCTTGTAATACATATTACAGTGTGTTATCAATACACATTATTACGTCCTGTCTTTGAATAGATACTGCAAATATCCTGAAGGAAAACAAGTGCCTTCTCACTTAGGACAGTATTTTCATCCCATACCCAATGTCATACTTTGCCCAAGTCTGAAGTATTTTTTTTAATAGTGGTTAAGAGTACAGGTTTTGGAGTTAGGTGCTTCTGGAATTCAGTTCCACTTGTGCCATTTATTAGTTGTGATATCTCAGGCAACTTCTTCTTTTTTTTTTAATTTATTCATAGAGACAGAGAGGGAGAGACAGAGACACAGGCAGAGGGAGAAGCAGGCATCATACAGAGAGCCCGCCGTGGGACTGGATCCCTGGTCTCCAGGATCACACCCTGGGCTGCAGGTGGCGCTAAACCGCTGCGCCTTCAGGGGCTGCCTTCAGGCAACTTCTTTAAATGGTCTAGGCCTCAGCTTCCTCATGGAAAAGGAGACAATTATATTTTTTCAGAGTTTTTTGGAAGGAGTATTTACAATATTGTTTAGCAAAATGTAACTGCTCAATAAAAGATTATCATCTTATGAATTTACATCTTATTCTTATTTTAGAGTATATCATTTTTTTATTTTAGATTCATTATGGGAAAATGACCAATTCCAGGTAATTCTATTTGTTTTTACTACTCTCCAACTTCTAAGCACCCTCCTCCTGTTCCTATTTATAGAGAAGTGATTTGTTGAAATATTTATCAAATCCTTGACTTTAAGGTATTTCCATTTTTAATCTTTCATGTAAAACCAATTTGGGTTTTAATTCTCAAAATTAAAGAGCTTTTTAGGCCTCTTCATAATTCAACTACTTAAAAACCCAATTGAAATGCCTTTGTTCTTCTAGCTACACCATCTACAAATGAAGTAGTGGTAGCTGTGCTCCACATCATTACATTTAGCTATAAACCAAGCCCAGAAACATCTATATATGCAGCTACCAACCTAGTTCGCATAGTTGAAAACCAATGGGTGATGAAATGGATGTTTCTTTGGCTAGATATTTGTAAGGGGTTCTACAGAGACAGCTCTATCAGTACAAGCCTCCTTCCTGCTTAATTTCCTATGACATAGAGCTTCCTGTGTAATTAGTTCTTTTAAAATGCCAGTTGCCTCATAGCATCATCCTACCCTCAACTCTCAGTAGCTCACCACTGCTTACATAATAAGGTTCAAACTCCTTAGCTTCAAAGTCATTCCCATCACAATCAGGATGTCCTATCTGACTTCCTAACACTAGCTCTCCTCTCCATGATGTGGCTCCATTTATAACACATAAGCCTGCCTATGCAATGTTTAGTCAAACATTCACACCTTCCTTTCTATGAATAGAAATGTAATCACCTCTTCTTCACCTACAAGTAATTCAACACTGATAAATTCTTTTTTTCCCTATAAAGTCCTCCCCAAGGTACATTTTGTCTTTCCTCTGTCATTTACTAGCTGTCTACAATACTCTGAAAAATAATAGTTTTATTGGTTCATGTATTTTTTTGGTTTTTAAATTATTTCACGTGTAACTAATTTTCTCAGCTGAATTCATTATCACTCATTAAACACTAAGTTCAAAATAGCTTGCTACTTTAATTAGCTCAACACCCAACACAGTCTTCAGAGAACATTTTATTTTAGTTTTTCAATGCTTATTAAGGTAAACTAAACATATATAAAAGTACAACCCATCACAAACGTGTATCTCAAAGTTCTTTGTTACAGATGAACACACTCAGATAACCAATTCTTAAGATACAGAACATTATGAAGACTTCAGAAGCCCTTTTCATGTTATCTTCCAGTATACTTTATTTCCAACATTCCAAAACCTATACTAAAAAAAAGTACAATGGAATGATTTAAGAAATAAAACATTTATGTCACTTTGTGAGGGAAAGCCACAGACCTCTGCCCACCCCTGCTGACAAAGAAATTGGTCCCAAAAGGAACCACCTTTAAAATTTTTAAATATTTCTTCTAAAAGCTGCCTCTATTTCTTAAGGCATATGTTCCAACCACTATTTCTTGATCTATGAAGTTTAGACATTACCTCTTAACTCAGTTGTGAATGATGAGGAATAGTTAATTTATATACCCCACCTCTTATTTTCCAATTTTTGCCCTTAATTGTTAATCATTATCAGAGTGTGAAATATTAATTTTTGATCTAATAACAAAGGCTAATATCTCTTAACTCCTCACTTTTTAAATTGAAGACATTATCATCTCAAGCATCCCTTCAATCATTCTTTCCACCTTTCCAGGCCCAGCACTATACTTTCTGTAACCATAATTAGTATTTTATGTTTGGTTTATAGCATCATTTTTCAAATTCAACTGCACATCAGAATCACTTGGAAATGTTGAAAAATACCAATGTATTATCTCAGATTTCTGATTTAGTAGATCATAACCCCAGAGTTCTGATGGAATGGATTTGGGAGAGTTTAGGTATTGTCTTCAGAGTTCCACAGAAATTCTAATGTATAGCCAGGACTGAGAAACACTGTTAATATAGTGATTCCTTAAGTTCAAAATCAATATATTGATTTTACATAATCATAGCTACATCAATATTGTTCATGTCAACAGCCATTGTTATATAAAATGATTGCATATTCTCTTTTGGAACACATTTTTTTTGAAAATTTTAATTACTTTTGTTCTCTTGCACTATTTGTTTTCTTTATCCCTAAGCCCTTCATCATTTATTTCATTGGATTTATTCGTATTCTCATAGATCTTCCTCCAATAGCCCTCTATCCTCTTGTATAAGTCTGGTTGAATATGAAGACTGCTATGGAGATGTCTTCCTGGGATTTTCTTTCAATTCTTTCCACAGTTAAATCCTTTGTTTCTAATATCTCATGTTAATCTCTATAAGTTGGCTCTTCAGTTTCTGGCTGTAGCTCATATCCTAGCAACTTTTTAAGAAAATACACAAAGAAAGTAAATTTTATGAGTTCTTGCCTGTTTGAAGATACCCTTGTTCTGCTCATGAAATTGGTGAAAAGGTTAGCCAGATATAGAAAATAGGTTAGTCAGATATAGAAAATAGAGTTTGAGGGGCGTCACAGTGTCTTAGTTGGCTAAGCATCTGCCTTTGGCTCAGGTCATGATCTCAGGGTCCTGGAATTAAGTCCTGCATCTGGCTCCCTGCTTAGTAGGGAGTCTGCTTCTCCCTCTGCCCCTCTCCTGCTTATGCTCTCTCCAATGCTCACTCTCTCAAATGAATAAGTAAAATCTTAAAAAAAAAAAAAAGAAAATAGAGTATAAAAGTAGTTTTTTTATGGTACTTGAAATTATTACTCCATCATTATCTTGAATCTTGCTGATATAAATTTAGTGGCAAACTTATTTTAACTCCTTTAAGTGTTGCCTGCTTTTACTCAGTGAAACCAACTTGGATTCTCCTTTTGCAGTTCTGGTTATGATGACATTTATGATGACATATTTAGCTTCTGATTATTTTTCTATTCATTGTATTGAGCCACTGTGATCCCTTTCAAAATGAATATTGATAGTTCTGGGAAATCCTTTTCTATTTGTTCCTACATAATTTTCTTTACTTAGTTTTCTGTGTTCTTACATTCTGCAATCTATATGGAACTATATTAAGTATCTCTTATTTTAACCTTCCTATCATATTTTGTAACTCTGAGTCTCTTTTTAGACTTTTGAAAGTATTTTTTCAGCATTACCTCTTACATTTTATTACACTTTAAAATTGTTCATCATATTTTTACTTCAAAGATCTTTTTATTGTTCTGTCATTGTTCTTTTTCCACAACATTCTGTTCTTTTTTTTGTTCCATGGGATATCATATATTCTGAAGTCTACCTAAGACTACTTAAAAGACATATCTTTTTCATTATTTTAAGTTCTCTTTTCATCTCTCACGGGTTTATTTTTTCCCTAAGGGCCATTTTCTACTGTTTTACTCATTCCATTTCCCACAGCTATCTCCTAAATTTTGTTTAGTCATATTTAAGAAGAAAAACAAAAACAAAAAGACAGTAGAAAAGCTAACTGTGATTTAGACCAAGATTTGTTGACTTATTGCTTTTCCTTTAGAATACATTGGCCTGGAACTAGTTTTTACCAATTGGGATTCCAAAGATATTTGCAAATGTGTTTTCACCAGAAATGCCAATCATTAGAGGAACTTTTATGGTTTGATGTAGAAAATTCATTCAACTAATGAGTAAGATGAATAAGTTCTGTTATTGTAGTGGTAGTAAGTTATTTGATTGCTGATTTGTTTTGTTTTCTTTTTTTGAGCAGCAACCTCTGACTGCAGTTTCTAATCCTCTCAACTTATATTATATTAATTTAATAATATATTACATCATATATTATATTGTAATTCCAGGATGCTGGTGCTACCAGGATCAATATACCAATATATATTATATTATAATTCCAATTATATTAATGTAATTCCAGGATGCTGGTGCTACCCGGCACCTGGCAGAAGCAAACAAAATATCTGTAGAAATAAATACTATAATTCTAGGCCTAAAATTATTTTTCTATATAATTTTGCAAATAGATTGTCTGATACACAATCAAGAATAATCAGAAATGGAAGGAAAAAAAGATGAGCTATTGAAAATTTGTATGTAACTTATAGCCTTTAAAAATAAGCAAATGTTATATAGTTAAAATTAGAAATAATTTCATTAATTTACTGAGAATGACTAAACAAAAAATTATTAAAGAATAGAGGTTTTAAAGGATATGGTTAGTATATCTGACTTTTAAAATACTGCACTGGACACTACAGAATAAATACTCTTAAAAAATAATAATAAAATAAATACTCTTGGGCAGCCCGGGTGGCTCAGCGGTTTAGCGCTGCCTTCAGCCCGGGCGTGATCTTAGAGACCCGGAATCGAGTCCCACGTCGGGCTTCTTGCACGGAGCCTGCTTCTCCTTCTGCCTGTGTCTCTGCGTCTCTCTCTCTCTCTCTCTCCTTTCTGTGTATTCTCATGAATAAATAAATAAAATCTTTAAAAAATAAAAAATAAAATTCTTTTAAAGGACATGTAGCAGGTCTTAAAACTTTCAAAGAATTGAAATCTCAATTACAATCCTAGCAGTTTTTTATGACTGTGTATGTGAAATTTGTTATATACAGTTCTAAAACTTATACTGAAATACAAAGAAGCAACATTTACAGAGTCACTCTTGAAAAGAATCACATAACAAACTAATGAAACTTCCTTTCTTTACCAAATACCAAGAATTATTATAAGGCTACAGTAATTAAGATCATAGTGCTCACACAACAATAGATGAACAGAGGAATGGAATAAAACAGAGAGCTCACAAACTGACACAATTATTTAACATCTGATGATATAGGAAAACAGTAGCACTTTAGTTTTTTTAATAGTTCCATTAAAAGGTGCTGGAATGATCAGATAACCACATGAAAAAATTGTCATGACATTTACTCTACCCCATATACAAAAATAAATTCCAGATTGTTTCTTAGATTTAAATGAGAAACACAACAATAAATCTCTTGGAAGATAACATATGGAAAAAATCTCCAAAAAATTGAGAAATACTTTTTCAACAGGACACAAGAAATACTAGCCCCATCTCCCACTCCCAGGAAATATTAATATATGGAATTAAATCAAAAGAGAAATTATTCATCAAATGATACCATAAATTAAGAGAACAAAAAGTCAAACTACAAAGTGGAAAAAGATTGTTTGGGAGACACTAATCACAAAGGGCTCATATCTGAGTATATAATATACTCCTATTTATTGATAAGAGAAATCCACCAAAAGAAAATTAAGCAAGTTAAACATACATTTCACAAAATATATCACTCAATGACCAAAGTTGCTCAATTATACTAGTAATCAAACTTATTCAAACTATGATCAGAATAAAGAAGTATACTGATGAATGTTATTTAGTGTACTTTTCTGTAAATGTTATATTACTAAATATGAAAACTTCCCATTGAAAAAAAGAAAAATATAGAACTGTATATAATTGCCTAGAGGTACACCTGTTTCACATGAAAGTGAGATAATGCAGAATGTCAGCATGAAATATGAAGACAGATAATAATGGATAGTTGAAAAAGAACTGGAATTATAATTCCTGGGTTCTGCTATGGCTATTAAATCTTCCTATGCTATTCACCAGCTATATAACAATAGCCACATCTTGTACCCATTCCAAAGATTTTATTTATTTATTTGAGAGAGAGAGACAGAGATAGAACATGAGCAGGGAGGAGAAGGGGAAGGGAGAGGGAGAATATTAATTATAATATTAATGTCTATTAATTACATTAATATAATTGCATAAGTTGAGAGGATTAGAAACTGCAGTCAGAGGTTACTGCTCAGAAAAAAGAAAACAAAACAAATAAACAATCAAATAACTTACCACCACTACAATAACACTGAGCAGGGAGCCTGATGCTGGGCTGGATCGCAGGACCCTAAGATCATGACCTGAGCTGAAGACAGATGCTTAATCAACTGAGACACCTAGGCACTCCCATGTACCCATTATAAATCTCTATTTCTTTATTTTAAATGTGAGCTCAACATAAAAAAGTGCCTCTGCGTTTGTTGTGAAGATTAAACAAGATTATTTGTGATAAATGTTAGATAAATGTGTGGGTGGAATTTGGGAAAACAGAACAATACTTCACACATTTATCTCTTTTCCAATTTTATTTTGTGTTAACTTTGGAAATTTTATGCTGTTTGAGAAAGAGAGGAAAGGAAGAAGACAGGATATAAAGAAAAAATGATGTAATTCTTTCAGGCTCAAAAATACAGCTAGCACTGGTTATTTTCTTAATAGCCAATATTTTATTTAGTCATCTAAATGGGTGGTAGAAAAATATTATCAAAAGTGTCCCTGTAAGTTCATGAACAACATTTGAGGTTAAAATAGAATATATTAATTAGGAAATCACCAATTGTTTAGCTGATGTCTGTCCACTTTTTTAAAATATTGACATCAGTAGAGATCATACTATTACAAAATAAGAAAGTTGTTTTCTCTGCTAAGAACTAGACCCAAATCTATTCAATAAATTAACAAATACAATATTAGTAAGGTCTTTACACTCCCTCTCATATCCTCTTCCACATCTTTAGTCTTTCTCATCATATTTTTGTCTTCATAAAAATGCTAAAAATTATTTCTTTAACTGTGTTGTATTTCAATCATGATATATTTCTCTCCTTTAGGATTTATTGTATTGAGATTCCTTAAAACTAATGGTGATGATGATGACGATAATGACGATGATAGTAATAATTATAATAATAATAATGGTGCATTATTGTTAACGCTACAATCAAGAATACCAGTAATGATAACACATGTATAAAAGAATTTCAGATGATGATGACTGACTGATCAGTCTGGAATGCCCAGATCAGAATTATTTATAACCTTCTTAAATACAGCTGAGATGGAACAAAGCTTCTGAGAAGGAGAGTTTAAGGGTCTTTATTTGGGTTCCTGAGTGTGGCCTTCCTGCAGCTCTATTCTCTGAGCCAGTTCACTCCTACACCCTTGGTGCACACTCTTTATGAGCACCTGATCCCCCAATTAAGGCCTATACCTGCAGCGACCAAACTTCCATCCCATCAATTGCCACCTTTAACACTCTCCACAACCCAGAGGAACTTCAGTGACCAGAAAACCAACACAACAGGGCAGCTGGCCCCAGGAGTCTGAAGTACTAAGACAAAAGTAGCATTTTGAAGAAATGCATTCATCTTCCTCTTGTTGGGGTTATGAAGGCATCCATTATGGGCTTAGAGAAATACATTCACCATGTGGCACTGGGTGGAAGATTTTTTTTTTCCGTCTTGTAAATGACCAGTGACTGAGAAGGAACAGAATAAAACATTCCAGTTGTCATTTTTTAGGAACTATGGCCCAAGTAAAGGAGGGCTGGGGTGGACAGGGGTAGGTGGGAGATACATCCTTTTCTGTACTTGTAGGACTAAGATTGAATATAACAGAACTCCTGCTGGAGAAACGCTTTCAATCCAGATCATGTCTTTTTTAAAGTCTAGAATTGAAAGTCATTAGAGCCAGATTGTTTCAACCATTTCAGACCACAGCCCAAACAGGTCCCTCTTCATTATCAGAAAAGCTCAATAGTTCTTACAATCAAGATGCCACACCTCACCCTTGAAATCAACATAACCATGTCTAAGCTTACATGAAGAATGGGACTATTTCAATTATTCTTTTATCTTTTTATTTTTTTAAGATTTTATTTATTTATTCGTGAGAGAGAGGCAGAGACACAGGCAGAAGGAGAAGCAGGCTCTCTGCAGGAGCCCAATATGGGAGTCGATTCTGGACCCGAGGATCACACCCTGAGTCCAAGGCAGACGTTCAACTGCTGAGCCACCTAGGTGTCCTTCACTTAATCTTTTAAATGTGATTTCATAATTGTGGTTAGTTATGGTTCATAGACCATTGAGATCTGTGTAAGTTACCACCTCTAATCAGGAATATAGGCTGGGAAATTTTGTCAGAATTTGTCAGAATTTCCAAAATTTGTTCTGTCACCCAAATCTGTAGTGATACGCACCAAGTTCCTTACTTTATTGTGATAACTCCAACCCCACCCTTTTCAGTCCTTTATTCCTTGTATTTTTTTTCTATTTCACTGGATCAAGATAAAATAGGTCATAATAATCAGTAAAAATACTTAAATTATGTTATCATAAACATTTATTTCTGGAAGGAAGTATCTATATATACATAGCCAAAGTCCCTGGGTTCTCTTAAATTCTATCTGTGACTTTAGGCATATTTCCTTAATCCCTTTGCTTCAGTTTTTTTCCAACTATAATAAGAGTTTGGAAATAGTATTTAAAATAGAGAATTTTTGTGAGGATCAATTTAAATTACTCAGAGGAGGGCCTGACACACACAGATATTAGTTGTTATTGTTATTGCCGTAACGCGATTATTAGTTCAGTTTTAGATGTTTTACTAACCCAGATTTCCATTTTACATAGCCTAGCTTTCCTAGTCTACTCTCCTCTCCTGATGTTCACATAGCAGAATCACATCACCAGATCATTGAGCATAACTGTATTGAGCATGCTCTCTGTAGGGCCAAATAGAGGATTAATTTTAAATCACTAGTGTTAACTTAGGATGGTTAAGTAATAGATTAAATAATCAAATGTGGCAAAAGTTGACTGCTGTTACATTGTTTAGTAGGATTTGGGGTGCTTTTAATATATTTCATTGTATTTTCCCATACAGTATAATTTTTTTTCAGTAGTTGCATTTCATATTTTAGGAAAATAGAAAAAGCATTATTTTATCATAGAAAATACATATAATAAAAGGCATGTGGTTTATAACAAAATTCAGCTGATGGGACACCTGAGTGACTCAGTGGTTCAGAGTTGCCTTTGGGTCAGATTGTGATCCTGGGGTTCTGGGATCAAGTCCCTCATCAGGCTCCCAACTGGAAGCCTGCTTCTCCCTCTACCTACACCTCTGCCTCTCTCTCTCTCTGTCTCTCTTGAATAAATACATAAAAATCTTAAAAAAAAAACTTCAACTGATCTTTTGGAAAGAGTAAGAGTAAGATATTTCCTAATAAGGCATATTCTAGGAAGAAGTTCAGAGATGTTCTTACTTGGAGTAAGATAATCAAAAACACATACACTTCTAGACAGAACTAACATCCATTTGTAAAAAGGGGTCAACTAAAACTGCTATTTTTTATTTAAAGGGTAATTATTTATTAAGACAAAGTTTGAGAGAGAAACTAAAAATATTGTTTACCCCTCAACATTTTCAGTTTGTCATTGAATAAAAAGTCATCATGTCCATGGTTTCTTTCTAAAAATTGTATGTATAAAAATTCCGTACTCATCTGATAGTTCATTTTTGTGATGACTACAAGTCAGAAAATTTTATTTTTATAAAGTCCCTATCAGTTTTCCATCCTGCATCTTACCTTTTTTCTCATTTTATTTTATTTAGTTGGTGCCTGCTTCCAAAAGAATTTAAGAAAAAAACATTGACATTGATCTAATTTTTTACTGACTAGCAAATTATGTATTAAATATTTCTCATATTCCAGCAACCATATACTCGGATGTTCAAGAAAATAATGATGCACAAAATGCATTCCATTCACTCAAAGATTTAATATCAAATTAGTGATAAAGACGACTATATGGGTCTCTGTAATGCAGCATGATATGGTGATACTGTGGGGTAAAAACACAATGATCTCCAGAATGTCATTTGCAATATTTCCCATGACATTTAGAAGCAAGTGTAAGCCTTTGAGATTTAAACAAAATCTTTTCATTTGGATTCATTTAACTTCACTTTACATTTTAGACAATTTGCCCAAGGGGCTTAGAAACATAATTTATGAATTGCTCAATAATTTCTCAAATAATTTGTTTTGTATAAAATATTTATATGAAGTGATTTTTTTCCCTGGAAGGGAATAGAATAGAAAACATATTTCTGCTAGAGTAAAGTAGGATGATTCACAAGTATTTCTTCATTTCCACAAGAGAACTCAATTCATCTTACTTCAAATATTTCAATGTATTCCTCACCATTTATGTGCCCAACCCTCTGCTCAGTGTTGTCAGAGAAAAATAGTAGAAAGACATTAAAAACTTATATGGGGTCAAAAATTTTTATACTAGCAGTTTTGAAAACAATTGAAGGTTATACAATGTTACTTAATAGACTACCTCTGATGTCACAATATTATCAAGATTAGCTACTGGGGTTAAACAGAGTTACTGGGGAAAGTTGAGATATGTTTTGGTAAATTAATAGTATTCCTGGGTGTGGAAAAAGTAAATGTGTCCCTATCTCTATGTGCCTCTTTTTACCAAAATGTCATTTGCTTTCCCACATAGTCTTGACTTCTGAAACAGTTTGCTGGTTCCCTGGAAAGGCTGGACATCTGCCCTATAATTATACACCATTATCATTCTTTCAAAACATTTCACAGAACCGTGTACATCACTGGTCTGAATTAGGAGGTAGGCCAGACTCAGAGGATAGTCTGAATTTCCATTATTACGTTTCTCTTAACGTGAACTTCCCGACAAGCCCTCATTACCAAGAAGGAAAGATGCTTGCTGCCATAGCATGATGCTGTCTTAATAAAATTTTGTAACCCGCAGTCTTCATATTTGGCTTCTCCCCTTCCTCTCCCTTTACTTATTTGGGAGCATTTCATCTAAATCATTGCTTGTTGGACAGTCCTTTGTGAATCATAATCTGCTCTGATACCACTATCAGTGAAAATGGTGCTGTCAACATTTATGTCAACGCTGAGGTTGTAATTTTTGACAGTAATGTTCCTGGGCTTGATCTAAAACTCTCTGTTCACATTGACAGAGCTGCCTGTCAGAGTCCCTTCTGCCTGACACTTCTAAGTGACTAAGGACTTGGTGGGACTCACTCTAGGAAAAAAATCTCATTCCAGGTTCTCCCATTAGGTCCATGGCTCATCTGAAAGCACTGCCCATGTTACCAAAAGATAAATGAATGTATAAAAGCAGGGACTTGGGTCAGCAGTAGGTTGCTGTATAATGTTCATAAATATCTGCGGAAATAAAATACACCAGTGGTGAATTTTTCCTGAAGGCTGGATCTTGTCAAGATCCTAAGCATAAATCTTAAACCCCATTAAAGAACATTGGTCTTACTTCTTGTTTCAAATACCATATTTCAACACAGCTTACTTCTTGTTTAAAATTACAAAATTATGCTCTCAAATTTTATGATTTCTATGATTAAAGTGCTTCATTTTGAGTGTTTCTGCTATATCATACTCATGACTATGCCCCAAATGTGTTGTGTTCCTTCCCTCATCCATTTTTGTAATCAAATATTTCATCTTCCCAGAAATTACTTCCACTTCTTTGTAACTATTAGATTAGCACAATTTAAAGAAGTATAAGATTGCACAAAGCTATAGAGTATTGGCAAAACTGGTAAATTCATATATTGCTTATGACATTGTAAATTGGTGTAAACCTTTTCAAAAGCAGTTTGGAATTACATAACAAAAGCCAGGAGTGGGGAGTAATGTGTGTGTATGTATGAGTGTGTGTATCTATATCATCTATATCTGTATCTACATCTATATCTTTCTCAATAATTCTACACATGGGAATACATTCTAAGAGAATAATTCAAAATAAGATAAAAGCTTACAAAAAGCACAAAAGCATTTATTGAAGCATTATTTATAACAGTTAAAATTGGTTATAAGTAAATGTCCAATAAAAATGGGCTAAGCATATTATACTACTTTAAATTGATTACATTGTATGAAACACTAAAAGACATAAAATTCACTCTATTACTTGCTACCTCTGTGACCACATCTGCTCTATCTCCCTTTTGAACTGCTTCTTTCTTTTTGTGCAGCCCAACATAAATATCCTCTAACTGTATTTATGCATTATTCTGGGTTACGAAACACCACTGAGAATCCTTCCATCACAGCACACTTCCTACTATATTATGAGTATGGCTTCACTGGTTTTGTTTTTGTTTTTTTGTTTTGTTTTGTTTTGTTTTAGCAGATCATAAACCCTTTGTGAATAAGAATTGTGCATTTTATCATTGTATCACTGAGCCTAGAATATTGCAGACTATCAATAAGTATGAACTTAACTATCCCACATTGAAAACAAAAGCAATAATTTCTTGGTAAGTAACGAAAGCAAAATACAAAAGAATATTTACAATATCGTAAAAGATTTAAAGGTATTGATTATGAGAACTAGGAGTCAAGGTAGACAAAGAAGAATGAAAATGATATCAGAATTAGATTTCTGTGATTATGAGTAGTTTAAATTTTATCATTTCCTTCATTGTTGTTATAAACAAAAATTTTAAAATGATACTGTGTTCAATACTTAATTTTACCTAATTGTTCAGTGAACCAGAGCCTTTAAAATGAGGATATTATTCTTTTACTTCTTTTTTAAACTTCCATTTTCTGTAAATCTATGACATCTAAGTATTGGACCCCTTTGATAAATCAATAAATTGATCTGGAATCCAGCTTCTTTATCTACAAAATGGAGATAATAATGCCAACCTAACAATATTATTATAGAAGCAAGACAATCTAGTAAATATGTATACAAATAGGATAGAGAAGCTCTTCTCCAGGAAGAAGTGACACTTATAGAAAAATTAAGCTTAAAGTTCTGACGAGAGTGAGAAATACTGCACATTCAATGCCTGGCACTAGGAGAATATAAGATCTGATTTTTAGTGATCTGTCTTAACACTCAAACTGGGGGAGACTTCAACTGCATATCAACTTTTCTTCCTTAAAGATGGATATAACAACAGAATTTTTAAAAAACTAGATTTCAGAGGCTGTACTTGTGCTTGTCCTCCCTTGTCTCTAGTTCCAAAGACCACATCAAGTCAGTTAGGTTCCACTGACCTGTTCTCATAATATTACTTAATAGAACTCAAAGTGGTCATCTCATATTTTAAAAAAGTACACATAGTAAAACCCAACCTTTTTGGTATATAATTCTGAGTTTTCATAAATACATGCCATGAAACCACCACCACAATTAGGATAGTGGCTAGTGCCATCTAGAAAGATTCCTTCATGTTGCCCCTTTATATTCAACTTTTCTCTAATTGGCTCACTGGTGACTACTACATTGTTTTATGTTTCTATAATTTTGACTTTTCAGAATGTCATATACATGGTATATGGAGTTTGGCTTCTTTAACTTAGCGTAGTGCCTTGAGATTCATCGACGATACTGGATATATCAGCAGCTTGTTTCTTTTCGGTGATGAGTAATATTCTATTTATGATTGTAGTACAGTTCAGTTCATGTATCTATCAGTTTAAGAACATTTGTGTTGTTTCTAGTCTTTCACAATTATGAATAAACTTGCTTATATAAACATTGTTGTACAGGTTACTGTGTGAGCACATGCTGTCATTTCTCTTGAGTAAACAATTAGGGGTTGGATTGACTAGTCATATGTAAATATATACTTAACTTTGTGAGAAATTATCTTCCAAATTGACTGTACCATTTTGCATTCTCATTAGCAGTGTTCCTGCTGCTCTATATCCTTCCTAGTATTGGGATTATCAAGTTTGTTTTCCTTTATCCGATCTACTACTTGTGTGGTGGTATCTCATTGTGGCTTTATTTTTTAAAAGATTTTTAAATTTTATTCGAGAGAGAGAGAGAGAGAGAGAGAGACAGAGAGACAGAGACACAGGCAGAGGGAGAAGCAGGCTCCACACAGGGAGCCTGCCATGGGTCCTGATCCCGGGACTCCAAGATCACACCCTGGGCCAAAGGCAGGCGCCAAACCTCTGAGCCACCCAAGAATCCCTCATTGTGGCTTTTTAAATTTTCCTAATGGCCAATGATGTTGAATATATTTCCACGTATTTATTTGTCATAAGTGTATCTTCTTTAAGAGCTGCTGTTTAGTCCTTACATCTCTCTTTTTAATGGGTGTTTTCTCATGGTGAAATAATCACTGCATCTTTGCTACCCATTCCATCATGGGGCTGTACAAAATCCTTCTGAATTTGGATCTATTCAGTCTCTTATTGAGGATTCACTCAAGATACATCCATTCAGTGGGCAGAAGGGGATGAAAAGAGACTGGGTGAGCTTCATAAAAACTCACTCCCTAATTTCTATAATGATCTGAAGTTCAATGAAGTGCCAACTTTGGCAATGGAACATTGTATCAACTTTTCAGATGAGGTTCTGCATTATTTTAATGCAATCCACTCTAAAACCAAATGTACAGAACTGTGATTAACAAACCAGAAAATGCTTAAGAAGTTATTTATTCCCTCTTCTGCTAAGGCTCTTTTCGCATGCAGATAAGTCACTAATATTAGGGACATTATTCTACCTAAATATTTATTGAAGGTTTACTATGCATAAGACACTTTCTTAGTTACTCAATAAATATTTGTTGAACTGAACAGGAGATAAATATGTACAGCGATATATTTTCTAAATAAAATCTATAACCTGTATTAAGTCATTCAAATATTTCATATCTAAAAATCACACTGGGACTTTTTACTAAGCACTAATGACATACTAGATATAATAACATCCTCAATGATTGAAGAGATAAAAAAATATAACCCCAGACCTCAAGAATTTGTGATTTTGATTAGAAGACATTCATGAACCAGAGGACAAATAAGCACTAAAAAAGTGCTAAGTAATATATTGGTCCTTGCACAAATGCAATGATTGAGCTGATATAAACATAGGAAATGGTTTTCCAGCAGAGACGGGGCATAATAGGGGCATGAAGGATGGAGATGATAATAAATTATTTCTTGGGCCCAAAGCACAATGGGACACAAAAACCAACATGGAAAAAACAGTGGAGAAAAGGAGTATCAATTTAGTCTTGGAGGAAAACCTATCAACCAAGAAAGGAAAAGAATGGAGGATGAATTTGGCAGTTATGTTGTGCTTTATGTGATACAGATGTAAGTGGCAGAGAAGATTTTCCAGGTGCACAGAGTCCACGGGCAGAGGGCTAGTGCCAGTAATATTTAGAACAGCAAACTGAAGAGCAGTAATGCTGAGAAGATATTCCCATAGCCAAAAGACTTGCAGGCAGTATTGACAGCTAGACACCAGTTCTGGAAGAAGAAAAAGAAGAAAACATTTCAGGGCATAGTAGTAAGGACCTGTACAAAAATCTCATCTTTAGCTTTGGTCAAGATGAAGACATAATCATCGAAGGAATGAGTATATGAAGAAAGTCTTGGGGAACCATGGTACTACAAGAGCACAGTTTTAGGAAATCATTTAGTTTTACCTGGTTATGGGACAAAGATGAGACCCTGAATGGAGCTAAAAGTGAGCTTACCTGAGAGAAGCTAAAATTTACTGAATCAACTAATCAAAATTTACATAAATGAGCATGATAGAAGGATAAAATAAAGTTACAGATAGTTTTAATATTTTATATTCAGAATATTAACAAAAGGAAGTTGATGGTATCACCCTTTAATATTATATTTTGTGTCCACTTAGAATCCAAGATCATATTTTGCTTCACTGGTGCAGATCTAGTCATTTTCAACTAGTAATTACATAACTCCCTCCTCCTCTCCAAGGAGAGAGTCATTTTACAAATGCAGTATACAAATAAATAAAGGCACCAGTGGAGCTAGACCTGCAAGCTTTTAGAGAGCCGATAAAATTTGATTAAATTCTTCTTTTGTTGTTATTATGTTTTCATCACCTTTGTCATTGTGTCTACACTTCTGAACTCCACCTGGGAGCAGCAGTAACAAGGTATCACAAAACTGGCTTTTCTCACTCTAATTCCAACCTGCCAGAAGCAGCAAACACAGGAAATCTCAGGAGAAAATCCCTTGTCATACAATTTACTGCCCAATTTTGCAAACCCGAGAGGTTTAGCTACTAGTGGTTTCCAGAGTTTCAAATAAGCTTACCAGTTTGGGGCTATTTATCCATAATAAAATTCTAAATATTCAAGATCAAAACTATGGGCTTTCAGCTTAGAGTAGACTGATGAATATTCTTTGAGGATTTCAGGGAAAGAGAGGAGTTCAATATATAAAGCATGCCATATGATTCTACTTCTCTGTTACTACCTAATATTTACAGTGAAAACTGTGCCACTGCAGAACTAAAAGAGACCATGGAGATAATCTGATTTAATGCATTCATTTTATAGAAAATCCTGAAAATGAGTTACCCAAGGTCACACAGTTATTTAGTAGAAGAATAGAAATACGAATCTGGGTTTATAACTCTGCCCAGGCATATACTCTATTCAGAAATTGAATTGAATTCACTTCAACAGAAGCCCAAAGATGTTCTACAAAAGAACTAAAAGGCATAATATTTTCCCTCAATAGCCTTATGCTGTCTACAAAATACATGGGTAAAATAGATGATTCTTTTTTTTAATATTATTTATTTATTGAGAGAGAGAAAGAGAGAGAGAGAGAGAGAGAGAGGCAGAGACACAGGCAGAGGGAGAAGCAGGCCCCATGCAAGGAGCCCGACCTGGGATTCGATCCTGGGTCTCCAGGATCACACCCCGAGCTGCAGGCAGCACTAAACCGCTGTGCCACCGGGGCTGCCCTAGATGATTCTTTTTGGCTATATATATGATTCTAACCTAAACTGAACTCATTGAAATAGTAGATGTGTGATGTTCTGTCCAGAAAACATATAGAAGGTGGTCATTAAGTTAATCCTAGAGGGGTGGCAAGGAGATACATGGATAGAGGGACAAGTTCTTTCTATGCTATAATATATAAACAAAAGGGTATAGGGCCATGGGATTCAAAAACAGGAAGAATGAAAATCATATATGAATGTATTGAAAACAGGAGAAAATGCATACAGTCACATTTTTTAAATTAATAAGACTCAAAGATTTTAGTTATAACAGAAATATTTAATTTACTTTTAGAATCTTCTAGGCTGATCCAAGGAGTCTGCAGGAAAGATAAATTGTATCTATATCAAGTAACAGCTACAGATTTACTTGCTATTTTGCTTTTAAATATGTGAAATTTTAATATAATCACACATGAAAAAATGATATATATATGTTTTATTACTTTAAAAAATCTTTATATTAATAGTTTTTAGTTTGAAATATTTTATGTTTCAAAAGAGTATATGGTTCCTATGTAACTTCTCTCCATTTCCCTCAACAATAACATCTTACGGAAGAATAGTGTTAAAACCAGGGTTTTACATGAGTACAGCAGTATTATTTGTTTTAAAAATCCCATTATTTTTGTTATCCATTTTGAAATATGTTCTACTGATTGACCCCAGATCTGGCATAGAGAAAAAAACACGAAAAATATTTAATACCTGTTCTAGTCAAGGTCCCTTCAAGAAAACAAATGGCATACACAGAAGAGTAACTGAAGAGATTTTAAAGACAATTTTAAAGGTTTGGACAGGACTTGGAGAGGAGTGTAAGACAGTAAAGCTCCCTGCAGGTAGCAACAGTAGCCATTAAGAGGCCTAAGCTTAAATCAGAGGCAGAGGGAACAACCGTAAGAATCCAAGAGAGCTACACTGGTACATTAGACAGGTGCTGTGTAATGTTTGCAAGAGGAATACAGCTACTATACCAGTGGCCTAGCAGAAGGCAAGATGGGGAATAAATATCCTAATTCATCTCTATTCTTGGTCTTCTGTTGGTTCTCCCATGGCCCCAAACCAACCAGAAACCAGAGGATAAGACAGCAGTTGATCCATTCAGTAGAGGTTGACTTCCCTGTACACCAGGCAGAGTAAGAAGAGCAGATTGTTAAGTCCAGAGGGGAAAATAGAGAATATCCAGCAAAGTAACTGAAGTGTATACTAAACAATTCTAAGTATTTATTCATTATCAGTCTTGCCATTCATTTGTTGGCAGACTTGATAAAGCAAATATGTTATCAATTTACTTACACCTGTGCAGCCTTACTACTCTTCATTGTAATGTCAGAGTATAAAATGTAAGAGGAAATTCAAGTGAAATAAAGAATTTGAGACCTCATGTGGTCATGACACAAATAAGAATACTTGCATCAGAACTTTCCCATCTCAGTTCCTCTCATCTTTATGAATGAAAAGAATTTATAAGCTTATAAGAATTTATAAGTTCCTCCCTCCAAAGTTTCAACCCCCCCTCCACCCTTAATCCAAACTTTTTTTTGGGTTACTTCAATATCAATGCTAATAGTTTTGGACTTGTTCTTCTGTCCAAGATGGAGTAACAGAGCCATATTTGACCTCCTTCTAGAAGCTATGAATAAAAAAAAAAAGACAAAGCATATTTAAAAACAATTTTCAAGACACAGAACATTCAAGCAGCAAAGAAGAGTTATCTCTGAGAGATAGGACAAAAAGCGAGGCATAAGATTTCCCCCAGTCTACTTCCATCAGCATTTCTGGTCTATAGGGCATCCAGGCAGAGTCTGGTGCACATACTCACTTGAAGCCCTGGAGCTAAACATGCCAAGGCAGTAAGGGCACTAGAACTAACAGGACAGAGTGCCAGAGAGGAAAAATTATGCAGAGAGAGAATGCTGGAGATTTGTGGAAGGTTACTTTCAAGTAATTAGTAGGGTACTAATAATAGCTACATGATGAAAATATTTGAGACTAGGGTAAGAATCAACTGAAAGAATTAACAGAAATAATGCCGGCATTTAGCCGTACCTGAGAAGAGTGCTATTCCTATTAGACAGATGAAAAAATTCAGGGCCATTAGGTAGTACAGTTAAGAAGTTCTTGCCTCAGAATTGGGAAATAATTAGGTCTAGATTGAGCACTGCTCTAGACCTGCCTCAACAAAGAAGGATAGAAGGTTCACACCTGAAAGCATCAAACTATTTCTAAATAACTTAAGTGCATTCCAGAACAAAGCTCCAACATACTTATAAGATTACAAAAATTTCTGGCATCCAACCAGGTAAAATTTACAATGTCTGACATCCAATTAAAGAACAGTAGGCATGAATGGAAGCAAGAAAGTACTATCACGAAGAGGAGAATAACCAATCAATTGAAGCTAAATACAACACAGATACTGGGATTATCAGACAAAGATATTAAAACAGTTCTTAAAATTGTATTCCACGTCTTTAAAAGATAAGCAGAGGAATGAAAGGTATTAAAAGCAACTGAAACAAAACTCTTACCAATAATAACTAACATGTCTGAAATGCACAAGGTTTCTGCAAATGTAACCATAGTAACCTATGGTATATCTAAATCATTATTTAGATATAAGCATTTGATTTGGGACCATTCCATTGTACCAGGAGGTAAGATATAATAATGTTTCAGGTATTCTGCATGCAAAACATAGATCATGAGCATTTCTAGAAAGCTACGGTTCTATCGTGGAAATACTTTTATTAGCCGATAGGAATTTAAAAATAATACGGAAACTGCATGGAGGCTTTTATACACCTTACATTTTTAAAATGAGGTTTATTGGGACACCAGGGTGTCTCAGTCAGTTAAGCATCCAACGCTTGATCTCAGCTCCAGTCATGATCTCAGGGTTGTAAGTTCAAGCCGCTGATTAAGATTTTCTTGCTCAAAAAAAAAAAAAAAAAAAAAGATTCTCTTGCTCCCTCTCCCTCTGCTCTCCCCTCACTCTCCCCCTCAGAAATAAATAAATAAATAAATAAATAAATAAATAAATAAATAAATAAGGCTTATTGTATTTGTTTTAATATGCAACATAAGCAATAAAACACGTGTCCCCTGTCAAAAATATATATATTTAAAGAGAGAGAGAGTGAGTATGTATACTGTGGGACAACATCAAGTGGCTTTATAAATGTATAATTAGAGTTCCCGCTACCAAAGAGTGGAGGAGAAGGAGGAAGAAAAAGAGGAGGAGGAAAACAAAGAAAGAGAGAGAGAAAGAAATAAAGAAAGGTGGGTAGAAAAAAAATAACCAAGAGATAATGGCCAAAATCTTTCCAAATTTGTTGAAAACTATACACCTACCAATCCAAGAGTCTCAATGAGCCCCAAGAAAAAGACACCTGAAGTAAATCGCTCTAAGGCATATGGTAATCAATTTCACTGATAAAGAGAAAAAAATTTAGAGCAGCCAGAAGAGAAAAATAATATATATCTTGAAAATAAGATCACATAAAAGTTGAAAGACTTGATTAGCAAGCAAGCAGCATGACAAGAATGTTAAAGGAAGTCCTTCACTAAGTGGGTAAAGTACTAACACAAGGGGATGTGAATCTATACCAAGGAGTAAGAGCACTGGAAACGGTAACTGAGTGAAGATATGATAGGTATAGATCCATAGATATAAATGTGTATTACAAATCTGTAATGTGAGTGTGTGTGTGTGTGTGTGTGTGCCTGTGTGCATAAAACTCTAAGAGAGATGAATGAGCTAGGCCTATCTGAGGTGGCTGGAAATCATTTGACTATTTCCATCACCTAGCCATATATCTCCTGTTCTTTCTACTCGCCTGACAGTCCTCCCTCTTTTAGCCAGTCAATTCAATGTTTTTATTCTTTAGTGAAAGGGTTTCCTGTTGTTCCTTTGTGCTCTGCTTGGCTTCTGCCATTTCTATTTCTCCTTCACATGGCTACCTCAGAAAGGTGGCTTTTATGCCTAAACGGTGGGGTAAACACCAGTGTGAGAGACCACCGATTCCTATTCAGAAAAGTGCTATTGAAATTCTAGCTGGTTTCCTGAAGATCTCACTGAAGTGTATGACTCCTTCTTCATTCTTTTTGCTATAGAGTTTCTTTTTTTTTTCTTTCTTTTTTTTTTTTTTTAAAGATGCTAGCTGGTCTGTTAAAACCATTTTCTCTTAAGCTGTACCACTGCATGGCTCCCATTATGAGCATGGTTAAATAATTCTTAATGAATCCTCCTTTATCAGTAAGGCTCAGCTCTTGTGAGGAGGATTTGCTACTTTTAATTCTATATGGAACATAAATGGGTCACCAAATTGTTCTGTGCTATTACTGACAAGATATGTTGTCATCATTTAATTACATTAAATTTTCAATTTTTGAGAGTCGTCTTTAATGTATATGACTACACATATTGGGTACAAGGAATATGAAAAAAAATGTCTCCAGGATCCTGAATTGGACCTGATGAGGCAATTTAAAGAAAGGCTAAGTTCTGGGATAGCTTATACAACACAACACATGACTTCAGAGTGAAAGTGTTTATAGAAACCAAGTGCTTCTCAGAATTGGTGGACATAAACATCCATTAAAATGGTCATAAGATCATAATTACCCCGACAGTTGGGTATATTGCTGTTTGAAGACGGACCATTTAGAATTCTAGTTGAGGAAAGGCTCAGAAGAGATACCATGTGCTTCAGTGATCTTCTGAAAGTTACTCCAATCGCTGCTTGCATAAATCATTTGCTAATTAATCATACCATGTGTTCTATAGCAGTCTTGAATTGCAACTCAAATAAGTCTTATTGTATGCTTATCCTGTATCTCCCCAAACTATACGATTCTCAGAGGCAAGCCCATATGTGCTTGATTTACAAGAGGCGGTTGAATAGCCCCTTGTTTATAGTTTGTCCCCAATCAACATGTCAATTTTTGATATGTTACTGAAACAGAATGAATAGGGCTTGTGTGACAAATAAGTATAACAGAATTAAAGGGGATATTATAAAGTCTTGAAAAATTGAAGGCACATAAAAAAGTCCTGTTTAAGGGTTAGGTGTGGAAGAGGATGAAACCTACTACTTTGTAGACACTGGATGGATTAGGAAGTTGAAAGACAGGGAATAATTATATATTAAAGGCCACAAAAGAGAAATAGAGTATTTGGGAGGCTTTTCTACCTTTTGAAGTTAAAAGAATGTAACAAGTACAACAACAAATGCATGATTTTACTAACTTTCCCCAGATCTTGTGAGAAATCACATCTTGGGCTTTAGACTCATGTTTTTTATGATTCTGTTAACCTGACACTAAGCAGGCACATGACATATGACAGATGTATTTGCAGTAACAAATCACCAAAAAGTTGATAGCTTAAAACAACAGAATTTTTTTTCTCTTACTGTTCTGGAGCCCAGAAGCCTGAATTCAGTAACAGTGGTACAAAATTAAGGTGTCAACAGAGCCATAATTCCTCTGGAGCTTCTAGAGAATCCTTTCCTTGCCTTTTGTTGGCTGCTGGCAATCCATGGCTTGTGCCTGCATAAACTCCAGACTTGTTCTTTGTAGTCAAATTGCTGTCTCCTCTTCTGTCTGTGTGCCAAATCTCTCTGTGCCTCTCTTATAGGGACACTTGTAATTGCATTTAGGACACACTGGGATAATCCAGAATGATCTCTTGATCTCAAGATCTTCCACTTAATCCTTTTTCCTTCCAAGATCCTTTTCCAAATAAGGTAACAAACACAGTTTTCAGAAATCAGGACCTGACATCTTTGGAAACAATTATCAGTCTACCATAACACCTATCTTTGCTATTGCTGTTATTAAATGTAGCATCATATTCATGACTTTGACTTTGTGATTAGACAAAGCTGTGTTCATAGCCATGTACTTTCTAAGTTATATTAAAGAAATTATGTACCTTCATGTTTCAATTTCCCCATCTGTTAAATGGGATATGCATGATTGGTATCACACAATATTGTCATAATTGTTAAACAGGATAGCGTATGTTAAATTTTAGCAGTTTAGACTTAGTAAGTTCTCAACTATAGCTATAATTATTTTTATGAAATTAATAAACCCTTGTCACTCAAAACAAAATATCAGTTAATCTAAAGGTGACAAAAAGTCCTAAGTCTTGGCCACCATTTTCAGAAGCTTACAATCTAATCACGGAGATCAAATTTACAGCATAGAAGAATACTAGAGAAGAAATGCATACTGCAAAACATAATGCTGAAGCAGTTCAAAGTAAGTATTAATTAAGGGCATGGCAGGTTTCTCCACAAAAGGTTTGGATTAGTGGGGCTGAGAGGTAGAAGATACAAAGCCATATGGGAACAGGACATGTGTAGTAGTAAAGAAGGATAAGAGGGGGTAGTAGGCAACTGATAGACTAGAACACAGAGGGTGCACCAACGACTGGAGTAAAGTTTTGGAATGGACAGCTAAAGGCATATTATGGTCAGTACACTCACCTAGAAGCTTCATAAAGGCAATGAGCATGTACCTATTCTTAACCACTCCAACCTCCACACACATTCTTCTCTCCTAGTTTGGTGCTTGGCCTCTAAGAATTATTCAAACAACCTTTGTTTCATGATTGAATGAGAAGATGAATGATGAGTAGAATGAAGATTTAAAAAAAAGAAGAAAGAAGAAAGGAAAGTCTTCCTGAAGCTGGGATTAACTAGACAAATAGGTTAAACTAGGATTTCTAAATCTACTGGAGCTACTGACCAATTTCACTCTTCCCATGTTGTGACAACCAGAACTGTTTCCAGACATTGCCAAATATCCTTAAAAGGATAGGGGGAAAACTGCCTTGGGTTCAGAACTATTGGGCAAAACCAAATGAAACACTGCAGAATTCATTTAAGTTGAACAGTTTCAAAAGAGAAAAAAATGGATGAAAATCAATTGAATATACTAATGGACTTCCAGAAGACATGTACTCTATTGATTTCACCTAGTGAAATCTAGAACTTGATTCCCCTAAGAATATAGTAATAATACAATCCTTTATAAAATTCCAAATGATTTTTTTAAATCCAAGGCCATAGACTGAAATGTTCCTTCAGATGTTGTCATAGCTCATACATTTGGAGGGGAGGATCTCCATGAAACAGGAGGCACCAGCCTGCTAGGGTCACTTAAAGGACTGGGACGTAAAGTTCTACACCTCCTGTTTGTTCTACAGAGGACACCCACATACCCAGGGGTGCCAGTTCATATCCTGTTATCAGAACTAGACTTGATTTAAAAGGAACAAAGAAAACACACATATTGATTTCTGCTGCATTAAATACATTTACACATCAAAGGAAAAAGAACACAGAAATGTTTCCATTTGAGTTACATACTTAAAATTCCATTATTAAAAAAAATTACACAATCCCTAGCAAATTTGGTTATATTGTTTTTTTTACACTTTCATAACCAAATAGTTTCCTTTTTATGGGCTATATTTTTTTGGAATACAATGAAACTGGCCATGGCCATCAGAAAACAAAACATGCAATTGCCTATTTAGCATAACAATGCAAACATAACAATACAAAGAAATTTGGAAATACTCCATACTATAAGATTTGCTATTAGGAACTCCAGATAGACTTACTTTCCATTAATTCATGGTAATAGAACAAAATGTGAACCAGGACAAATTAAGTTCATATATAATACAAAAATCCTTGCATTTTAAGCATTCTTTGAAATAAGTTCTAGCTCCAGGTAAAATGATAAAGTTGCTAAAAACATTTTTTTTTGGGGGGGGGGGGCAGTGTCTCTTCCTTCTCCAATAGCTTTTTTTTTGTCTTGTTGAATACACCAGTGTCTGGGGACCTAGTACTTTGATGCTTTTATGTGGGTGATGTATGTATTGACTTATTCAACAAACATTAGTTTGCTACTTACTGTGTACCAGACACAGTATTCAACAATGATATTATTAAGATGGATAACTAACAGATTCCCTATTCTCCCTGACCTTGTTTTTTATCTTTAATTAAACTTTTCTTGTCCAATTTGATTTCTTCCCAAAATTAGTTTTCCTTTTATCCACAGGAGTTTTATTCTATTTTATAGATGATATGATAAATGAATTATTACCAGTATATTTCTTAATGGTATATGACCTTTTTCTGATAATAAAAAATCAGAGTAATAGGATATTTTAAAATCATAAATAATAGGAAATAGAAGATTTTTTAGCATTGTGACTTGAGTGAGGCCAGTATTATTTGGGGATGAGGCTTATTATAGTATTCATCTAATCACATTATCTAGGAAGCATATATTTCTGATTACTTGGAATTTATGTTTCCCCAATTCACCTTGCTTAGGAGCCCGTACACTATTTCTCTTGCCTTTTGAGAGAAAGAATATTGGAGAATTTGGTTGTTTGGCCAAAAGAAATTAACAAGTGATGGGAAACAAAATGAACAGATAAATGGGCTGGTATGAATTAGCTCTGTCTTGAATGTACACTTTTTTCTTTTTTGTTTTTAAGGTAAGAAATCCAACTTCCCAGTAGTCCAATCACATTGAATTCTTGATTAACCCCCCCCCCCAAAAGAACTATTTGTAATTGAAAGTTGTCAGGGGACTGAATTATAAATGAGGAAATGACTGAATAGTGACTCCATTTCCAGAACTGTTCTAGGCCCCATGGAAATGGAAAAACTATGTCATAACTCATTTCTCCCTGGGACAGCTAAATAATGCAAGCATGAAATACTCCAGAGTGTCAAAGTGGTTGGAGATCAACATGAGTTGCCATGCTCAAGGATGACTACATGGTGAGTTTTGATATATCCTTTATGTGTCTTTATGTCACAAAGAAAGAAATATGTGAAAATAAGCTTTAAGATGATTAAATTACTCCAATTTGCTTTTATTTACAGTTGTATAGTTCCTGAGGATAGTGTTTGAGCTGAATGCATTTTGACAGCACAACAATACAATTCCCATGATCAGTATGAGATTACACTTTGCTATACAGATCTGTTACTTGCTTTGTTGCCTTTTCTTATGTCTGGTTATCTATGGTTCACCATGTAGTAGATAATTACATCTTATTATATTTCTATCTTAAGATGAAGCAAGCAAAATAAAACCAGGGGAATGTGAAGAAAATCAGACAATTTCATTTGAACCACAATGAAATATAATCCATATTTTTTTAAGATTGTGAACCATTGTGTGTATTCAAAAACACTTGGATCTCAGTGCTAGAAGGTAAGGGAAAGGATAAGGAAAATACTCTTTCACTGTGTTCAAGAGTTTGGTCCATATATTCCACAGACATATTTTCTTCCAGTTATCCTTAAAGTCCTTGGGAATTTTCATAGCAAAAGATTCTCTAAGCACTCCGACCATTCTTAAAAGACCTAGAATTATATGAATCACAGATAAGTAGATTTTTCAAACTTGATTTCCCCAAATCTGAACTTTTAAATTTTGAGATCGTGGGAGGGCCATCCTCTTTTACAATGAGTAGTAACAAACATCAGCAGCTGGTATCTCTACCTGGCTGGAAAGGGTAAAATATAAAGCTCTCTCTTATTTAGCATGTATTACAGAGCAAGAGGTCTCTAAGAGATCTTGACTTGATTTTTTTTTCTTATGGCTCTATGCAACACATGCTTAATCAAGTAGGGTTATAATTTGAAAGCAGTCAGATGGTTCTCTATTCAAACATATCCCTTCTACCAGTATGGCAAAATTATAAAATGTCCATCATTAGACATCCCTCTTAGTTAAGACATTAATGTTTCTTATTAAAATGCAAATATATTATTAGACATTAATATCTTATTACTAATTAGTTAATCAATTTTATCCTGACAAAGAGAGGGATCATAAGACAATGGGAGATCAGGCCTAGGCAAGAATATTTATGAGGTGAAAGATCAGCAAAGGCCTGAGCCATGGGGCATTTCTCAAAGGAGCGTTCAGATGAGGCAGCACAGTGGAGGGACTGTAGGAAGGGAGAAAATATCTTGGGAGCATTGAGACTTTCAGATCCGTCTCAAATCTTGATACCAGAATAATCCTGTATGCTGACTGAGCCAGTGACCTGACCTGAAATGTGTGTGTGTACTGGGAAGTAAGGAAGAGTCCTCTACAGGGCTTATAGGGATTTGCATTCCGATTATTTAGATTTACTTTAGAGGAAAGGTGTAAGACGGAAATTCATGATTTTTTTGGACATATAAAATACTTAAACTGGAGCAAACAACATAATCGCAGTTTGGGGCAAACGGTTGTGTTTTGAGAGATACTGAGAACACAAAGTAAAACAAAATAACAGTAGTAATAACAATAATAATAATTATAGTAATAATAATAATTAGTGTTTATGCAACAGCCAGTGCACAGAATGAGACTATGGAAAGATGAGGAAATGATAGGGAAATGTGAAAGAGCATAAAGGAAGGACAGCTGAGTTCGCATGGCAGGTGTTCCTAAATGCTTTACTCTTGACCTTCCCATCTAACATCCTCAGAGAACAGTGCTCTCTAGTCAGTCATTCCTAGTTCCTGTGGCTCCTTCTATAAGTAGAACATTAGTTGACATGTCAGAAGTCATGGTCAATATCAATAATAGCTAATTATTTTGAAACCTTGCAGTATAGTAGGCACTCTGCTAAGCATTTTATATGTAAAGGTTATGGTGAAGGTTATATGGTTAAAAAGGCCATGACAAACAATAAATAACAAGGTCATCTAGAGAAACCATCTCCAAAATAGAAGGGTATTTAAATGTAGTGCTTTAAACTGCCTTTCCAGACATCAGGATAGAAAGTCTTTCTTTCTGTCTCACTTTCTAAATAATAACTAATACTTTAACATTATAATACATTACCAGTTCACTCACTATCAGCACTTTAATGCTTAGAATATTTACACTCACTATCAACACTTTGATGCTTATAATTTTTAATTTCTTGTTCAGTTCGCAAAAACAACCTTGGAAACAATGATAGGAAAATTGAGACATAATGAGTAAAGAAATATGACCAAATCACATAAGAATAATTATTGGAGTAAGGTTTGAAACTCAAGCAAGAGGAAGAGCTCTCAATTATAAGACAGAGTGAGTAACTTTATGGACTTTGAGTTAGTGTGACCTCAGTAAGTCTCTGATCTCTCACTGGTCAAATTCGTAAAATAAAAGGGATGGCACTGGGATTCTGAAGTCCTTTCTAGCTTTTAAATTCTATGACTCAATCCTAGTGAAGCCATGGGTAAACAGTCACAATCATATTCCACCAAAGGGTCTAAACATAGATTGCTTTATAGCAGAAACTTGCCAGTGTATTATTTCACTTCTAAGAATTCAACCCAGGATACATAAGATATAAAGCCAAGATACGATAGTTGAGAATATTTATCTGAGGTTCATACATACCAGCATGTAATTTGGGAACACCTTCGATATCTAATATAAAGGGGTTGATTATTTACATTTTGATACATGATCATGTTCTTATTAACATGTTTTTAAACATAATTAATGATATTGAAAAAGCTTGCAATAGGAGGCAAAAATAAAACAAGTTATAAAATTATAAATATAAGACTATCCAGTCTTGATTTATAGTTACATGTACATGTGATCAGCATATGTGTTTATATTTTTAAAGATAAATGCATGCAAGTATTAACTTTCTTTGGTAACATCCTTATACATAATTTCTATTTCCAAATTTTGCCAAAATTCATTAATTTTATGATCAGAACAATAAAATAATTTGAAACAAAATGTATTCAACAATATATATCAAATACCATGAATAATTTATCTCTTTCCTTTTTTTCTACCTCTGATACCTCAGCAGATCAGTGAGAATCTAGTCTAAGACTGACCTTCTCTGGATCCCCCAGAAACTGGTCATGTGCTTGCTGCAAACACTTGGGAAAAGCTTTGGAATGACCATGTACTTTTTAAATGATTGTAAGAGTTGCTGCCTGGAGAGCATGCTGATGGCAGAAATTATCCATGACCTGAGACTCTATTTATAAGAGTCTGTTAAATCCATGGTCATCTGATGCTGCCTCTAATAGTATGTAGCATATTGTTAGCACTCTATAAATTTTAAGTCATAATAATCAATAATAATAATAATGAGGTAATAAAAAATAACTGAACTCAGTAGCACTGATGCAGTAGCTCTTTATGAGTTCCCGATAGGGAGAGCAAGTTATGAGCAAAACTAGGAAGGCCACAGTGTTCAGCATGACAGACCTTCCAGAACAACCTGTGAAGCAGAACCAATCTCAAGTGTGCACACATATGGGCATGTAGTAGTATCAGTTTGCAATTCTAGGAATCAGGGCTGATTAAGTAGTATAATGGGAACTGGAAAAATTTGCCTGACTCTAATTATCTCTCAATTGTGTCTATGCTGTTATAATAACAGGGTTTGAAAAATCTGAGTATGTCATGAACTTAGTTGGGTGTGCAGGCAAACCCAGTGTGAAATTGTTCCATTGTAATTCTTTTTTTTTTTTTTTAGATTTTATTTATTTATTCATGAGACACATACACAGAGAGGCAGAGATGTAGGTAGGCAGAGGGAGAAGCAGGGTCCTCCCGGGTAGCCTGATGCAGGACTTGATACCAGGACCCCAGGGTCATGCTCTGAGCAGAAAGCAGATGCTCAACCACTGAGCCATCCAGGCGCCCTTCCATTGCAATTCTTATCTTTCCCAAGGAATCTTTTTAAATCATCCCAATCTTACTGTTCTTTTCCCTTTCTTTTCCCTTTTGTGCTGTTTTAGCACTTATCACCTTATTGGTACATTCAGATATTTGAATATTTTACTTTGTACCTTGGATGTATTTATGTACTTTTCCCTCTATATCTTCTTTGTGAATTTTCTAAATTATAGGATCATTTGCTTGAGTTTCTTACCCTACCAATAGGTAATGTTAGAAAGTTAGGGCTTCTATGAGCAAGACCCCTGGTCCACTCTCATGAAGCAACAGTGGAGTTGAGGATCAACAGCTCCAACAGTGGAGCACAGAGGATCCTGAGGGCTTGATACGTATATATTTATTTCTTTTATTATTTTCATTCCCTCTTCACTAGAATGTAAGTTGTAGGAGGGTACAGCATTGTTTTATTCACAATGTGACATTAGTCACTGATAAAGCTTCTGCAACATAGGGAGCCCTTGATAAACATTTCTGGTGAACAAAAAAATACTTGGAAAAAGTTGCCCTCCCAGAAAACATACGTCACTATGAAAGGCCACCTCATCAATTCTGAAAAAAAGGCCTTTTAAATCCATAGGGCTTGGTCAGGCTAGGGGGTGGAGTAGCTGATTTGAGAATATTCAGCCTAAAGGTGACACAGCTCCCCTTGTATCTATCGGAGAACTGTGCTGAATTTATTTGTTTTCCCAGCCCCTGACACTGACCTGATTATTTTCTGACACTTAATTGTGACACATCAAGCATTTCTCCTTGTCCATCTTTCATCATGCTTTGTAATTCAAGACATCGACTTTAAGCTTGTTTAATCCAAAACAATCACAACTGACCAGGCCAAACATAACAAAACAAAACAAAACAATCATCAGATTGGCTACAATGGGGATAATCACTAAATACCCATTGTGTTAAATGACATACTCTACTTGCACACCAGCCGTAACAGGAAAGAAATTCCTATGAGTATAAGGCACAGAGTAAAAGACTTATAATGATAACTGTTATTATTCAATAATCTCTCTTTGTTTTTGGTTAATACACAGAGGAAGTGGATTATGCATTTTCACTGAGCTTTCAATTATATAACTGTAGATAGTAAATATGAGATATGCATATGTTGAAGAATTAAGACAATTCTGACTTCCCCTGACACTTATTTTTAGGTTTTGCTGAAAGTCTCTGTGTGACCAGGGAATTGAATAATAAAATATGTGTTCAAACAAAATTTAAGGAGGTTGTTGTCTACTCTTGAATCATATTCCACAAATAGTGTGCTCATACACTCTCAGATAAAGATTTGTTCATATATTTCGATATTGTGTGTCTGTATGTGTGTGTATGTAACGTTTCACTAAGGATGTCACATATCTCTCAGAATGTAAGCTGTCTGGGTTGAAATACCTCACAGAGCTAGTGAAGGAGCAGGAACAAGAAACTGTGGATTGTTAGTCTATTGTTTGAAGACCTATATTTGGGATCCCTGCTTTGAGCAAGAAGATTTATTGTTCATCCACTCCAAAAGATTTACCTTTGTATTCCTCAGAATTAATCATAGACTTCCTCATCTGAAAATGTCCTTAGGGATCATTTTGCCAATCCTTGGTCTCGATACATGAAATTCATTTATCCTATGCTGAATGTGTGATCATCTAACAAATTCCGGGATGAGAAAATTTAAGAAGTAGAAATTCAAGGCCTGCATGTTAAATGTGAAATAGCAGCAAAAGCAAAGAGATATAAACCCAGAAAGAATAAAGGACAATTGACTTTCAGAAAATTTGAAAAAGAGATATGATACCAAGTCTGATACCAAGTTGATCAGTGTCAGGAAACATCACCTTTTACATGAAAGTAAATCGACAAGACCCCCTCTTCTCCACCTGTGCCTCTTTCACAGTCCAATTAAAATCACGTTTTCTTTGAACACACAGAAAAAGAAGGAAGTGTCTGGGCACGTAAGGGACATCAGTCGTCTGGTTCTGCAGACAGGTGCATTTGTCATGCCTTGGGGAGCAATGACGGTAGTTTCATTTTATTAATTGAGAAGATTATACATCCATGATAGCCACATTTCCTCATTCTCCTTCTTGGAGAGAGGATGAAGGAGGGAACTGAACATTCCATAGTTAAGCAGGAAAAGAACCCCCCCCCTTTTGGTTTTATTGCATTCTAATTAAGCATGATGGGAGTGAGAGATCCTACAGCAATGCAGCAGGCTCGAAACACTGACAAGGTCAATTATCTCCTGATAAGCCTTGCACCAGCAAGGATTAATAATATGACTAATATTAATTGAATGTGAGTTCATTGAGTTTTATTTCTTATTTTAAAGTTCTCTTGGCGGGTGTGCATGCCATGGTGCACGGAGAATGATGGATGGAAGTGATGGAATCACTAATAAGCCCTTAGACCCCCATGGCCCACTGGGCACACAGAAGATCCAGGTTTGAATTTCTTTCTAGGTTTCCAAAGAAACCCTGGCAGAAATCTAAAAGGAGCTAGTTTTATAATGTAATTTGTTCCATGAATGAAAGTGCAAGAGATTTCAGACCTATGAATTCAGAATTTCTCAAATGAAATTAAAGTACAACTAACTGATAATGTCACTTAAGGTGAATTAAGTCTAGTTGATTTGTATAAGAGAGAGAGAGAGAGAGAGAGAGAGAAAGAGAGCAGGACCTACTTTCTTTAATGGGATCCAAACTCAAAAATAAGTTGGTGGTTATATATATATATATATATATTCTATATATATAATATATAGAATATTCTATATTACAATATATACTATATGTTATATAGTTTACATACCATATATTACATAACATATGTTACATAATATATAGTATGTATGATATAAGGTATATAATATTTATAAAATTGTTAACATTATATTATTAATATCATTATTTTATTAATATATATTATGTTTTATTGTACATATATTATAAATCCTGTACAATATTTGCTTTATTTTGTGCACCTTTGTTTTAAAATTAGGAAAGTATGTCCACGGACAAGATTTGTTTTGAATGAATTGAAAGATGGACACCAAAGTGTGTGTTGTGTATTGTGATCTTGAAAGTGACTTCATTGACTTGGCAATTGAGATATGCTATTTTAATCCTATTTCTTCCCCATGCATTGGCATGGCTTTTGTATCTAAAGATATCTGACCTCCACTCACTGATTCCATAAACTCACATCTCTCCTTTTCAGAGTTGAGAGGAGTTGTAGGGGTTGTGTATTCTAAAGCACAGAGAATATAGTAATTCTGTATTTTTGAAACATTGATTCTTTTTTTTTTTTATTTTTTTATTTATTTTTTTTTTAATTTTTATTTATTTATGATAGTCACAGAGAGAGAGAGAGAGAGAGAGAGGCAGAGACATAGGCAGAGGGAGAAGCAGGCTCCATGCACCGGGAGCCCGATGTGGGATTCGATCCCGGGTCTCCAGGATCGCGCCCTGGGTCAAAGGCAGGCGCCAAACCGCTGCGCCACCCAGGGATCCCTGAAACATTGATTCAATAAAGCAACATCACACCTTATTTTTACTAATCCTTTGTGTTTGAAATGCTGCTTGCTTTTCAATAAATGTTTGGTTAAAATGAATGCTATCCATGGAAATAAACTCGAGAGAACCAAGGAAAATAATGGCAAGTGCAGCAAATGTCACGAAGGACCTAAAAGTGATTTGAGCATAGCTTGTCGAAGCTTTGAAGGTATTAATTACATGTGAGATTTTAAATACAGTATCAACTTCCAATTTACCTCATCTTTAAAGTTTTTCCTACCTACCTAAGCTAAATATGAAACCTCCCTCCTTTGAATACATAGTAGTTGAAAATTTCTAAGTTGGCAACTAGAAACTAGCTATACTATTTGTATGTCTTTCATTTTGCAATTTAACTCATATGTAAATGTGTATTCTTTCATGTATGCTGGTCTTATCTCCTCAATAGAAACATTCCTTGAATATGGGTGACATTTCTTTAACAGTTCCATATTCTGCAGAGTACCACGTAAGGCAGAGGATGCAGTAGGTGGTAAATATTTAATTGACTAACTGATTCTCCAACTTGTTCAACATTCAGACTATGATGGGAAATTGGTGATGGGTATATGCAAGGTACATGTGGCGGCATTTTCCCCCAGGAGATCCTGATACTTCTAGAGAATCATTTGGATTTAGCAAATGATAATCATGCAGGGGAGAGGGGTAGGGATGTTAGGACACAGTACCTACTATTGAAAACTAACATACCATAGCAGGAAGGGGGATTAAGGGGGTGAGAGAAGAAACAACTCCTACTGCAGAGAAGAAAGGAGAAGACACTTATTTGTGGCAAAACAAAGCCATAAGCCAGACTCCTCCAGAGGCACCAGAAGTTCAGAGCAATGAAAAAGGCGCTGGAGAGGTTTGATACCATCTGTAAGTTTATATGCTGATAGCTTAGGGGGGAAACAATTACAATTATTCAGAAATACTGATGAGAAAGTTCATAATTAAGGAAAGCAAGATTTAAATAGAATATAAATAGTTGGAGGTATTGTTCTCTGCTTTGCTTTTTTCTTTATTTTTCTTGTCATTTACCATTTAGCATCACCCAGGAGGAGTGAGAAATCCAGGGCCTGATGATATAGTTTCTGATACACAACCTGTCTAGTGATTCGACCTGCCTAGTGGTTCTGTCCACTTATTTTCCCTCCTGTGTGAGTGGGGATGGCAAATACACCACTTACCAGCACCAAGTGACAGCAGTTGAAAGCTAGAATATTGAAGTCTGATGCCTATGATTGGGGTTCAATGAAAATACATCAGGAAGGATGAAACTCTTCCAGTTCAGTCATACACTTTGCTCTGCCATTTCCAAAACCAAAGTACCTGGAGTTCAGATTACAACTCTATTCAGGGTACATATTGCAAAGTACCTGGAGTTCCCATCCTCTATGTTTTTCAGAACATAACCTGACACTACCTTCTCCATTTTCGCAGTTAAATGCAAAGCATATTTATAAATGGTATTTCTTTTATTGTAAATAAGGTTTGAATTCCTTTCTACTTCTGCCCTCTCTTAATGCATTTCTATGAAGTACATAAAAGTAGGGGCTCAGAATCCAGACAGGCATCTTCCCAGTTACCATGATGGAGAGAGTGGCATGTTGGGTTCATAGTCACACTCTATGCTTGTATTTGGAATTATACATTACTGAAATGATGGTTTAACATTTTTTTACATAATAATGTCTATTTGTCCTTATATAATCATTTATATCCCTACCCCTTCTAATTCTGTTAGATGGTAAGGATCTAGTTGGTGGTGGGAGAAGTCACGCTTGATGAGGAAGCTGACAGGTCTACCTTTTTACTTGATGGTTGAAGAAATGGGACAGATTTCTCCTGCCAGTGACTAAATATTGGAGTTTGTATTTTCTGCCGGTGCTTAAAAACCATTTTGAAGTCCCTTGGTTTAGAAAGGGGAAGAGGTAGAATTTTCCTCTGTCTTATCCCAATACATGCCTTTACATTTGTCTCTCTATGATCCTGAAACTTGAGAACATCCTGCAGCATGATATGGAAAACTGCACATGGTAGTAGGTACAGCCTCATCAACTCTGAGTGGTACATAAAGCATTGACTTTGAATTAAAGGCCTACAACTTAAGATCTGTGTGTTTTTGGAAAAGTTATATATGTTTTCTGAGCCCCAATTACCATTCTTAAAAGGATAATATTAGCATATACTCTAGAATGTGAGAATTAAAGGAAATAATCTATGCAAAGCATCCATTGCTAAGAAAAGCAAGAAAAAGATGAGGGTCACATGACTCATCTGGAATCTAAGTTCCTTTATCATAAAATGAAGGTGTTCAAATAATTAATACTCTGCACTTTAGTGGGCCTGTTACTAACCTTGTGATTCAACAGTAGCACAAATCAATGGAACATTCATTTCAGCTCTGTGAAGCTGTATTCCAATCATCCCTCTGTGAGAGATAAGGAAACTGAGGCCTAAAGAAATAAATTATATGCCCTTAGTCATACAGCTGACTGATAGGGTCAAAACTACTTGACTTCAGAGGGCTACTCTCATTTACTGCAACATGTTTTAAAGGCATTACGATCCCATTAAATGGATAAATAAGACAGGTACTGTGTTGAAACGCTGCTAAAGAAGAGGGAGATTAGCCTATGCCATGTAAACTCCGAAATACTTTAGAGTTTTGGGGGAATTGTATCTCATAGATAACTCTTAGATGTAGGGAACTATCTTATGCAAAAGTGAGAGTTTACTTTCCATGAAAATGTGAGTAGGAGACCTTCTCAATTTGTGCCATAATGAGTTGGGACTTGTTTTGAGAATGTGGTGTTTTTCTTTGGTGTGTGTGTGTGTGTGTGTGTGTTCACATCTGGGTTGTTTCACATATGACATGATAACATATACAAAAATCCTTTGAAAAGGACGCAGGATTATAATGGTGTCAGATAAATCAATGGCTCACTTGCCAGTAGGTGATTTTGAACAATCTCAGCCCTTCTGCGTTGTCATTCCTGAAGAAAACGCTGTAGGAGGAGATATTTTTCTTTTTTAAGCAAAGGTTCTTAGCAGGAAGGGAAATAATTTCCATGCTCTTAATTCTGCTGAAGGAAAGTGACATAGAACCTTCTTAGTCTCTTACTTAGACAATTGTGTACAGAAGAAGGTAGCAAAGTAAGAGCAGAAAAGATAAACCGATAAGGGTGAGAAGCAACTGGTAACAGCAGACAGCAGACAAAAGCAGTAGAACTACTAATATGCAGTAAAAGTGCCCAGGAATTTAGAATGCATTGTTATCACCAGAGAGACAAGGGTATAGACTTGGACCTCCTAGAATCATGATTTTTGTTCATGAAAATGACTCTGAGACAATAAGGAAGTGTGAAACTATTCTCATAGTTACCTATTGAGGAAGGCAGAGATTCTTATTTTTAAAAAATCCTTCTAAAATTTTAACATAAGTATTGAATATTTTTATTGCTTTGCATAAAGAAGTAACCCTAATTGTCTGAAAAAATAATAACATTGAGGAAAGCTGTATTATTACAGCTGGGCACGCAAATGATTTTGAGTCTGTGTGGCAGATGACTGACTTACTGCCTGAGATAAGATGTTACAGTATGAAGGCTCCCTTCAATACAATGACTGAATATGTCTACAAATAGCAATCCATGTTGAGTGCCTCTATGAAAAGTGGTTGACTAAAGAGTGTTCTCTCAAATAGGGAAGTGGTGACCAAAAACTGTCACCACACCACATGGGTCCATATTAATACTCAGTTGCCTGTATCTTTAGACTCATTGATTCCGTTAGAGAAAATAATCTATCTGGCATCATTTAAACCAAACAACTTATCTATCATATGGTTGTGTGCCCATCAAAAGTGGTGACAAGTCCAAAATGATTGAGAAAAACCTCTAGTGTGGATGAGAAGTAGAGGAACCATTGGTATGATAGGGTTTGAGGAAAAAACCTATTTCAGTCTGCCGATCTTATCCAGTCACATTATTTCAGATATCACTCACGTGCTGACAGTTTGTTTTTCTAGTCCACACTTTTCTCCCAAATTCTAGATTTAAACCTCCTATCACTATATCAACATTTTTTTCTTTGAGTCTTTGGGTATATACTAGACACATGTTTAAAACTGGTATGGATTCTGGAGTCAGAATTTGGCGAAGAAGGGAGGAGGAATAACACACACACACACACACACACACGATCAGAGTTGTACAAAAGCATGGCATAGATCAATCAGGAGAAAAAAGGAAAGTCACTGTATAATTATGATAAATGGGAATCTTATTTTGCAGAGAGCTATTGAGTACATATTATCTCCAAATATGATAGAAGAAAAAGAATGAGAAATTCTTCACTATCTTTATGAGGAGTTCAGATAAGACACAAAAACATTGTTTTTTGTGGGCTAAGTATTTCAGCTTAATGGCTTTTTAATTTTTAAGCATGCAAGCAACCCCAAGATTCTAATTGATGAATCACCTTCTGGAACCCCTTCAGATTTCCTGGATCCCCAGTTTTCAGTGGAAAGAGAAGAAAAATCAAAACGTACTATCGGAAGTTTGGGAGATTTTGTTCAAGTTCTATGCTCAGTCAAGGCCCAGTTCATGAATCAGTCAGGTTCTACCACCACGACCCACCCTCCACCTTGGCATATCCCTCATAATATTCAAGTGGCTATAGTCCTTATTATTGCAGCCCAGATTGCCTTCATCTAACTCTTTCCCAGCAGCAATGAGGTTAGAGACAATACGATAGCAGGAATTTTCTTTTACATCTCCTTTTTTACCCCTACTCTTTATTGCCTGTGCATTGCAAAAACAAGCATGAAAAAATAAGACAATTTCCAAAGACAGTGTAAAATCCCAAAAGGTAACATATAACCATCTGGAGTACAACAAGCACATCATATTTTCTTTCTTTAGCAAGACAGTTCTGAGTTTTATGGAAAGCATCCCAGTAGGCAAAGACCTACTAGCTGTTTGTAACTCCTTAAAATTTTTTTAAAAAAATAATAAAACTGCAATGTTTCTTTAATGTCACAGTCTGAATTATAAGCAGAGAGTTGGCACATCTCTCATTTTATTCATTCTAATTACAATTGCCTTGTCACTGAGATGCCAACCTGACGAAGAGCAAATCAGGTAGCAAATCCCCAGGGGCCGCTTAGTAACAGGAAGGCTGTCTCCAGTGGAATCAACGTGACAATTTCTTCTTTCCCTCTTCAAAGTCGAGAGTCCCCCTGGACAAATTCACATTTGATTATTTTCGCTAGGCTCTCTGTCTTCAACTGCTTGATTAGCATCTCACTCACCTAAGAAATTAGACTAAAGTTTGTGACCATTAAAAGGAAACCAAAGCATGTGCGTGGGTGCCTGTTCGTGCATGCAGCACACCTATGAAAAACCACGTTCTTAACTTGGCATTGAGAGTTGGCACAAATTCTCCTGTGTAAGGGCCACTCTGTATTTGTGTCTGTATCTGTGCCTGTGTTGCCGTTTATGTTCCTAAGAAGTGATCTTTTCACGCATCTCAGTCTAGAAATGTGAAGTCAAGTTCAAAAACCATAGGCTAAGGTGTGGTCGTTGGTTCCACAGGTACCAGATTTTCCTCTCTAACTTTACAGCAGCTGTGCTTAGAGACAAGACCACTGTGCCTATTGTTACTAAAATGTTTTGTATAAAACTGATTTCTCTCTGGCCAAACACATTTTTATATAATGGTGCAATTAATGTTAGAGGAAAGCTAATATATCAAATTTTAAAAATTTGGAGAAAATTATCAGGATAGTCTCCTCTCAGTCCATCGCCAACCATTGCTGTGATTGATCAGTGGCTCAGGAAACAGGATAGAAAAGGGACTGATGGAGCCAGAATCCTGCCTTCAGAATATTTCTTCTACTTCTTCCCTGATGTCTTCCTTAACTACCCTGGTTGATGGGACAATAATTCTTACATCTGGGTGTATATAATAGAGCAGATAACTGGGTGCTCGGTACAGACATTCCACTTCACTACAGTTGAGCTGTAGCTCAAAACCTGCATTTTAACAGTCATCAGGGGTGATTGTATTAGGAACACTACTACAGTTATTCTCTCAATTCCAAAATCCTATAATGATAATGTCTATATCGTAAAACTGTCCCATAGCTCAACTAGGATGAACTTTTAATTATGATGTATTTCACTTCCTCCCAAGCAATTTCCAAGAAAGGACTGGGTATTAACATTTTCTTTTTGCTACACAACACACCATACATAACAAGTGCTCAGTAAATGCTTGCTGATATGAGTTGATTTAATGCTTAAACCAAAGCTATTTTGTTTAAGTGTCTTCTTTCTAGAAGGTAGTTTATTTTGCCAACGCCTAGACCATATACCTTGGATATTCTAAATTATTTTAGAAAAACATTAGTCTCTTCAAGGAGATTGGCCATGGGTGACTAGCTCTTCCATGGGACAGCAGATCTCAAGACTACATCTCCGGCTCAGATGAGGTGAAATGATTCAGTGTTGTTTCTGTCCACTGCACGGTTGATGGTCTGGCTCCTCCACTCATGGCCACCTGAGCTGCCCAAGCTGAGAAAAATACACCTTTCCCTAGGACTAGAAGGTCACCCAACAAGAACAGAGTTATGTCAGCTAGGATATAGATTAAATACTATAGCTGTGGACCTTCATGCCAAATAATAGGTTCATATTCTCCTTCACACTCAGAGATCAGCAAATTTAATTATTAGCCTTTCATGTGACAGTTCTGTGCCTAATGCCTCGGTGCTTCAGGGAATGTACAACAAGTCATCGTCTTTGCCCTCAAGTATCTTGCAGTTTAGTTTTAGTTTGGGAGACAGAGGATACAATGCATAACATAAAATAAAAACTTAAGTAACACTTAATGATAGAAGGACACTAAATATGTGCCAAAGAGTAAGAGTTCTAGAGCTGTTTAGTGAAGAGAGAAACAGTTTGGGGTGGTCTGAAAAACCCACAAGATAGATGTGGATCTGGCTTATTAGAGCAAATAAGTAGATTTGAATACAAAGATTTATCAGCCTGAGTGAAGATGGACTAGGCCAGAAGTATGAGATAGGCAAAGCTAGCTTTCTCTCCTCCTTGATTCTTACTATAAACTGGCACTCATTTAGGGGTCTGCCAGTTAACCCATCACATTAGACCTGTCTTCTCCACCCATTCCCCTCATCCAACAAAAACTTACTAAGCCATACATTCACATATTATCTTACTCATGTGGAATATATTATTTATACAATTTACTTTATACACAACTGTTATATTGCATAATATGCTTTTTAAATGTTTGCCCAGCCCCCTCTACTCATTGAAACGTCTCTCCAGTATTTCATCTTCATGGTGCATACTTGCAAATCTACAAATTGATTCCCGCAAAAATAATGAGAAACTCAAGGGAAGCCCTGACATAAAGGCAAATAAAGATACATTTTTCCAAGAGACTGGGGGAAAATCTCAAGTCACAACAGGAGGGCTATGACTCATGTAGAATGAGTCCTTAGCAGCAAGAGATGTGGTCTCAAGTCTAAGCAAGTTAGGAATTTTATCTTTCATTTCACCAAATTTCTATATTTGTCCATATCCTACTAACACCCATTCACAAAAACAGTGTACCTTAGTCTACTCTACCCAAAAGGATTATGGCTTCCAATTATTTATGAGGGAATGGCCCTTTTGAGCCTCTATAGCAATTTTTTCCCTATCTCTTCAAACTCCATTGCTATTGCTCAGTTGCCCACATGGTTCATTTCATTCATTATTCTCCTTACTCTGTACTTTCTTGCCATAGCATTTTGCTAAAATGTTCCATCCTTTATGAAGGCCTTTGTTCTTCCTTTTTATCTACTCAAAGCCATCCTTCCAGACCTAGACAAAGCCTGGAAGTTTTCCAGATGTTACTGATTCCTCTACATCCTTGGACATAGAGGCATAGGCAGTTAGCACATGTGATGGGATTTGATCACATGTGTGTACATGTATGCATGTGACTGCAGAGCATTGGAAGAGCTACTGTTCATCTAAGTTTGTGCTATTTGAAAAAGGTAAACTTTGGTCATGGGAGCTGGGAACAGTTTTTACTGGAACCCTTTGCCTCAGTGGCCAGAGGGACCCAACCTCACTGGAACATCCAATGTATTTTTATAGGTCCACACAGGAGTCAGTAGAGCCTGCATGGGAGTTTCCACATCAAGCTTGCCTAATCTACCTGGCTGTCTTTAAATGAGACTTTTCCACTGTAGGAGTAAAACACCTCTCCAGTGCTCCTCTCTGCTATCAGAATAAAGTGAGTGGCATATATTTGGGTAGTTTAGAAGTATATACAATGCAAGCAGACAAGCATTTACAAAATCACTGTCCTTTGTGGGGATATGATGGACCCTGTGCGTTCCTGTGATGAGGAGGGTGACTATGTATATGAACCTCAAATTTTTAAAAACCATTTGACAAAGCAAGTTCTCTATTTTTCAAATCACTGCTTCTAGTTTCAGTTTAATAGAAGATTAAGCAGTTTAGTCTCCCTGGGTCTGAGCCATTTGTAGTATTTAGTGGATGGCTCTTGTGACCAAAGATGGTTGTAGAGCTACCTTTTCCCTCAGGTAGCCATTCAACTACCAGAAATGTGTTCCAACTATGAGCAGCAAGTTTAAAAAACAAACTCATGTGTGACTCAAAGCTAATATAAATCAATCACAATTAAAACCTTTTGGAATACAGCTCTCTTTCCACAGCTCTTCATGTCAAATACCAATGAGCATGTCATATATTATTATTCCCTAGGATCTTAAAAGAATTAAGATATCAACAGAAACACAAATGAGACTAAAGTGAGTGAAAACAAGACCTAGCCAAATGGCAGTTTTCTCTTTTATAGTATCCTTAAATATGTCTCAGAGTTACATTATATAATTATTCAGTTAAATAATTAAATTTATAGATGAGGAAAGAAGAGAGGAGATTAAATGATGAGGGAGGTTTGGAGGGATGGAATGTTTTCCATGCAGGGAATGGCAGCCTTGAGAATCAATAAGCTTAAGAAAAAAAACAAGCAGGCAATTCTCAATACAGGCACCTACAGAACAACGGACTTAATCCCAAACTGGAAACTCCATAGAAAGAGTGAATTTTTTTTTCTAATATGGAAGGAATTCATGTAAAACAAAGTTTAATTTAGACTTAGAAAATGGACCTAGTATGGGAATGATTCCCTGATAATGCCAAAAATGACAGAAAATGCGTTAAAATAATTTATAGGGTCCGGTTGTACTTCATCAAATGATTAACGGTATTCCATCTGCTTTCTAACTATTCCCACCTTCTACTAATTCCTCTGAAATTTTGCCATTTCAGTCAAGCTAAAATTTATTAGCACCCACTTACTGTGATTTACATGCAGAATGATTTGCACGCCTCTTTCCTGGGCTATTTGCATGTCTTTATTAGGGATGCAGCTTATTTGGGGCCACATTTGATTTATAAGCATTTGGCAAGTCTGATTTGGCATTTTGATTCATGCAAGGACAGAGATATATTCCTGGGGCTCATTCATTCCCTAGGAAATTAATTTTTTAATGAAATCTTCCCAATTGGTTAAAATTTTGCAAAAAAAAAAAATAGATTCAATTTCTTTTGCTTGGCTACAACAAAAGTAGTAGAAATAGGACTTCCTTTTGGTAAAATTTTGAATTAAGGTGAAGTTTGTATACCATGACTATGGGCTCACCCTACTATGACTTTATTATCTTCCTGCTACCTAACCCCATCATTATACTTAATATCAAAATACATTAGGTACCACTTTTTAAAAAAATATCCCCATATGCAAATCTTCCCTCCTCTCACCATTTTGTCTCTTTACTCCCTCTTCTACCTTTTGAGGACCATTGCTCACTGGCCTGACCTATCAAGAGAAAATGATCTAATGATCTAAATTATACTGCCAGTGTAAGAACAATGCCTGCCTCCATGAGACTGTTGGGATTTGAAATGGGACACTTAGAGAAACACCTTACTTATAATTTCATAACTTAAAATGAACCATTCACATATGTTATGTACTTAAATCCTTAAAACATTATTCAGGATATTAATTATACATATTCCAGTTTTATGTAAAGGGACACTATGACTCAGGAAAAAGATTTAGGGGAAGACTGTGGGTAATGGGGTATCAAGAGCCTCATCAGCTATCACTGAATTTCATATGTTCCCACTCTGCACTGGCTCCTAGTGCTAAGGGACAATGCACTAGCACTTGAGATTTATTTCTGGAGTGAACTAACAGATGCATTTTCTTCTAGACTAGACAGCTTTCTTTCAAATCAAATTACCTGAATGGTTTCCCATTCTACCTAAAATTGAGGAAGAGAAGGAAAAAACACATTAGGAAAAGGTTGAGTACAACTACAGGGGAATCTAATTTGGGAGTTGATCTCATGAGGCCTTAAGCCCACACAATACAGTCCACAGCAGGTCATTCTTGTCAGCTTCTCCAATCAGCGTATTTCCATTTTTAGTCTAATGCTGTTCAGTGACCTTGTCCTGTGGCACAGCCAGACAATATTATGGGAGAAACAAGAGCAGCAATAGCCTAATTATACAATTACATATTCATTTACCCCCTAGAGAGCCTAAGACTTTTCTGAAAGCCAAATAAGAAGTGGTTGGCTGGAAACTCATTTTGAAAGATTGTCTCACCCCAAGATACAGAACTCTATCCATATATGGAACATGAAATTATCAGCTGAGTTGCATTGGTGGATGTCAGGAGAAAAATAGAATTTACTAAAGACATTTAAAATTCATAGACATGTAAGCAGATTTAGAAATGTATAATAAAGTCTGCATTATTTGTCAAGGTAAATTTTATCAATGGAAGAAGATTCACACTCAGATTGTGTCCAAACATTTTTTTATTTAAGCAAGTCATCATCAAGACTATCTCCCATTCTCTACTTGTGCTATTTTTATTCTTTTTTGATATAAGAGAAAAGATGCTAGGAAGGAATAGGGGCTTTTGAAAAAAAAAGAGAAATTTAAAGAAAGGAAGAGCAATCACACCCTACAAAGTCCCTTTCTGTTTCTTATCTATCTTAAAAATTGATTAATTCATGGTTAGTTGCCCAATTGCCTTTTTCGATAGTTGCCTTTTTTGATGCTGACATCTACATCAGATAGCAAATATTTTAGGCTTTGCAGAGCACATGATCTGTCTTGATTATTGACTCAGTTCTGCTGTTATAGCACAGAACCAACCTTAGAAAATATATAAGTAAATGGATATGGCTGTGTTTCAATAAAACTTTATTTACAAAAAAATGCAGCTGGCTGCATGTGGCCCATGGACATGTAGTTGAATAATTCCTGTATTGAAAAGTTGAAAGTTGTGGTAGTAATATATATTAGGGGAAGGTAAGTCATTGTTTCTTTTCCCCTGTCTCCATTTTCAAAATTGTCTTAATAAACTAAAGAAGATTAATGAGTCTACTATTTCTCGTAACTCTGAAATTTATAATTTTTAAAAAATATTTTATTTATTTATTCATGAGAGACACAGAAACAGAGGCAGAGACATAGGCAGAGGGAGAAGCAGACTCCTTGCAGGGAGACTGATGCAGGACTTGATCCCAGGACCCTGGGATTGTGACCTGAGCCAAAGGCAGATGCTCAACCACTGAGCCACCCAGGTGCCCCAGTAACTCTGAAATTTAATATAAAAATGCCTTATCAGAATAACATTGAAACAAAGATATAATTTTACTGAGTAAATCTCAAATATCTCTAACAACTTCTAGAAAAAAAAAGTCCAATTATTTTCCTTTTGCACTCATTGTCATTTCAGTTGATAAAAAGTTGGGCCGCATAATGCATTTCTGAGATTACTCTGCTATAATCAAACACAAATTTCTACATCTACAAAATTTGCTTTCTTGTTGTATCTTGTATTCCTATGGCTTTTTTTTTCATGTTATGCTTCTGTCCTTTGTCAGTTCTTCTCATATAGACTGCTACTCTCTTTCTGCTAAATTCACTTCAGTCTTTCATGGCTAACCTATGTCTCATATTTCTCTATAATGCATAGTTGGTTACTTGAACAGGCCACTCCTTTTTATATCCCCTACCCTGTTTTCAAGGTTTCATTTCTAGCTCCACTTTCATATTTCCGTGGTTTCAAGGAAGATGTCATTGTCTTTACATTTTCCCATAAGCATACAGAGAGGAGCACTTATGTTTTAGCTCCTTTTCCTCTGGCAGGAAGGTGATTCTGCAGAGTAGTCATACTACCAATTATATTGCATATAACAAGGATCATCTATGAGATGCGTAGACAGAACATATGACTAAATTTGGAGATCAAGATATTCACTGCCATTGTTGCTACAGTGCTGTTTGCAACTTTTTATATCAGTTGACCCACACGGAGATCCAAACTATAATTTCCATCTTATTATACAATGCTCTAATTATCTCAGCTAATCTTCCCTCTTGTTGGGAGTCAGCTTGGATATATAACTAGTTTTGATATTATCTCTACCTTACAATTAGAGAAATAAAAGCTAAGAAATTACAGATAACCTGCCTCAAATGGCATAGCTGTCATTCTTACTGCAGACTACCTTAAATGCTATACACTCAGTCAAGTGTTGCTTCTCCTGGATAGTTTGCCACTTTGGGAATGAATATATACTCTATTACCAAATTAAATTTTCAAAGATAAAATTGTCACCTAGAAACAATTTGAAAAAAACAAAAACATAGAAACACCAAAATATCATTGCCATAAAGATCATAACCTAAACAGGTGCTTCCTATTGGGCACTTTGGAAAAGCACAGCCTATTTGAAAATGCTCATTATATTCCCTTAACTTCTTTACCCTCATTCCTTAATAAGTAAGGAATCAAATGTATGGTGATGTTAACAGGACCCCATGCATTAAGTGACCATCCCCATCTGCTTCTCTTCCCCACCTAAAATCACCATCTTCTTTTTAGGCCATTACCTGGGAGAGCTGGAAAGCTGAGAGCAAGGCCATAAACAGAGTTTTGAAAAGCAGCCATATGGTTGCAAAAACTGTAACAGACTGGGGGTTTCTAACTTCTAGAGTATTGTATTCTTTTCCTTCTGTGAAGATGTGCTTTCTTGTTTGGTGTTCCTACCACATCTTCAAAAGTCTGCAATCTGGTTTCCCCATTGATAATAAAGAGATGTCAGATTTCTTCCTATTTTCACTATCACGTCTAAGCCTGAATAATGAAGAAAGCCTTGAGTCTCTGATCCATTTTATCTTGTTGGTAGAAAATGACTATATAATGCAGGCATGTATTCCTAAATGGAATGTAGGATTACTCTTTTGTGTGGTTAATGACTGAGATCAAGTTGACCAATTCAAAATCCTACAATATTTGTTACTAAAGGAGAAGGGAAAAGGGAATTTATGCTATATTTTTGAGCATGGTAGCAATGAGGCAGGCAGTGGTTGTGGGGGGCTGTGGTTGGAGGATGTGCAGAGGAGATGTTTTGCATAAAATATGAAAGGAACAGAGAAAGGAGATATAAAAAAGAAAATATTATGACAGAAGAAGAAAAGCAAGCCAGTGGAAGTCATCTGTGTGTAACTGTAGAAAAAAAGGCACCTTTAACAGTGCTTCTAATTTTAAATTTCTAACCAACAAGCTATGCAGACTTGAGGAAGTACTTTAAACATTTCTGTAGTTTTCTGTATGCATCTATCACCTAGGACTAGCAATAATAAGGCAATGTGATCATTAGAGAAGAATATTCTGTGCCAGATACTATTGGTTACTTCCCAAGAGCCATCCCACACCCATCTTCTTCCTTGGTGAAGATCTTGAACCTTGTTTCATATTGAGTCACTATGTACTCCCTGGCACTTTCTCCTGTCCTGGGATGAAAGCTAATTAGCCTAAGCAATCATGTCTATTTATTCTGCTTACCTGCTCTGAGTTCACTCAAGGGAATATGACACAGCCAAACCTGCCCAATGGTATTAAAGGAGAATTCCACTGGAAAACTTCTGGGAAAGCAACTTGTCCAAGGAAATATAGTTGGCTGAGTCAAGATTCAAACCCAGAAAGTATGACTCAGTCTTCTTTTGAAAAGTGAGTAAGAGAGACCAAGAGGTCATTTCTCTCTGACTCTATAGCAGATATTCATGAATTATAATGTATGAAAGATTACCTTGGAGAGCTTATTAAATGCAGATTTCAAAACTCTACTTTTATTATTAGACTCTCTAGTCAGGTTATTGTGATGCAGGTGAACTTGGGATCATCCATGAGACACACAACTTGAGAGAATTTACTGATTCTTACTCTGCGAATGGAGCTGAGGAATAGGCAGTTCCTTACCCCTGTCATATGCAATGTTTTATTTAGTCTGGGGAATTGTATTAATTATTTATTCTCTAGTCCTAGGTAGGTAAGTGCATGGTTTTTAAACTGTCTATGTTTGGTGAATAATCCTAGATTTCTGCCCCTTGTTTAGACAAACATGTACCAACTGCTTTATTTATATTGGTATGTGCTTGATGTAATTACTAGGATAATCATTAAGAATGCTAAATTCATTGGTTTATTCTTCTAGAATAGTGCTGTCCAGGAGAATTTGGTAAAACAATGGAAATATTTTATATCTGTGGTGTTCAACACTAGTAAGAAATTAGTCACACTTGGCTATTGTGCACATGAATTGTGCCTGGTTCCACCAAGAAACTAAATGTATAATTTTATTTAATTTTTATTTATTAATATTTAAATAGCCAGTGTGGCTAATGGCTATAATATGCAGCTTTAGAATAATGTGTATATGTGCACAAGTAGGTATTTTAGGAATTTGAAAAAAATTATTGTATATTACTGACAAGTCTAATTTGTAGAATGGTCTCTGCCATGCCATTTCACTCTTCTTGAGAATCTAACATGCGATTCTAAGCCATTAAACTCACTGAGGTGAGGTACTTGTCTTCAGAGCCTTGCCTTTCCCAGGATGCCCCATTTCTGTGAGGCACTATAATCTCAATGTCAGATACATTTACGGAAGCCAGCTTCACAGAATTCTGACAAACAATAGCCTGGCATCCTGACGAGCTGCCACAGTACTCCCAGGACAGGAACCACCTTTATAGAGAGACAAACTCATTCATTATTCTCAAAGATTAAGTACCAAATACCTCATTAGAGAAACTGCAAGTTGAAAAACAGATAACAGCTGGAGAAAATGAAAAAAGCCATTTGCAGATGAGAAAGTAGTAAGGGTAGGGACAAACTGGTTCTGCACCAAATGGGTCTGGCTTTCTTTTCCAATCTCCCAGGACCACATTTTGCCCAGAACTGGTGCCCATGAGCTTCCAGATTCTTACCATAGAAGCCAGGTAGTACTCACCATTATAGTCCTGATGGAATTAGTAGAAATGACCGACTGCTCAATAAATCACATGCTGGTTTCTTCCATTTGAATGAGAATTGACTGGCACAAATGATTGATTAACATTGACAAAGCCATATGGGTTCAAATCATATTCCTTTTGTTCATACTTGCAAACAATTCAAATTGCATCCTTCTCTAAGTTCCAGCATTGAGGATTTTTTTTGTTCTGTTTTATTTTTTTCTACATAGGAACATGGGGTGAGTGGCGGGGGGGAGACTTAAAGTAAATGCAAAACTTTACAATTCTCAAGTCACACTGGCTGTGTGATCTCGGGACAATAGTTAAGTCTCTGTTTCCTCATCTATAAAACAGTATCATCCTTATTAGTGTAACATTCAACAGTCTGGCTTTCAAGAATGGAGTCCTCACCATTAATATAGTTCCTATCAACTCTCATGCATTTCCAGTTTCACGCACTTACAATGTGATTTGGACTGTAGCAAACAAGTATAAGGTATTCTATCATTTGAGATTTAACACTCCCTCTCAACCAGATGGCAAGCTCTCGAAAGATAGGCACAAACTGTAACTCTGTGAGACCCTCACAACAGTATGTTCAATAGAACACAACCTACCATTTGTCTCAGTCACCAGAGCTTTTTCTTCTTCTTTTTAACCTCAGTTCACAGTTATTGGAGTAAAGTGTGAGGGTTACTGGAACTATTAAGAGGACTGGCTCCTTGCAAGAACTTGTCAAGAATCAGATAAGCATCAGAGTCAGTGTTGGGGCTCAAATAATGTAGATGGTGTTCAGTACTGAGAGTCAGGGAGAAGAGTAGTAATCATTAGGATCTCCTTCCTTGCACTGGGTGGTAGACCCTATCCTGGGCTCTTGGGCAGAACCTATTTATTCATAGGAAAAAAAAAATGCCCAAGAAGTGTTTTAATCAATTGCATCCGAGAGCTTTCTGAGAGCAGAGATCATGTTGCACAAATCCTATTCTTAGAACCCAATAAGCCAGCTTGAAGGAACTTTTGAGATCATTTGAGTAGTTTCTCAGTATTTTAAAACTGTAGCTTTTTGGTTTGAACATAGAAGCCTACAGTTAGAACAGACCCGAGAGCTAGGTCCATACCAACCTATTCTGTTTATCTTATTTACTCATTTCTCCAGAGAATCCCCAGAACATTGAGGAGAAGAGTTTCAAGGTCACTGAAGGACAATTTCACTTTATAAATGAGGGCCCAGGAGCTCTAAGAATGTAGGATACCTGCCCAAAGATACGGAGATGACATCTTGCACAGTGCTGGCAAATCAGTCAACATAGCAGAGGTACTAGTTGAATTGAAGGTGTTGATTGATTGCCAGTTGTCAAGTAGCACTTACCAAAGCTTTACTTTGCAAACCAAAAACAAAAAACAAAAACAAAGACAAAAACAAAAACAAAACCCAAGTGGGAATATTAATTTATATCAGGAGAAAATGTGTGCTCAAATACTTATGAGACCTTTAGTGATACATAACATATTTGTGTCTGCTAAGATTTTAAGATGTTGAAAATATAAGACAATTCATGCTTAAATATTTCCCACAAGCAACTGCAGAAGTTAGGAATCTCTGTGAGCTGAGGCCATCTTTGAGTTTTCCGTGCTTCCTATGCTTGCTGAATATTCTCTGTTTAATATCACACTTCCAAAGAGGTGATTAACCAAATAAGATGACCAATGGTGTTGCAAATGTAAATCACATCTGTCAGGGTGTACAGCCTCCTTGAAGAGGTCCTCTACTCTCAACTAAGTAGAACTGTGGTATGAATATTTTTCTGCGTTTTTGCCATGACTCCGATGGAATTGGAGACATATAGCTCCACTGTGTTCATCTCAGTCCTAAAATGAACTGAGTGATTTGGAGCAGGATTCTTAATATTACACAGCATAAAACTGTAGTTTTTCCTTTGCTCATTTATTCATTTAACAAAGTGCCACTTTCACTTAGGAGGTAGTTTGCTTTGTTTAGATCTCTCTTTGTAACCTGTAAGTCGGGTGGGTTTAAGAAGCTTGCAATATGAATCCCAGGTAGCTGTTGCTTTTCTTTCTCTGTGGAGTAGTAATTGATTTATGAAATTTAGGAATCTTTTAATTAATACCATGAAGTCATTTCTTGGGTGGATGTAGGATTCAGGAAATTCTATTTTGAAGGTGACTCAGGACTTCACACTGCAAGCCATAATCTGGATTTTATGACCTATTTTACAGCATCACTTCCCCTTTTCTGACTTGCAGAGGAAAAAAGTCAATATAATATGTGTGAGATAATATACCTGGAGGACAAATGTGTACCTTTTGAAAGGTGATACACATCCATGATGCACATCCATGGAGTACAATATGAAATTCACAATATTGACTAATCTGGAATGATATTTTGCTTTCAAATACAATCTATGTTGTTTTAATAATTTTTTTCTCTAACATTTCTTTGTTATTTTCCCTGGTGTTGATCCAGTTCTTCTGAGACCTTTAGTTTTTCCTCACTGTAAATATATCCCTCAATAACCTCTATTAATTGACTCAACTTCACTGAAAAATTATAAAAATACACACAATTTGGACCTTTGAGTATGTGTACCAACTGCCTTTGGTCTTTAAGTTGACAAATAAGTGAAATTGTGGGTTTACTTAAAAGGCAAATTTGCTCTAATAGTTCTATTTTATGGTTGATATGAAATAACAGCTGTGGGCCAACCCAAATGTTAGAGCAATGTAGGTAAATTTGAGATCCTGCTAGGACTATGTCCTCCTTTGTTGGAAACAAAGAGCAAGGGGGAAACTGGTGCAATCCAACAAACCACCCATCCCTGCTAGTATGTGAGTCCTTGACCAGCCAGGATTTACCTTAGGATGCAGCTTTCCACATGTAGACATACTCAGCTGGTCAGAGTTCAACACAAACTTATATTTCTAAGTGTATTGATCAAGGGCTTGATACTTGCCCATTTATTTCTCCTTTGGTCTCCTGTGCTCCTTGTTCTCCACTTTTCTGCAGAGTTCTTTAACCCTCAGCTTCCATCTCACTTTATTATATGTGGATTCTAGACTCCCTGATCTCACTGGATTGTCCAATCATCATTTTCCAGCTGTCAAGTAGCAATTACCAAAGCTTCACTTTGCAAACAAACAACAAAAAAAAAAAAAACAAGAGGGAATATTAATTTATATCAGGAGAATGTCCTAAGAGGATTTGAGTTTGTCTTACATGTGTGGATGCCATTTGTCTGGGATATCTATTCCCTTCATACTCAACAAGGCTCCTCTATCCCTGAGGTCTCCAGAGATTTTCAATGACACCTCACAAAATGTCGAGAATTACCTTTAAATATCCAGAGATGAAAAATAATTAAAACAACCAACTGCTGAGCCAGACACCAAGCTAGGCTTTAGTGTGAGTCTTTTAATTTTAGAATTCCAACATTATTTTTCTTATTATTAGTTGGCTTAGGTGGTTGTTTTTTAAGTATTGAAACCACATGGCATCACTGTGATGCATTTCAAAGTTTTTGAATGTTAAACCTTTCTATGAATTACTTATAATTCCATCTAGGGCTGAAGTTAAAGAAAAGAAACATGAAGAAACACTTCAAAAGAAATCTGGTAAAATTATAATAGCAGAATAGCAATAGCCCGACCACCCATATAATGAGACTTCAGCTCCCTGAAAATGTGGTTCAACACATGTGTCAGTGTCAACCCAAGGCTGAGATCTAATTAGGGCGCATTCAGCCAGTCTGATTATGTGTTTCTTGTTTGGTGACAAATTCCTTCATTTTGCAACATTTCTGTGGACGTCCAACAATTTGTTTCTGAGCCTAAAGCAGATTTTTTTAAAAATATATAATTCTATGGGGTGGTGAGTAAGAGTGTTCCTCAGTAAATAAACATTAACACATACTCTCCTCATCTTATCCTTTAGATGACACTGCCAACCCTATTCAGTGAGTGCATGGATTCAATCAATTAATATTTTTGGATGCTAATCTGGCTTGTTTACTTTACTGAAGACAATTGATTAGTAGGACATTTAGTTGATTTGATTTAAATGAGTAGATCAGTTGTGTGTGTAGACTGCATCTGATTTTCAAGTACCAAACATGTCAGGGAAACAGGTTTGAATAAAAGAAATACTCTGCATGCTGGATCTGGGTTTGTCACAACCTTGTGTGACCCCCTGAGAAAAGCACCCGACTTTTTCAGTTTCAATTTCCTTATTGATATCATAATCTTAATACACTCATCACTTGGAAAGTAAAATGAAATAATGGTGCTGGCTCTGCCTGGAAAAGTTTATAATCACACATATCGAACAGAAAAGAAAGTACTTAGGTTTACCGGATATCATCAGGATATTTTTGTGAAATAGTTTTTTGAAAGAAAAATTTTTGTTAAGATCTTAGGTCGAGAGAGACATGAAGACATGTATATCTCTGAGATAGTGAGCTCTTAAAACTATTCTTAAAAAGAAAGAGTGAGAAGGACAGAGAGAGACAGAAAGGGAAGGAGAGAAGGGAAAAAGAAATCTACAATTTTGTTTCTTAGATATTGGAGGAAAGTGTTATTAGGAGGCTAAGAAGGAGGATATAAAGGAAGACGTTCCTGATGATGGGCTAGGCAAAAAACTTTTTACAAATAAATATGTACATGCTTTAATTTGAAGTTGTTTGTATCACTATTTTTCAGATAAGGACACTGAGGCACAGAGTTCCATTATCTGGAAAACATTTCAAAAAGATGAGTGACTGAAGTCAGTAACCGAGTGACATGTAATGCTAAAATCACTAGGTGTCAATCCATTTGGGAGACAGCCTGAGGTCACCAAATTCTAGCCAAATTCTAGGTCATCAAATTCTCCAGAGTCCTGCCTCTATCATCCTGATAGTCTGTGCAATGTCTGCAAGACTGAATGGGGTGGGGATGTGTGTCTCACTAACTGTAGGGGTACACATGATGAGATCCTTATCAAGGAAGCTACAAAGGAAGCCTGGAGTTCCAGAGGTCCAGCTTCAACTCTGTCCACCAGGGGACTGCTTTTCCTCATACATGATGAATTTAATGGCTCCCAGGGTTAGAAAATGAAACTTCTATGCTTCTTTCCTATAAGCCATCGATTAATCCTGGCTGCATCATTCGTCTTTGGTATCATAAAATTCTCTTGACACTCAAAAGAATGTTTCATAATGGGGTCTTTTACCCTTCGATGATTGTAAAACAAACACATTTTATGTGTGGACATTCATAGAAGTGAGAATTTTTTTTCATATTAAGTTTTCCATATTCTTCCATATTGGAAGAGTGTTCCTCACTGCATACAAAATATTTTTTCTGAGCAGTCCTTCAAACTTTTCTTTTTTCTTTTGGCATGGTTTCTGTGTATGTGTATGTGTGTGTGTGTGTGTGTGTGTGTGTGTGTGTGTGTGTACCATATACAATATTAAATATAGCTCAGGGAGGCTTGCTTTTCAAATGACCCCTGAAGTGAGTTCCTTTGTACACACACACACACACACACACACATACACAAACACCCACATATATAAAAGAAATAAAGGGGGGCCCCTGGGTGGCTCAGTGGATGAGCATCTGCCTTTGGCTCAAGTTGTGATCCTGGGATCCTGGGATCAAGTCCCGCATCAGGCTCACTGCAGGGAGCCTGCTTCTCCATCGGCCTATGTCTCTGCCTCTCTTTCTGTGTCTCTCATGAATAAATAAATAAAATCTTTAGAAAAAATAAAAGAAAAGAAAAAAGTGTTATATTTGCATTGTGAACTCATGTGAATAAATGCTTTCAGTTTGCACATATGTATTTTTATTTTGAGGTTTTCTGAAGCTGTATGTTTATTGTGTACTTCTTATACTGTTTCTTTTTACGTACATATTATTGTCCAGGAATGAGGCCTTGTTATTCTCTTTGACATTTATACAGCCTTGTCATTGAGACTTAACTACCAAAATAAGACTTGTCACTGAAGATTTTGTAAAGGATCCAAATAAATCACCAATTACAAGAAGTAGAGTGGTAATCTCTTGGGTTCTAACATTAAGAAACCCAAAAAGAAACAGAACACCCAGTAAAACTAGGTGTTTGATGCTACTTGTGAAATTCAACAGGGGGAATATCTGAATTTGGATACCTTTCTAACAGCTTTTTTCTTTTGCAAAGACATGACTTGGATGTTATTTTTCCCTGCTGAATATGTTTATACATTATCAAACTGAATTTAAGTTGGTTATATTTTTGCTTACATTTCTAACTTCTCTAATTGGAATTATATTATTTTTCTGTCTTCACCAGTGCTCATAACAACTTCCAATTTAGTGTTGCTTCATGTTTTCATCAGTGTGTGGCTCCCTCCCTCTTCCCAGTCATTAATAAAGGTATTAAATAAAGCAAGCTCTCCTAACTGCTGTGCTATTCACCCAATGCCTCCCTTGAGTCGGACCCATTTCCATTCATCATTGCTCTCAGTTTACCATGATCCGAACAAGCAATGTTAACTACAGTCTTCTTCAAGCCTATTTTTTATTGTATTCTTAAATTGCATTTCATTACACGTTGGACCTGATGTTTTTCTCCAGCCCACATGAATCATTACTAAAATCAAACCTAGTGGAAACCAGGAGAATGTCAGGGAAAGAAAGCCACCAGCTTAAAAGGTGTTGGTATAATGGGTCTTTTTTATAATGGTCGGGGAAGTCTGAAACCAACAAGATTGATGCAGTTTGTATTTCAGACACAGGAGATAATCTGTGAGGCTGGGACAATCACTTCTGATTCCTATAGGCTGGAAAAATGCATCAATGGATAGACAGACATGTTTATTATTCCCAATAAATGCTCTGGGTCTGACAATTTTTCTTAGTTTAATGTATGAATTTCATTTCATAACAGCAATAAGACACTCCAGGCTGTGCATTTGTTAGGGATTATTGCACTTCTTGGGTGGTTTAAGTCATTCTGCCTTTAGTCTTATGCCATATAACATGACCCAAGGCACCTTATAAATAGCAGAGCAATGCACTGCCTGTCATGTGTTATAGCTTGAATAGCCTTGTAAAGGGACATGGATTATAGAGGTATGATAATAACTATAAAACAGGAGTGGTAATTTAAGTGCCTGTGTTGGATAATCTGTATGATTAGGTTTTTTTTATTTTGGTCTTTTGTGTTTCATTCTACTTAGAATTCTCATTTACTGAAATCACTGCTCAACAATACAATGTGCTAATGGGTTGAAGGTAATTCAAGATTTAATTTAATATTTTAAATCTTCTCATTGTTTTGTTTACCAATTAGCTGTCAGAGGTTAGGCTGGAATTAGCTGACTTACATAGCACCCTCATGGGCTCAGAGATCACAGGTTACCATTATGAGCTATGGCAAATACTATCAGGGTTGACTTCTTAAACTCCGTGGAAAAGTGATACCACAAAAAGAACACCTTAATGTTTCAATGCTACAACCAAAAGACCAAATGTGCACCGTGTTTTAACACTAAAGTTGTAAATGTATGGCATATAACATTAGGCCTAATGGAGATTTCACATTTTATAAGCCAGCATCTTACTAAATCAGATCCCCCCACCCTTTTTTTGTTTTTTTTGTTGTTGTTGAATCCAGAAGTTTGACATAATCATCAAAATTTATCCACATTTTGTTTCTTTTAAGTCATTTATCATGAAGGAAATAATAAGGACAGTTTTAACTGTCAAGATGCTGTCTAGGATTAACAAAGGAAAAAGGGAGTAATTAATATATGGAATCAGGTCCCTGAGCTTCTAGTTCTTTCTCATTAGCTGACTTGTACAGCATACTACCTGCGGCTCACTCTTCCTTATCACTTTCAATGGGAAAACTATTAAGTTAGTATATATTTAGAAGAAGGGCAATATATGGATATTTATGATGCATGTTATATCTATCAAACTATCTATCAGCTGTTTATTCATCCATCATCCACCCACCCATCCATCTGTCTAACCCTGATATGTAAAGTGTTATGGAAGCACACCATCACACTTTCCACATAGCCATTGCCCTCCCACCCCCATGACACTCGACTTTTGCTGCATGTTATGACAGATATTCAGTTTCATATCTCATCTTGCATAAACTGATATGACTGTATTGCAGAATTTCTGAATTACTGGAAGCACTGAGAAAAGTCCTAAGCTTGTTTCTAAAACAAACTTTCATCCATGTCAGATTTCTTACTAAAATATGCTGGATGGATGGTCATTCTCTCCTGTAATGGATTTCTATTTGTTGGAGAGCTAAGAGTAGAATTTTCTCAAGTTATATCAAAATACAACTATCTGTAATCTCTCCACATTGGTCAAGGTCTGGTCTTTTATGCCAAAATGAAAAAAAAATTGCTGTTCAGCTTCTGCTTCTGAATTTCTGTGAAGACTAAACAACATTTCACTTTTCTTTAGTTACTTTTAATCCTAGACAAGAAGTTCTATGAGGCACATTGCTAATTGTAGCATGTATGCTTAATGATGAAATTCTGTAGTAACTGTAGAATGTTCTGAAAAGCAGTTTATAGATTAAATTTGTCCATGTTTCATTCAGTGAAAGGAGAAGAAAGACAGATAACATTGACAATAGCTTCCATTTAAATTCATGTAATTGATCTAATATGGCAGTTTGTAGCATTTTGCAAAGCTGTTCTTATTTTGTCAGGATAGGAGTAGTTATTTTTTAACAAAAGAATAGTATTGAAAGAGTGTATTAAAAAAGAATAAGTACTTTGGTATTAATTTTTATAATAGTTCACTTTAGGAATATATAGACTATCATGCATATTATTATTTCAAAATTCTTATTTTTCTTTTCCCTTTATTGCTCTTAGAAATCACAAGCCTGCTGAGGGCTAAAACCGGGCCAAATCACCTATCTTAGCAACTGCAAAATGCCTGCCAACAAAAAAGATATATTCAATCCATGCTAGATAAATTTACGTATCCAGCTTAACCACAATCCCTACTCTACCTTCTGGCCACACCTCCTTCCCACCAAAACCTTCTCAGCTTGCTAGAGCCTAGAGTGACTTTTTCTTCTTCTGTTGTCCTATAATAATCAATGGTCATGTCATTGTTACCAATTATTCATATGTTGCATTGTGCAATTAATTGCATTACCATACTGAACTATTTTTTTAATGTTTTACCTGATTATTTAATGTTTTACTTGTTTGCCCTCACTGACCAATGGAACTTTATGCTGCTAAATAGCAGAACTGTTCTTACAGGCCCCTTGCATTTCTTCAGTACCTCGTATTGACTAGGCTTATGGCAAAAACCACAAGCTTTATTTGCACATTTCTGCCAGCCATCTAAGTGGCTTCTTTAATTATTTCCAGCATCTAGGCCATCTGACCTTAATGGGGATGGTAGTAAATGTTAGAGAAATTGTGACTCACATACAGCATCTTGTGTGGTGAGAACTGAGTATCAATGAGGTGAAGTGGAATGTGCTTCATCATTAAAGTCTCATTTCAGAAACTGTACAATGACAGCCAAAAGTTTTTCCCCCCACATATATATTTGAATGCTCAGAAAAGATAAGAAAGCCTGAAGAAGAACAGATGTGTTAGAACTGTGAAATGGATTAACATCAAAGCCCCCTGGGAAAAATCTGAAACATGAAATGCAGGCTCCTGACTGACAAGAGCTATTCAGAGAGCGTTCAAAGCCCGGCAGTGCATTTCAGGCTGTGTCTCTCCCTGAGCTGTGAGAGGCCTGTGTGGCAGGTAGAGATGCAGGGCGGGAGAAAACCCTCTCTGAACTTTAGGGAAATGTAGCCTACCATGTGTGCTGATGTGCAGGAGATGGGAAAGACAAGGCATATTTTTTTAACCATGTCAAGACTGGCTCTGTTTCATATATAGACAGAGAAAGAAGCCAGTGATGTATTTGATATGAAGGGTAGTGGGAAGACCGCTTGTATACAATCCCACTTACCCATCACAATGACTCAAATGTTCAGGATTTATGACTAATTCCACTGGTCTCTATAGGTGAGTCCCTGTTGTCTACCATGACCTCACATATTTTAAAGAATTATTCAAAACTGATTATTCATTTTCATGATTTAATAGTACAAGCCAGGGACTAGAAAATATACTATCTTTATCAATAGTTTCAAACAACTTATTTTTAAATAACGGTATTTTTGGAAATATCCCATTTTGTTTTCAAAACACAAACCTAGTTATTTTACAAAATTGACAGGTAAATTCAATGAAAGCTTAGATCCAGAAGACCTGAGCATAGTTGGAGTCTTAAAAATGAGACTTGGGATCCCTGGGTGGCGCAGCGGTTTGGCGCCTGCCTTTGGCCTAGGGCGCGATCCTGGAGACCCGGGATCGAATCCCACATCAGGCTCCCGGTGCATGGAGCCTGCTTCTCCCTCTGTCTGTGTCTCTGCCTCTCTCTCTCTCTCTCTCTCTGTGACTATCATAAATAAATAAAAATTAAAAAAAAAAAAAAAATTTAAAAATGAGACTTAAAAAGTGGGAGAGATGATTTTGGAGTGAGAGAGGGTTCTAATTAGAGGATGCATTCTGCCCATTAACCAAAGATTTTTAAATTGTGCTGTCACCTCAACTTATGACCATGCTTTAAATTGCTCACAAAACCTTTAGGATGTGTCTGTAAAGTAATTAGACCTTTGATTATTCTTTTCAATATTGCAGCAACACATATATGAACAATATAGTCCCTGGGTACTTAACCCTACTGCCCATATAATAATATATTCAAAGTTATGACATCCCTTCCTTTATAAAAGTGAGTTTGATCTTTGAGAAGAGTCAAAGATTGGAATCATACCTGTCAAATAAGATGATTCTGTTGTTCATAAAATCTGGAAGCCATTTATTACTTGTCAGGAATGTTGGAAGATTGTGGAAAGTATCTATTTCTACTAAGAATCATGGCTATCTAAACTCATCTCCTACCAGACATCACATCCACTAAAGAAAAAAATATTCAGCTCTGCTTCAATATTTTGCAGACAACTTACAAGATGAAATAATTAACCGAGTAAACAATATCTATTAAGAGTCAATGATATTATAGGAAATGTAAGAATATAAGAGAAAAGAAACAAACATTAATCATGATTGATAAAGTTCATATCATATAATTATCTATTGAAATCGACCATGATGCATTTATCATATTTGGCTTTTTTTATTGTTGGCTAACATTTTCCCTTATATACGACCCGTCTCCCCACCATGTTTTCATTGTATTGAGGTAAACCTAGTGAGGCAGTTAATAGTCAGTCTGCAGAGTCAGGTACATATGGGTTCAAATCCTAGGTTTTCCATGTAGTAACTTTGGCAGTCTTTGGCAAGCGCTTCCATCACTGATGTGAAAGTCTCCTATGTTCAGTTTTCTCAGTTATAAAATGTGAAGAAAAAAAGGGATAGATTCATTGGTATTATAAATCAAATAAGGTAAAGGACATGAGGAACTTGGCACAAAGTTGCTTATCTTCTCTCTTCACTCAGTCCACTGGGAGGTCTTGTATGATACCTATAGTGAGATTAATTCCTAATGCAGTGCACTGGTTGATTTTGATGTACCTTTAACTAAAAGTTTTGAATGCACTGTTATAGAAAAAACTACCTAAACACTTACAAAATACATAAAGCTGGCTCTGAAAGTGATTGTCAGCATGATGCAGTCTGAAATGCATAAAGTACCAAGGCCCTCCTTCCATTGTTCTGCAGTTGTTTCCTGGAAATCTAGTACTTTCATACTCTTTCAAGATAAGCATCTTTTTCATTGCACACTACTTTTTAAATGTAGATATCACTGAAATGGAAGTTTAATCATTATAAACTTTTTCTATAACTGAATTTATCAAAGTAATTATCTGAACAAAAATCCCACTTAGAATCCATCAGGTACAGAAACTGTCTTATTCATCTTTATAATCACTGGGCATAGAAGAGTATACAGTAGATGCCTAACATTTATTAAATGGATCAATGTATAAATCCATGTTTGATTTAAAAAAAAACCTATTTTTTTCATAAGCATGCTAATGTGTGTTAAATTTCAGGTTTGTGTTGGTGGTGAGTGATTGGTGGTTAGGGGGCTATTGTGTTTTTAACACGGTGAATTCAAGTGAATGAAGTAGAGAACACTTAAGAATTTTTCCCTTCATCACTTTTCCTAGAATCTTTCCCTGTTATTATGACATTAAACAGCCATTTTGCCAGAATGTGACTAAGGTCTGGCAAAACCTCCAGAGGAAAATCTTGGCCTTATTTATATTGGAGAGAGGAGGGAATTCTTCTTCTGGGCCAGAGTAGTCTTTCTCACTAGAGCCATTACTGTGCCCCAAGAAAACTGCCCAGGGGGCTTCATTTGTTAATTTCCTTTAGGGCAAAGAAGGAGGTGGAGAGAAAGAAAGAAGTCAACAGAGATGAGTTATTAGCTAAGTATTATCTGAAGGTAAAAGAGCTGTAGAGGATATTTGACCTTAGAATTTTATCTTAAAACTTTTGAATGGAGAAAAAAAAAAGGAATCTGAACAGCGTTGGTACTTCTTTCTCAATGAAAGAAACAACCTTTATTGTGCAAAGATTATAATCAAAACATTTTACTTTTACTAGATTGGATGTTTGCTTGAGGCCATTGTGTGGTCTTTACAGTCTCACCTAAATTGTTCATGAATTTTCCACCAACTCGTTCTTTATAAGGGAAGTTATCTTTTGAAGAAACAAAAGCTTGGATTACAAACATATGCTTTGCTGCTTTGCTGTACGTGGCTGGGGGTAGGCTGGGTAGTGAGGTGAAGTGTCTGTCTCTAACTATGGAGTTAAGAATGCTGAGACATGGAAGAAGAGCACAATAAGAAGCTCTAAGTTATTGAACCACTATGTTTCAAGCTTCATATAGGAGGAATTTGTCAATGACATTTGAATATATCAAATCAGGAAAAAAATGTTGATCTATTAATATTCTATCTAAAAATATGCTACCACATTGATGAAAGTGGTATTAGAAGAAGGAGGAAAGAAGCAGTACTAGAGATTAAGTGGGGAAAACTTAGGCCAGAAAATAACTAGAAACATCTGCCAGGATAGAAGCCCAGGAAATAAGAGAGCTATCAGCAAGAGCCAATAAAAGGAAACTTAAGTAATTAGGTATCAACATCAGAGAGATGCTTGCAACCAGTGGGCAAATATTTCAGCATCTACATGGAGAAAATAATTTAGGAAGTTTATCAAGTGGTGGTAAAATATTTACATAGATGCATAGTTGGGACCAGAGAGGTCCAATAGTGGAAAAGAGAGTCTAGAACCCAGCCATGTACCCAGTCTTCAGAAAAACATTGATGTCACTTAAGGGTTCAATGTATGACTTAAACCCAAAGTGAGTACCAAACAAGGCCGTTACTGAGTTACTAAAATTATATACATCATGGAAGTTGTTAAGAGGCATTAAGACAAGGAATCAGTTGCTGAAATTAGTGCAAAAAGACTAACAATGCAGTGATTTAACGATGAGCCTCCAGGCTGTGGATCCATCATATTTCATGTCATCTTCCTATGCACCAGCAGATCCCATTGTCTGCAATGGATTTAGCCTGTAGGTACAGATTTGAGGTTTCACAGTAGAGACTCATGTGAGTCATATAAGCACTTATGTAAAAACGAGATGTCTCACAGCAACAGCCTTCTAGAGAACAGTTCTTAAAGGGAGGCTATTAAACAGGCTCAAAGTTCACAAAATAGCTGTCAAGAAGTCCACACATGAAATCCATGACTTTCATTAAAGACAATATATATAATCAATTTTTCCATTCAACTTAAGAACAAACCCACAAAACAAATAGAGTGTGTATCTGTTAGAGGAGTGGGTGGACAGAAGTAATGGGGGATGGGATTAAAGACTGTGACTTCAAATGTGACAACTGATTGCTATCAAGAGTACTAGACAAGAGATTGCACCACTGCACAGAGCAATAATGAATTATGTTGATTTCCTCTTCCGTCTTCTGTGCTTTAAAAGTTAGGGAAGCTTATGAAACTGTTTAGAAAGTTTCCCAGCCAACATGGTTGGGCAATGTGTAAGGGAGGCCACCTACAAGATTCAGTTATCAGATAAGGCCACCTGGGTGCAAGACTTCATTTCTGGGAGATTCTGGATACATATGAGATAAGATCAAGTGCTAGGAATAAATAGCACAATAAACAAAAAAAATTTAAAAATCTCATCATTAATGAGAAAATGCCAAAGTGACATTTCTTAGCAGTATTCCTCAATATGGCTTTTGAACTAAGAAATGAATAGCAAAAGGAGATATGGCAATTCCTGATCCTGAAGTCTTCTTTCAGTTTCCAGCTGAGCAGTTGAAAAACTTGAAGTCTCCTCCTTTATAGAGATTGTTGCTCAACAGAGATTCATTTAAGTCTTGGGTATTGGAGGTTTTATCTGTTTATTTGATGATTGGAATTTTCTGCCCATTATTGATCCCTGTCACTCTTAGGAGCAACTTAAGTGTCTGACACAAGTGAGTTTATAAAGTAGACCATATTTTTTATCCATTAGCTGGCACTTCATTTATTGTCCAAAATCTGTCATAAGCTTTGCAGCATTTCCACAGCAGCAACACCTGCCCAGTGAGGGATCATATATCAAGGTACATCGAGTCTATTTGCCATAAAAGAAATTGACTCTTGATGATAGTCTCCCTACCCCTTGACCATTATCAGAAAGATAGCCCTTCCCTCTACTTTTTAAAAAATGGTACATGTTTTCAGAATAATTTTAATACTTCTGTACCCAACAATGAAGTGTATTTTGTGATTTTTTGATATCTGTTAGGTTACACACTTTTGTAGGCTTGAGAAATATACTAAAAATTATAAAACATCATAGAGAAATGTCAATAATGTTACCCTGAAGTCTTCAAGGCATTGAAAATTGACCCCATATCTAAAATATGGGAAGAAGAGAATCCAATTTTTGGTTGTCATTGAATCACCAGATATTTCCCTACGTGCTTATACGTCATCTCATTTAACACTCACAGAAACCCTATGAGGTGCATATGATTTTGATTTTTACAGTTGAGGAAGCTGAGTTGCACTGGTGTTATATGAAATAATTTGCCAAAATAAGACCAGGATAAGAAGCCAATTCATGAATATCTAAAGCCCAATATTTTTCTATTACATTAATGTTATCTCTATAATAATGGCATATATTTACTTAGAAATGTATAATAATGACAACAATGATAGCACAATAATCAAACAACTAACATTTATTAATATTTAACATTTCATAAGCCATTTCAAGTATGATCCCATTTAATCATCAATACTACTCTGAAAAAAATATTATTCTTATTTAAAGGAAAAAAAATGAGACAGGGAAAGTAATTTGCTCAAGTTTGCACAAATGGTAGTGATAGGCAGGTATTTAACCTCATGTCTGACTCCAAAGTTCATGGTCATAATAACTGTGATAAGTACTTAAGTATGGTAAGTGCTTCCACATTCATTATTTTATTTGAGCCTATAAAACTTTACGAGAGGGGTAGAACAAGCATCCGCTCACTTTACAGGCAATGACATGGAGGGTCAGACTTGCATAGAGCTGGTAAGTGGCAGGGCAATGTCTTAAGCATGGATCTTCTAACTCCAGGGCAACACTTGTTATACTTTACAGGAAGTCACATGATACTTGAGTAATGGGGAAATCATGGCATGTGACATTTTGTGAAAGAAAACATAAAAGTTCCAACTCTGCTCCACATCTTACATGAGGCACACTAGACATCATAAAGAGAGTATAGAAATGTTGGAGAGAGTCTTTTCATCTCCTTACACCTGACTTCTCAGTCAGCCTGATTAGCCTAATAGCTACTTCACAAATCTATTGCATAGGGCAAAAAAGTGAATGTGTGTGAATGCTCACCTCTAGCAATGGCTTAGCAAATTATGAGGTCTTAACACTAGTTTGAAATAAACAAAATGCAATTCTTGCCCTCAAGCAACTTACAGCCTGGTTGTGGGGGGTGACGGTATAACTCATGCAGCACTAGCAAAAAATGAAAAATGTGTGGTGTGTGCTATAGATGTGTAATAAAAATGAATATGAGTAAAGGATGGTATTACAGGCCAACTTTAGGAGGAGATGCTGAACTGATCCTTTAGGGATCAGCTCTGCAATCAAGGAATAGAATTTCCAGGTGAAGGGAATGACTGGATTCTCTGTGATGTCTGTTTACCTTAATTGGCTACCTTGAAAAAAAAGGTTTCCAGGCTACATTATTCAATGGCTCCTTAACAGAGTTAAAGGCATAGAGTAGTTGATTCCCTTCTTAGTGCCTGAAGGTCACCATTAAGCATTCATGTTTTTTAGTTCATTTTTTCAGAACTCTAGGAATCTACTGTAAAAACATGCAAACTTCTGGAAAGAAAAATACTATAAATTCTTACCTAGCATTCACATCTTTGCATGTATAAATTTCTCATATTGTTACTTTTCTCTAAGAGCTAAATGAAAGCCAAAGACTAAGAAATGGAAAGGCTTATAAGAAATAATGAGGGGGCACGACAGAGGGATACTAACCCAGGTTGGCAGTTCTGATAAGGTATTTCTGACAGCGGGGGATATTAGGAAGTTATCCAGAGAAAAAGAGACCTAGAAGTTTGCTGGTGGCAATGCAATAATATCTCATTTTCCTGCTTATGTTTGAGCACCAACAACTGACTTGCCATCGGAGACACAGTATTTGTTCAGAAAACATAGATTATAAGGTGCAACAAACAACAGAGGCAATCTTCATGAACCCAGGCTTCCCTGCCATACACAAACATCTTTTCCACTATTCTCATGCCCCAAGCAATCCTCATTTATATAGTCCTTCTTTAATTTGACCTAAATCAGGACAACCTATGTAAAGACAAGTTTGGCTGACATCTTGAAAACTGAGAGCTTGGTTTCTTCTACGGGATCACAAAAACAGAGGTTGTTGATGCTGAAGGCTCATATCACCTCAAACAAGCTCACCAGATTTTCAAGCAAGCTTACCAGATTTGAACGAGAAGCACTGGCAACTACTTGCCTCAGAGTATTCTTTGCCCATAGATACCTACTCAGTCCTGTGAGCAAGGTACAGGTGAGTTAATGCCTTGTGTGAGATGTCCTTAATGAAAGGGTGATGGAAATTTGTGGATAAATACCCCGATTATCAGCTTGAGTGGGATACCTCTGATATACACTCTTAAAGCTGATTTCCAGTGTTTCCAGTAGGGGGAGGAGGGAACTCCAGTTGCCCAAAGTAGTAACTGGCTTAATAGCATACCAGTTATTACATTCTTTACCTGTCCTGTCTTACATCTCCATTGCCTTAATGGAGTTTGCTGGGATCCTCCTGCCCCCTGAAATAAGCTATTTGCAATTGAATCATGTCAGGAACACATCCAACCCATAATAGAATTTCACATAACAGAAGTACATCACTGGTTCCTCTTCATGTCCTGGTACTCTCATTGCAAGATGCAATAATATGGCTTCATAGCATTTCATAGTTTAAAAAACCTTTAAAGCCACTTCAAATAACATTCCATTTCTACCCAAAGAAGCCAAGTAAGGAACCCATTAATAGTAATGCTTTGCTCTTGTGCATAATTTTGCACTTTTTAAAGCACTTTCCCATATTTAATCATATTTGATCCTCATGACAACCGTGTACAAAATGTAGGGCAAATGTTAGCTTGAGGGACAATGTGGAGTGGTGGAAAGAGCTCTCTGAACTGGGAGTCTAGAGACCTGATTCTGTCAGTAATTAGCTGTACAACCATAGGCAAGGCCTTAACCCTCTCCAGACCTCAGTATCCTCATCATGGCATGGGGCACTAGTCTATGGAATTCCTAAGATTGTTGCAACTACTAACATTCTATGAGATCCAAAAGACAGAGCTGGGGAGTGGGGTATGTGGATGGGGGAATATCTGAGTTAAGGTCAGACAGTGGTCAGTAGGGAACAAGGACTAAAAACAAGATCTAGTAATTTTAGGAAAAGAGTGTATTAAGAAGCAAAGGATATCTAGCATTGATGAAGACCCTCTCATACTAGCCATTGTCACCAATCCTGAAAATAAAAATCCTGCAAGGTATATTTTTATTTTCAATATATAGATTACGAACCATAGACCCAAAGTGTTAATGCTACTTGGGCTAGGGCACAAGCTATCAATGGAGTTTCTATGTGAACCCCATTTATGTGATTCCAAAAGTATCCTCTTCTATTAAACAAGTATTTATGGGGTTTTTTGTTTGTTTATTTTTCCCAGCACATCCCATAAGAGCATGATGAATATTATTATAAAATAAAAGTTTGATAAGTGTGGGTTCAAATCGATTCCTTCTCCAGCTATATTTCCTTATCTATAAAATGGACATAAATTATTCCTTTCAGGTTTTTGAGAGGATTAAATGTGATGAACAATCCAAAGTGCTTTTTTTTGGAATAGTATCTCTGCTGAGAGTTATATTTTGCTCTTTTTCCCTATTTCCTATCTATTTTTTCACCAAAGCAGTAAATCCAGCTCCCTACAAAGTCCATACTGGCAGCTTTACAAAACTAAAATCTGTCTCTTTCCTACAAAGACACATGAGTAAGGCTAGGAGGTTGGCTGGTACATGGGAAAAATGAATATCTTGCAAATTTACTTTTTCTTGACCTATCCATGACTTGATTCCAGCTTATTAGGTTTGTGAAGAAGGCTACCTCCATCTACATAGTTCCAGGATTCTTATTATATTTAACTATTCTGCATAGTCTACTCTCCTCAATTTTTTGCCCATGAACTTGGTGTGTCCACACACATTCACATGTGTACAGTGTGTATGAGGATTATTTCACTCACTTTCAGATTCTATTAGTGAGTGATTCATAACTAGTAGACTATGACTTTATCATAAGGCTAGTAGGACATGTTGCATATACTGGGGAAATTGTATAATCATTATATTTTAGCTTAAATAACATCAGAAAAAGTTTAATTAAGACTTTTAATTAATGGTTGAAAGATTAATCAATCAATAATTATAGCAATGATTATAGGGTATAATTGAGCTTAATTGGAGGGGGCTGATTAATTATCAGAATAAACCTTTCAGATTCTCTGTCTTGAAAATATTCAGAAATGATGGATTTTGGCTCATAGAATTAAAAAGAAATGCCAGGATTGTAGATTACACGCCCTTGGCAACCAGGCCATGAAAGGAAAACACAAGACTGAAGTAAAAAAAAAAAATTATCCTATTGTTCAGCTTGTACATCATCATACTACTAATTTGTACAAGTTTAGATTAATAGAGGAAAATATGCATCTGAGGACATTTATAGAAAAAGAAAAAAAAAGAAATTGCTTGAGATAGTTTTCTTTGGAAGCTAATTTCTCAGGGGTATTTTTTCCATCTCCCCACAAGGGCAAAATGGTTGTGTGAATTCAAATGACGTTCTTATCAGAGCATCATAGGGATAGATTTGGTAGAGGATCAGACATTCAAGGAGACAGACCCTGTTTATGGATGATAACCCCTCTCATTTCTATCAGATCTGTTCTAATCAAGTCCAAGTGGCTACTGGGGCCAATATCAATTCTACGAAGAAGGTTCAATTCCCTTTGGAGCACACGTAGGTGATCTCATTTCAGGGTCATCTAACCGATGAGGATGAATCCCACAATGTATGGCCCAGATTCAGATATATTTGCTCAGAATTTGGAGTAAATGGTTGTTTTTCAGTGTAATTAGCACCACATTATTGATCATGCACACCATTCTCAGGAAATAGGCCAAATATACTCTCAACATCCTTGAATACAAACAAGATTAGTCATACAGAGAGACAACCTCACAAAGTATTTTCAAGTCTTTCAGCCCACCAGAAATCCTATTTTGGCTACAAATCAGGAATCTACTATTCCCATGTTTGCCAATTACTTACACCCATTTCCTCTTTTCCCCCTCCAACTTACATGATTCCTTTCTACCTAAATGTAATCTTAGTCATGGTAAGGATTCTTACCATGCAGAAACATTTAACTAAGAAGTTCATGAACTTAATCAATAAGAATATTTATATTATTATTGTATTTGTCTAAACATAAGCCATCAATGTGTTAGATGCAAACAAAGGGACAGATTGCCTATCCTTGCCTTTAACTTCTGTAAAGCTAGAATACATTATTGGCAGAGAGCATAATGTAGGTAAGAGTAATAAATACGATGCAATTAAGTCTAGCACTAATTCACTCCTACTTGCTGTTTGGTTTGGGACAAATTACCTAAACTCTCTTGTCTTCAGTTACTCTATCTGTGAAAGTTTACTCTGATTTTTCCATGGTTTGTCACCCTATTTTAATATTGAAATGCAATTCTGACACTATCTGGAGTTAGTGCAGACCTCACAAGTTGAGGAAATGGATGCCCAAGTCTGTCTTCATGGCAGACAATGATCACAAGTTCTCAGGTTTCCAGGTCACCCAACCTCTGACCAACTGGCTACAAATTTTGTGGTTCCCACTACCACCTTGGGTTCAATAATTCACTAGCACAACTAACAGAATTCAGCAAAATGCCATTACTTATGATAACAGTTTTTATTATTAAGAACAAAAATCGGGACCAACCAAAAGAAGAGATCCATAGGGTGAAGTCTAGGATGGTTCTGAATATGGAGCTTCCACGTCTCCTTCCTTGGAATTGGGCATATCATCCTCCTAACACTTCAGTATGTTCACAAACCAGAAGCTCACTCAAGCTTTAGTGTGAGTTTTAGTGTCCAGAGCTTTTACTGGTGCTTCTTACACAGATGTGATGGATTTAACTGTCAGCCATGTGGTTGGACTCAATTTTCATCCCTATTTCCCTCTTTAGTATTTGAGAGGTTGGGTTGATATCACATGGCTTAAAGTCCCAACACTCTAATAACATGGTGGTTATCTACAGCATGGCTGGCTTCCATCCTGAACTATGTAGAGACCCATCATACATTACTTTGTTAGCATAAACTCAGATGTGGCCTCAGGGTCACAACATGAATAACAAAGAAACCCCTATCACTTAAAAAACTCCAATAAAGTGTCTTCTGGAAGACCAAGGTAAGTGGCCAGATAAATTCTTTATTATACAACATCTACTGATCAGTCTGTTAAGTAAACAAGATAATGTATATGTAATGGTCTTTTATTACCTTAAGTTAGTAAGCAAAAGTAACATATCATAGTTTTATTATTAGAAAATAAGAGAACAATGGAGATTCTATTTTATTCACTGTGATACTCTCACTGTGATCTGTTACTCACACTTTCAGAAGAGAGAAACGTCTATCCTGGCCTCAGCAGTCAGAAGAATTTTCATAGCTGAGATAGAACTTAAGTTGGGTTGTGAAAGATAAGTACAGTTTGTTAGAAAAAAAAATCTCTTCTATTCCATGTAAGCTGTCAATGCGGTCAAAATAATTTAGCAAATAATAAAAGTAGGCTTGCTGATTGATCGTTTCACCTTTTGATATACTGTTTTAATGCTTTGTGAACACACAGTGTGAGAGAACCTAAATATTCTCCCTTCAATGTCCATAAAAATCAACTTATAAGGAAAGTAGAGGAGGAATAGCCTTTATTCTGAGGCTCCATTTCCTCATTTCCTATGTGTATTTGGGCCTATAGAGCACCAATCTGTGTGGTATCTGAACTATGGGGCAAGCCTGGTTCTATTCTAATCTCTACCAATTTCTAGCTTGGTCAGTTTATACATGATACTTGTCTTCTTAGAAACCTAGTTTCTCCACCTGCTAAATGAGAATAGTATTGGCCAAGTCTACCCCATGAGATTATTTTAAGATCCAAATGTGCTTTATAAATGTAACAAACTATCTTATTTTAGAATTAAGTTCAAAGGTAGAAATTAGAGAAGAGTTAGAAACAGTCCATATATCTTTAATAGTATCACTGCTCCCTTCTGCCACCCTTCTTACCTTATAGCAAACACTCCTTCTCTTATCCTCTTAGGAACACTTCTATTCTTTCAACTTATTGTTCTTTAAGTTCTAAAAAATATAACTGTGGTGCATTTTGCAAATAGTTGCTTAGCAATTTAGAGATGGAAACTAAAACATATATGATTCCACATACAGGAAATAAAATGTCCTTTGCTGGACATGGGGAGAAAGTTATCCCATTTGGGTAGGACAGCATCTCTAGCATTCTGATCTGGGAGTCACAATAAGAGAGGGGAGGCATAATTGTCTACAAATAACCATAGTGCAATTCCTAGTGTGGTTAAGTGCTATAACAATGTAAGCTAAAATTGCTGTGGAAGTTTAAACATGATAAAAATTAATTCTGACTGAGGGGAGGGTCAGGGCATGATTCAGGCAAGTGATGCTTATACTTGGTCTTGAAAGACAAGATGGGTTTTGAGAGGCAAAGAAGGGATCCTTTGAGCATTTCCAACATAAACTCTAGCATGAACAAAGTGCAGAAAGGTGGAAGAGCAGGGTATTTTCTAAGAATAGAGGATGGAGTATCAAAGCCAAGATGTGAAGCACTTTGGATACAACAATGAGAACAATCAACCACAAGCTGAGAAATACAGAGCAGGTATGTGGTCATGGGGAGGAGGTTGCTGAAAACATCTTTGTCTTAGCAGTACCACATTCACTCTACTGAGAAGAGTTGATTGGTTGCACAGGAAAAAGTGACATGAGGGACTCTAGGAAACATTTCAGATAATGACTGTACTAGATGCTTTTTATTGATGCTTGCTATATACAACACATTCAAAGCCTGCTAATGTATTAATACCTTAAATTCCTGAAACAGTTCTAGAAGGCAAATATTCATATTCTCTGTTTTATACACAAGGAAGTTGGAAGTCCAGGGACTTAAGTGAATTGACCAAAGTAGAATCAGCCATTGGCTCCAGATTCATGCTTCTTAATCTCCACAAATTGACCAGAGTCCAAGCAAACAACAACAACAAAACAGAGAAAGGAGAGATCTGTGCTTGACTGAGAGAAATTTCAAAAACAGGATCCTTTGATTTTTGAGATCTGATACATGGTAAGGCTAAAGGAGTAGTGATGTAGAAGGGGAAGACAGATAGTATGGCTTTACCTGGAGGAGTTTTGCACCTCTTTAGAATATATAGAGACATTTAAGAGTCATTAACTTTCAGTGAAAGTTGAATCCATGGAAATTCACCATCTTGCCAAGAAAGAAAATGTATCGTAAGTTGAAGAGAAGTAGGTTAGATGAAGAATTTTAATTTGGTGGGGAGCATCTGGAGCCAAAGTTTGGATATCCCCTTTAATTGTGAATGCAACTCCCTTCCCCAAGGGGTTGTGCTTGTTAAGGCAGTTGCTATATGCTCTCACCACAGTCCAGAGTTTTGACAGTAGCTTCTCACTGGGTTCACAACTACAAATAAGAGTAAGAGCCCATGGACAAAGGCCTAGAACTGTTGGGAGACATTTAATTACCTTAAAATCTCTACAACATGGGGAACATAATAGTTAATGGAGTAATCAGATTGGAAGGTGTGGAATTTTAAATTGTAGAGACTGTGTTACTAGAGCAGATTGTTGCTGCATTGGAGATGATAAAATCCTAGTGCAAAAATGCTGACTGGAACATACCTTTAGCATTCATAAATCAATAATTGATAAAATGTACTCATGTATAACTAAGTAAATTTTTGTACGGTAGGTTGAATAAACTGATTACAGTATACTGCAGGACTCAGTGGAATTATGGGCAGGTTTTTAAAATTCATAAAGATGAACTGGAGCTGGACATTGCTTTATAAAAAGCTGAAGTGTGGGTATCCTTACATTGTTAAAGCTGTGAACTACAAACCTTAGATGTAATTGGAAAGATACTAAGACTGTGTCACAGGTAAAAGCATTAATTAGGCTGAGGAATTTCCGTCAGCATTCCTAGAATCAAGCAGTTTTTCCAAATTGAAGTACCTCTGGTTTTTGGAGAACACTGCTGTGTCTTCTGGCAAGAAAAAAGGGAAAGAGCCCCTGGAAAGCTATCTTAAAGAAGCAGGTTGGCCAGGAGCAAGGGATTGGAAGTTTTTTGGAAGTCTCAAAATAAAGGATTCAATGAGAATTGTAAGCCCAATAAGGGACTTTCTGATCATATATCTGGTACCCTATCTACCGTGTGGCCTTTGTGGTACCCTGTATAAAATATTGGGTCATTATTGGCATGTTAGCAAATGTCATAAAGGAGATGTAATAGAGCAACCACTAGCAGGTTTTGAAAGTTCAAGGGGGAAGACTAAGGTGTGGTCTCATTGCATTTTAGTCTTTTGAAATGTGTGAAGACCATGTCTTGACCATCTTAAAACCACTTTTGAAAAATTTAGTAGTTATACAACACATCTCCTAATTTATATCTTCATTCTCTATATTTATCTCCTATAGGAAATCTTCTCCAACTATATCAATGGCTAAAAATGTCCTATATGCTACACCCTTATAAGTGCCAGTCTTCATCACAGGGTTAGAATGTTTGTGTATAAAGAAGCTGCAAAAAAAAAATCTATAAAGAATATACAATTAAACACTATTTTCCAGATCAAAAGATGAAAACAAGATACTTCAATAGCAATTTATCCAACTCAAATAATCTGTTAGTCTGAAGCTCTAGCTCTGTAATTAACATGGATAAAACAGAAAAATTCAGTGGTGTGACCCAGGTAGGGAATAACGAATGGTATGAGATGGCCAAGGAAAAGTAGATGGGAAGAATGGAAGGACGTAGCAAGCAGAGTGCCTGATATGTGGTGGAAAGCATACACAACTACTAACTGGATAAAACTTGGCCAGATACAAATTTTGGAAAAACAATTCTTGAGACATTGGAAAGATAATTCTGGGTAAAATGGAAAAGATGGAATTAGAATTATGAGGATACTGAAATATTCTTGGTAAGCAAAGAATTCTGAACTAAGAAAATTACCTCATGTTTCTTACTATCAAGTGCCTTATACTGTCTCCATTTTAAGTTTGTTTTGTTTCTTGAGTTAGATTCTAAATTCATTAAGAACAAGAACATGATCTTCCTTTTAGCACAGAATTGAGCATAGGATAGGAATTAGTAGATCATCAAATGTGCTTTGAAGCACATATGTGAACAAACATGCTAGGTTTGGGTAGGTATATGATAAAAAGTATTAAAATCTTTAACAAACATCCATACTCTAACACAAATTCAAAACCTTACGCAAGTCACCTAAATTCGGGAAGCTTTAACTTCTTTGCTTATAAAACATTAGAATTGTATTTGTTATTTCATTTTCAACTTTAATGTTCTATCATTTGGTTTTCAAAAACTGAAGCAAGTAGGCATAGTTACTGCCTCCAAACTCCTGAGCAAACACATCATATTGGTTGACTAATGTGTTACCATCAACTATGGTTTTTGCACTTGCCAATTTTATAATTCTGATAAAGGAGGTTCATGTTGTTCATAAACTCTAAGTTTCAAAGTGATTCATATTTTCTAGATTGTTCACTCCTCTATGGGGTCCAAAATGGCCTAACCATATTTTAAAATAAAGAACACACTTATAGCTCTTCAATTACATTTATCTTAAGAAGAAAATAATGCAATTATCATTTAATTTTTATAGCCTTAAACTTTCATTCAATATATTTCGAGTGCTTTCAGACTATCTGCAATGCTGAAAACGTGAGTTAAAACAAAGTGTCTATTTCTATATGTGATTTGTAGATTTTGTAATTACTGTCATTTGTCAGAATCAACATGCTTTTTCCTGAATACGAGAGTCAAAACAGAGCAAATAAAAGAGGGCCTTAAAGAGGAAAAGAAGGAATATTTCCTTGTTACTGTGAATAGGCAAGATTAAAATGCTTTATGTATCCCCTGCTCAGGTGAGAGACTAATACGATTGGGAGGTCTTTATTAGCAGAAAGTTACCCATTTCTACTAAGAATTGATAAGCAGACAAACACATCTGACAGTCGTGTATCTTAGGATCCTTGCAGGATTCCTTATAGAATATTGTAGAATTTGACTTACTTTTGACTTACTTTCTGGGTTTTTTCCCCTAGGTATTTTATCAGTGAGTCTATTAGGAATTAGACTCTATGATAGTCATGTGCATGCAAATGATAGAATTTTTAAAAAATCATAGCTGTAGTTGGATCTTTCAATATAAAGGATGAGATTCTGCTGTTGTTAAAGAGGCTGGAAATGAGAGGGTATCTACCTAGTTAGTAGTTTCTGGGGATATTTTTTTTTTAATATTTTTATTTATTTATTCATGAGAGACAGAGTGAGAGAGAGGCAGAGGGAGAAGCAGGCTCCATGCAGGGAGCCCAACGTGGGACTTGATCCTGGGACTCTAGGATCAGGCCTGAGCCAAAGGCAGGCACTAAACCACTGAGCCACCCAGGCATCCCATTTCTGGGGATATTTAATGGGGTTGTCTAGGAGGATAGGCTTGGCAAAGTGATCTCTTTTCTCTCATCCTTAGTTTCTTTGTAAATGAAGAATCTGGCCAAGGCTCTTTCTAGCTCTAAAATGTAAATATATATGTTTTTAAAATATTTAATGTTTGTGTAGGTACAAAAATGTTCCTAATCTCCTGAACCTGAACCTAAAATCAGGCTGACAAAGGGGGTGGGGTTCAATTCCAGAGGGAATTGAGGTTGCTAATCACCTTACCTTGAGATAGATTATTTTGGATTTTGAAAGTAGGCTCAATGTGATCCCACTGGTCCTTACAAGTGGAAAGGGAAGGCAGGTGAGAGAACCAGAGAGATGGCAGCTTGAGAAGGACTTGATTTCCTGTTGCTGGCTTCGTACATAGAAAAAGTGATGTTAAAATTCATAAGGAATCTCAAGGGATTCCAAATAGTCAAAATTGTCTTGAAAAAGAAGACCAAAATTGGAGAAATTGCACTTCCTGAATTAAAGACTTACTACAAAACTATAGTAATCAAAACAGTGTTGTACTGACATAAAGACAGACATATAGATTACTGGAATAGAATACAAGACTCAGAACTAAACCTGGATATATGGTCAGTTGACTTTTTGCAAGGATACCAAAACTATTCAGTGGAAAAGGGATAATCTTTTAAAATAATGGTGCTAGAGTAACTGGATATCCAAAGCAAAAGAATGATTGGACCCTTACCTAAAATCATACAAAAAAGTCTAAATGTCTCAAATGCCTAAATATAAGACCTAAAACTCTCAGAAGAAAACAGATGGGAAACACTTCATGGCATTGATTTATTGGATAGGATACCAAAGGCACAGGATACCAAAGGCACAAGAAAAGAAGAGATCATTGAACTTCACCAAAATTTAAAAATTTCTGTGCCTCAAAGGACACTATTGAAAGACTAAACAGACAAGCATGGAATGGGAGAAAAATATTTGCAAACAATATACTTGATAAGACATTAATATCAGAATATATAGGGGGATCCCTGGGCAGTTTGGCACCTTCCTTCGGGCCAGGGTGTGATCCTGGAGTCCCGGGATCAAGTCTCATGTCAGGCTCCTTGCATGGAGCCTGCTTCTCCCTCTCTCTGCCTGTGTCTCTCCCTCCCTCTCCCTCCCTCTCTCTCTCTCTCTCCCCCTCTGTCTCTCATGAATAAATGAATAAGATCTTTAAAGAATCAGCATATATAAAGATAATGTATAACTCAACAACAACAAAACAAATCAATTTAAAAATTAACAAATGACTTGGACATGTATTCAAAGAAGATATGTAAATGTCCAGTAAGCACCTGGAAAGGTGCTCAACATTTTCTGTCATTAAGGAAATGCAAAAACCGAAACCACAAGATACAATTTCTCACACATTAAAATGACTATTACAAAAAAAGAAAAATAACAAGTGTTAATGAGGATATGGATAAATTAGAATCCTTATGCATTGCTGGGGGTATGCCTACTGTGGAAATAGTTTAGTCTTTCTCAGAAAGTTAAACATAGAATTATAAGACAACCCAGTAATTCCACACCTAGGTAGATATCAAAAGAAATTGAAAAAAGGAGTCAGAACTGGTACTTGTATACCAATTTTTCGCAAAATTTTTTTCATAAAGGCCAAAATATAGAAAAACCTAAGTGTCCATTAACAGATGAATGAGTGAACAAAATGTGGTATGTACATATAATGAAATATCACTCAGCTATATAGAGATGACATTCTGATGCATGCTACAACATGAGGACCACTGAAACCATTATTCAAAATAAAGAGAGGCATAAAAGGATATATGTATGATTCCAGTTATGTAAGGTACCTACAATAGCCAAATGCATAGAGACACAAAGTAAAATAGAGTTACCAGCTGTTTAGTGGGAGAGAGAAATTGGGAGTTACTGTTTAGTGGGTATGTTTCTTTTTGGGATGATGGAAATGCATAGTGTTGATGTTTGCACAATACTGAGAATGTACCTAATGTCACTCAATTGTTAAAATGGTGAGTTTTATGTTATGTATATTTTACAATAAAAAAATGCAAGAAAACCTAGCTTGAAGTCTTTAAATAATAACAATAACAAAATTACCTAGTATTTATTATGCATTTCATTCATGCAATGTATATTCTAATTGCCTTTGCCTCTATTACTTATTTTAATAGTCATAAATTACTAGGATGAAGATTTTTACAATTGTTATACCCATTTAAAAATTCTGAAACAGAGGTTTAGTTACTTGCTCAGGATCACATAGTAAGGTATGTGTGTTTTGGGCTGAGGGAGGTTGAGGGGAGTCTCAGATTTTAATCCATACAATCTTATTCCAGATATGTGTTCTCAATATTGCCTTCCAAATCATCCTGATGCTTCCCAAATTATTGCTTAATTGTAAAAAAAGTTCAAATGTAATAACAGTTTTGTAATTTACTCTAAATGCAAAACTCTACTTTCAGAACCAATGGAGTTTTAACTATGTATAGTGGAGACTCATTCTAGGGGTTGTATCTTAATTCAGTGACTTACTAGGAAAATTGGCTATAGGTCTCCAATATTAGCTTTCTGCTGTCCCCTTCCCAATGGGACAAGGTCGTTGTGGAGGAGTAAGGTCATAGTACGTGTGGGACCAATGCACCTGGGGATGGTAAAGAAATGGATGACTTTCCCTTCATCTTCTGCTCTCCTAACATTACTGGTACCTCTATGTATAGCCTTAGGCCCTTCCAAACTTGACTTATACAAGGGACATCTACATGGATTTTTTTCAGGTGAATTGGAGCCCAAATTTGTAAATCTTTCAAACCAGAAGTCAGAACTTCTGGAAAAGTGATTCCTCAAAGCAACTGCCTATGTAACTGTATTCTCTAATATGATAAGCAAAACCTGGCAAAATAACTTTCTTCCTGGGGGGAGTAATTTTGTATCTTGTGTTAAGAAATGTAACCTCTTTAGAAAGCAAATTTCCCTAATCCTAGAACCCTTGATTCTGCGACCTGCACATGACTTCAGAGAGTGGTGATCTTTCTTGAGAAGACATGTGCCATATCTCCCTTGCAGATGGCTCCTACATCCTGTGTCATTTGATATTTCTCTCTGTTCTGCAGTTAGGTGGCTCAGATTCTTAATTAAAAGATTCATTTCTATGGCAGCTTTTATAAAGCAAATATCTGCACATGAAGGAAAAGGAAAAGAGAACAGAAGGAGGAGGGAACACGGTCTGCTTTCCACCAGATACTGAAACGTTCCACTAATCTCTTTCGCACCTTGTGGAGTTTCAATTTTCCCTTTAAAATGTGGATTAAACAAAGTTGCCAAAAAACATATGCTTTCATGTCAAACATTTCACTTATTTGGGAGGCTGAAAGCAGCTTGAGAGCGCTCACTGTCTCCGCCTGAGGAAAGGAGCAGAGTGGTTAAAGATTTTTATGGGAACCTTCCCCTTGAAGCTGAGGTGTAGATGTGGGAAGAATGGTGTGGAATGAAGGATGGGCCATTGGTGGGCTACGAGGACAACCCATGGGGTGGGGTTGCTTCTGGTGGACAAAGGAATCAGGCCCAGTTGCCAACTTGGACACTGATCATACCTCTTTGGGCTGTGATCTTATCAGATTTTACAACTCATCAGGGCTGGGATGAGTCAGTGTTTGATGTGGGAGACCTCCAAGGAGAATCCATCTGCTGTAGTCTGCCTTCTAAGTGAGAATAAATCATGCTATTTCATAGAGTAGACTTGTAAACGTAGCACATGGGAAGTGGGAGGACAAAGAGTTATGGGTCCTGGCACAGATGTTCTAGAAACTTGACTCCTCACGTGCCAGTAATGCTGAGGGTGACTGTCAAATTACTTAAGTTTAAGGGCAATGTTATAGTCAGGCAGAAGATAGGCAAAATTATTATTTTGAATCATATTGTTGAGGCTTAAGGTAGTCATTCTTTGCAAACTACTAGCTTTGGGACTTTGAGATATTAATTTAATCTCTCTGAACCACAATTGCCTCATTTGTCAAATAGCATGCCTACTCTATGTTTTGCCCAGGGATGTTTTGATGCTAAAATAAAATATGCATGAATATGTGATTATAATCTGACAAATTACATTTATCTCTCAGGTTTTTGATTTTTTTATTGGGTTAATGCAGATAATAGTAATAGCACGTATTTATAGGAAATTCACTATTTGTCAGCTATGAACTAGAGTTTTTAGATGGATCGTGTCACATAATCTTCACCTAACCACTCTGTGAATTAGGCAACATTAATCCCATTTTACATATGAAGGAATCAAGAGTCTCTAAGACCTAAAATAATTTGCCCTAGGTTATCCGACTGATATATGGGGAGAAAAAAGAAAGAAGAATAAGAAGAGAAAGAAATCAAAGCTCAGCTGGTCAAATACCAAGCTAATGCTCTTCCTCCTATGCTGTTCTTTGGTATTAACATTGGAGTAATATTTTCCCCAGTCCTTAATTTCTCATTTTATTTAGCATATGATATTTCCAAGTTATTTGAATATAGGAAATAGAAAAGTTCCTTCTCCTGGCTCCCACTCAGGCCAAAATGTCTTCAATTCATGAACCAAAGTACAAGTTAAATGACTTACAAGTCAAGAAATATTGAGTTAGCTTCTCTATCTTATCTTTGCTATATAACATTAATTTAATAAATGTTTATGCATTAATTCGGTCTATAAACAATTAGAGCACAGAATTTTGAGTTAGACTTGCTAGCATTGAATGTACCTCCTATACCTGCAGAATTTCTCCAAGTCACTTAACGATTTTGTAACTCAATATCCTCATCTGTAAATTGGAAAATTATAGTAGCTAAGGTCTATTATGGGGATTACTATTTACAATTTTTAGAACAATTTCTAGTATATGGTAAGTGTTATAGAAACATCAGCTCTTTCTCTTATGCATACTGGATTGAGATCTACCTTTGCAGTATGCTCATGATGGGCATACCCTCCCTGTCCAAATTTCATCCTTGGCTTCCTATAAATAGCAGCTATTATTGCCTACATTAACCTGCAAAGGAACTAATTTCTTTCATAAAATTATATCATTAGAGGTTTATTCCTTTTTCTGGAAGACTTTTCAATCTTCTAGGGTCCCAAGGGGGATATGGATAGGAAGCTGAGTTACATATGAAGTTTCTAAAAACCTAAGTTCAGAAAAAGATATACAGGAAAAAGTAAGTGGGTGGGAGACAGGGAGCCCAAGTAAAAGGCCAGTGTCAAGAGGAAGCACACTGTTATGGGTGTTATGTGATGGAACTACACAGAGACATATTCTGCTTTCTCTAGGAATTTGTCTCTGATTAGTCTGAGGGGCAGAGCCAGTGCCATGATGATTCAGTGCACCATCATCTCCATATGGACGGCACAGATGTCTGTGTTTCTAGCCTTAGCCTTTTCCCTGAGTTCCAAGTTCTGATGTCTAATCTCTTTCTGGAAGCCTCTGGTGGGCATATCAAAACCCGCAAGTCCAAAATGAACTAATGACATCCATCCTTAAATTTGTCTCTATTTCTGTGTTCCTCTCAAAAAATGGCACCACCATTCACAGTGATACAAACCAGAAACCTGGGTGTCGACTTGAAATTCTTCTTCGGCTCCCTCTTTTTGGTAAAATTTTTATTTTGATAAATACTTGACTTTTTATCCCTTTGTCTCCATTTCTATTGCTTCTAAATTGACTCAAATTCATAATATCTCACTGGGTTACTATAATAGATTTGCAAATTCTTCTTTTTGTCTGCTGAGCCCACATCTATTGTAAAACTTGGCCAAAAAAGGAGGCCATGGTTTGAATATATATCCCTAGAGCAAAATCTCAGTCATGTAACCAATATTTAAAACTGTCCTGTTTTCCCCAAACACTGACCCAAACTTTAAATAAAATTTAAGCTTTCCTCATGTCAATGTGACTTTTAGCTTCCCAGGCAATCAGCTCCAAACAAGTAAGCTTATGCAGTGAAAAGGAATATAAGTTTCTAGTAAACAATCGCAATAAAAAAATGTATTCCCTCATTCACACCTTACAAAGTGAGCTGTAACTGCTAAGTAGAGCTTCCAACTACTTTCAGTTTGAAGTTTCCCCATTTGTGAACAGTTTGCCATTTAATAAAATACTCGTATCAGTTAAAGTTCTGTGAATTTTCTTTTGACACTGCTTTCTTTTGCATTGTCATCAAAAGTATTTGTTAATATAAATATATTTTTTTTAATTTTTATTTATTTATGATAGTCACACAGAGAGAGACAGAGAGAGAGAGGCAGAGACATAGGCAGAGCGAGAAGCAGGCTCCATGCACCGGGAACCCAACGTGGGATTCGATCCTGGGTCTCCAGGATCACGCCCTGGGCCAAAGGCAGGCGCTAAACCGCTGCGCCACCCAGGGATCCCATATTTCTTAATATAAATATAATTATGTCATTGCTCTGTTTATATACTGAATAATTTTAAGTCTGAAATGTGATGACATTGACCATAAATCTTCCCATGGCCCACTCCCTGCCTCTTGACTCCACCTTTTCTCTTAGCCTAGTACATGAACTAAACTAAATTTACTTCCAAGTTTTCAAATTGTTCCTTTTAACCTCTGGCTCTTTGCACATGCTGAGTCCACTCTGAGGAATGTTTTACCTTCAGTCTCTATCTGCCCACCATCTTCTAGTACTTGGTTCTTAGCCCAGAAGACATCCTTTCCCATGATCTTTGCAGAGGTCTTGCTACCTCATTAACATTTCTCATTGGACCTCCCCCCTACTGGACTACAAAGTTCTTAAGCATGTAGATCGGGTGTAACTTTACTTAGTATCCCACAGACCTAGCATAGTATTTGGTTTAAGGCAAATTTTGATTAACCAATAATTGAGTACCATACAAGAATAAGTTGGTTTGGGCTATATTATCAGCTAGAGAGATATGTCAGGCAACTTTTCCTTACCAGGAAAGTTTAAAACAGATAAGGAAATATATCCTGGGGAGTAAATACAATGGTGCTGTATATATTGAATATAATATCAAATCTTTTTATAAGGCAGCACAGAGATAAAAGAGTGACATGATGGCAAGCAATAAGGCATTGGGGAAAAATTCATAAGGGAGACTCAAGGGATTCAACTTCTACTCTTATCTAGGTAACTTCATATGTGACCTTAAGGCACCTCACTGTGCATTATGACCTTTGCTTTAAAAGAGAAGTGGATTTGGAGTAGTTGACTTCCTATGTCCCTTCCAGCTCTATAATTCTATGAATTGTTGGCAAAAATTAGATAATCTTATTACAGTTTGAGTTTCACCCTGATTTACTATATGTCTATAACTTGAGTCTGAGTTTACAAAAAGTCTTAAACTATAATTTCAAGACATACTGTGATTCTAGAGAACATGGCCTAGGGGTAAAAAATACAAGCCAATTCATTGAGCATTTATTAGGTACTCAGTAGAAGCATCAAAGTGTTTTAGGTGAAACATTGCAAAAAATAGAATGAAATCCCAGTCCTAAAGAACTCTAAAATTTAACTGAGGAAGTAAAATTGAAAGTAAGAAAGAGAAGAAAGAAGATGTTTTAGGGCATTGACCTTGCTCAGTGGCTACAGTAATAGGCTGAAACATATGAGATATCAGGGTTGCTGAGGAAGACCTGATAGTTAAATCATGAATTTACTTGGATCTTCAAAGTCTCCTAAGAGTGGTGACAAGGGAGCAGTTTATAATCAAGCACAAGCCAAAAGTGGACACTACCAAGTATGCATTAGGATTTGGGAGGCAAGGGGGAGATGAGATGTGGATTATGGTGTGGAGACCGGCCTTTGGGAGGCCTCTAGGGAGGCCTGGGAAAAGGGACCAGACTTGCAGGCAGCAGAGAATTGAGCAGAGGTGGCAGACAGCACAACACAGGGACACTCCAGAGTTTGTGAACAGAGCAACACAGGGAAACAATGAGAGTTCTGCCTCAAGAGAAATGTATACAAGGAAGGCTCTCCCCAGGGTGGGGCCTACAACATTCTGCCTGTTAATTCAGAATGGCAGTCTGCCCTCCCCCGCCCCCCAAATGACCTCCCTCCTTGGAAACCACAAATCTGGAAAAAACACACAGTTAAACCACATGAATCAGCCTTGCATTTCTGTATCATATTTGATGCTTCATCTCTCTCATTAACTCCCTCATCGTCTGTCTGCCTAATCAGTAAACAAGAGTTCTACCTCTCTGTCCAGTTGTCTATTTATTCTAGAACCGACGCCCCTTTAAATATGAAAGCTTGCACCTTACCCTTTGTCTTCTTTAGTTGTGTCATATCCCCAAACCAAGGACCCTCTTTTTCTTCCTTCTTTATTCTGGAAACTACATCATTGAGAAGACACTTTCCGCTCAGTGAGCAACACTTCCTTGCTGGCAGGGGACTATATGGGTGTGCATATTTAATTTCCTTGCAGCCCAAATATCTGGGTTCTGTCTGAAAAACCTAAACCAAATAGAACACTCATCTTATCTGTCTATGTTTATAATGATTTACTCACTGAATAAAATTTAGATTTATCTAAATTAGATTCATTTAAATTCTCTTGTCTGTCATCTCTGTTAGAAAACATGAAGGTTTTCTTTCTTGTTGATGAAGGAGCTGAGACTCAATTTGCAGCCTGTTTATTCTCTTTCTCCGTCTCCCTGTCCCTGCCAGCTCCACACACACCCCTGCTCATTCTGACATACTCACGTATATTCTCACAGGGAGATGGCCCAGCCCCAGCTGATGGAGAGCTCCAAGGGAGGGATACGCAGGCTCGGCTTCAGATTAATGAGCTATTTGACTGGGACATGATGTTGGTTTAACAGCAGTTTTCCTTAAATGTGGTGCGATCAGGAATTTGCAGAAGTTTATTCTTAGCTCTTTCTTTTGGCTTCTGCAACATGTTAACAGCTTGTGCATTTTGTAATGCCTTTTTTCATTGCTATGGTAACCATTAAAACTTAAGGTGTATGTGACTAGAGATCTGGCCAAGCTATTGGTTGCTAGCATGCTGGAAAACAGTGCAAATGAAACCACATCTAGTTGGCTGCTTTTTACAGGTGTGCCTTTCCTTAATTAGCCTGGCATGTGAAATTCTCTAACAAAAATTAAGATAACAAAATATTAGGAGATGATTATTCACTTCAGAGAAAACCAACAATAGAATTCCTTTATATTGTGAATTCCTCTGTTGCCTTTAAAATATGATTATGTTGACTACCTGCTGATTCTCAGGAAACTCTTAGGAATAAATATGCGAACTCTGAGTTATTAAGTCTTAGAGAAGAGTCAAGAGTTCGATTTCAGAGCCCAGTTAGGTTGGTAGGCATCTACCCTCCTAAATCCCCTCACATTTTTCAGTTTTGCTTTTGTTTTTAAATACTGTGTGCTTTGTCAAAAATGGTATGGTAAATAATGAACTGTTATCAAATTTAGGTCAATTTGCCGATGCTATGCAAATCTGGTCATATATGCTAAGCGAAGCAAAAACCAAACAAACAAGCTAACAAGTCCAACAGAAACAACAGTAACAAAAAAAGAGGGGTAACAATAATCACTACCCCAATTATGAAAAGATCAATGGCCACTTAATATAATTTGTTCCTATTTTTATCTTATTTTCCATTCCTACAAGTCTTTATTCTTCTTAACATTATGCTAGGCATTATAGGAGATACTAAAAACTTGGGAGGCAAAGTTCCCATTTTCAATGAATTTTGCAATCTTTTTCAAAATAAGATTTACATTAAGGAAACAAAGATAAAACATAGTAAAGCAAGTTAAAATAAATACTTCCAGACTTAGGCTCTGTGAGTTCAGAAAGTAGAAGAATCATTATGAGCTCAATAGGAAAAAATTTACATGAAAGGCAAAATGCAGACTCTCTAGTGAACGATCTGGTAAGATTTGGCTAAGCTGACAACAGGACTGAGAGGATGGTATTTCTTTTTTTTTAAAGATTTTATTTATTCTTGACACACACACGCAGAGAGAGAGAGAGAGGCAGAGACACAGGCAGAGGGAGGAGCAGGCTCCATGCAGGGAGCCCGACATGGGACTCGATCCCAGGTTTCCAGGATCACGCCCTGGGCTGAAGGCGGCACTAAACCTCTGAACCACGTGGGCGGCCCGAGGATGGTATTTCTAAAGAAATATCTTTCATGATAGTGTAGTCAAGATGGGTGCTTAAAAGTGTAGGACAGTGTGTATACTGGATGAGAAAATGGTTCATCCTCAGGTTAAGATAATATTTTGTTTAAAATATTGACATTCCTTAGGAAATATGAGAATAGTTCCTTATAGCTCAAATGAAGATGACAGCCTCTCCCTGTCTAATATGAGGATGATGAACACATAACATAGTTTGATGCACTATTTTCTTAAGGCTATGATATGTTTTAGGCAGGGGAAATTTATATCTAAGAAAATTAAGTTGCTGGAATTTGCGGGCCTCATAACAGTACCACCCAAGCTAGAGAACTAACTAACTTACCTTCCTTCCTTCCTTCGAAATACATTTCTTAATAAAGATCTTTAGGTACCATATTTGTTCTCCTTCTCCGTCAGTTCAACTATTTTGACTAACATGTGGATTGTGGTCTTAGTTGAAATAACAGGCACAAACACCTGTTTAATAAAAATACATCTTGAGAAGTTCCATCTTCTGTGTTGGCTTTCACAAATACAGCCTCTAACATTGCCTGCCCTTGTTCTCAATCACTGGCAGATATTTATTTAATCAAAATTTTCATTTATTACAGGCATTCAAAAAGAGAGCATTGTGAGAAAGTCTTGATGTTGATGTTTTGATGTTGAAACTGGCTGGGCTGCCCTGGATTTTATTACTTTTACAAAAAGTAGGATGGATTTCAGCATTTTATTTGCAGATTCCAAGATACTCTGACCAGAGCACTCCCTGCTTTAAGGGCCTCTGCCTTGCCAGTAGTTCATAGCAATAGACTGCACTGAGTCCCCTAAATTGGTAGTTACCCATGAAACAATAAGAAGTTAGTTTACAGGAAAGCTGATTATGTAAGTTTTTGAGAAAATGGAAAACCCCACTGTACAATTAAATGAGCTAGGAAAAGTTCTTTACTCTCCCATTTTAAGTCATCCTCTTATTATATAACTGACCTCAAACAGACAATCATCACAAACAGGACAAATCATTACACACCCACACGCATGTGTGCATATATACATATTCACACGCTTCCACCTTTTCCTTCTAGCTCTAACATTAAATTCTACCTTAACAGATCATTTCTTTTTTTAGCTTAGTGTATTTCTGTGAAAGTGATACTATCATTGTAATTAGGAAAAATGTAATCAGTCTGGTACCTCAATGTATGTTCATCATTCAAAAGAAGTAGTTTTGTTGGGTGAAAATGCACAAAGATCTGGGGGCACTAGAAATTTATAGGAGCGAGAGTAAATACTCCCATGTGGGCAAAGACCCCGGTGGTAACTCATTACAATGGAGTTAAATTTTGTGTGATTTCTTTAGGAATCTGGAAAACTATTCTCTCATCCTGGGTTTAAATGACAGAGCCAATTTAGTCACACTAGCTAATTTTGTTGAGTCTCAGTTTCTTTATTGGCCACATAAAATTATTGAACAAGATGACCTCTAATTTCTATTCTAAAATTTTATTTATATAGTTATAATTGCAAATTTGCCAAGGATCTGTCCTTCCCTAGTGGACAATTGCTAATAGATATAACAGATTAGATTAATGACTGGCCCCATCTAATAGTAAAAACAAGTCCTTATAGAGTCAGCCAAATTAAGTAACCCTACACTATTAATATTGATCTTTCCTATTTTCACTAGAGCACTGTCTTAGGTAGAATTCTAAGATGGTCTCCAAATTCCACCCCCCCCCACCTTTTTTTGGAATATACTTTGTATAATTCCTTTCTCTTGAGATAGGAATGAACTTGGGAATATGATGAAGTAGCAGCTCCGTTGATTAGGTTATATTTTATAAGGCTCTGTGCTGGTCAATTATAGAGGGAGAAGTCCAAGAGACACACTCCATCTCTCCTGAAAGAAAGCAAACTTCCATGTTGCAAATTGCCTATGGATGCCATAGGGCAAGGAACCATGTGTGAGCTCTAGAAGCTGAGAGTAGTCCCTAGCCAGCTGACAGGCAGCAAGAAAACAGGCGCCTCAATCCTACCATTTCAAGGAAATGAATTTTTCTAGTAACTAGTGAACTTAGAAGATGACCCCAGGCCTCAGGTAGGAGGCAGAGTCCCAGCTGACACCTTAGTTTCTATCTGGTGAGGCCTTGAGCAGAGGATTCAGCTAACCCATATCAGGATTTTTGACCTAGAGAAACAGTGAAATAATAAATTTATTTTCTTTAAAGCTGCTAAGTTTGTAGTAATTTGTTATACAGCTATAGAAAACTAGTACCAGTCCCATCTACTATCACTTATTTCTGAAGATTGAGTTTACATAAGCAGATGTAAACATCTAATGAGAGAAGACACTGAAAACATACCACCTACAGGTTAAGACAAAAGAGTTAAGACAAAAGGTATTTATAAGCAAAATAGGCTATGTGAAGGCGGGTTTCCTTTGGCCCAGTATCTCATCTAGGACTTGGGCACTTAGATCAGTACGCACTTCCATGCCTATCTAGTCTCTCATGTGCATATGCTTGTGTATCAGTATGTGTACATGTTATATGTTTGTATTTGTTTGGTAATGAATCACATCAGATGTTTTGGGGGTGGTTGTTAAATCTCTTATAATGGATATAACTGTGCAAGCTTGCCATTGGGGAAATTTCCTCCTGACCTCAGCTGGTGATCAGCTTATGCCCTGAAGCATAAGAATTGATAGGCCCTATAATTTTATCCAAGCTAATGTAACAGCAGCTGCTGTCCTTGGTGCTTGCTATCTGATTAAATTCCCAAATTAGGGATTGCCTTTTTGTAACCTGAATTCAGTTATGGTGGTAAAATCTGACAATAACTGCTGTCCTTTTTACCTCTTCCATCATAGTGTGTTTCTTCAATAACACATGGACCATCTTAGACCATCGAATATGCCTCTGGCACTTTATTAGATTTTGGGAATTTTGTAATCCTACTCAAAATGAGATTGCATGCTTTCTAATGTAAGAAAGGAGAGAGAGAGAGGCCAATTCAGCTCTAAAACAGCAATTGTTTGCCTACCTCCAGGGACACATCTCACAGATTGCCATGAAAATAAATTGGAAAGTTTACAATTCCAAATTATTGCCTACCATGTATTACCTCACAGACAAAAACAAACACTACCACCACCATCATCACCACCAAGAATATAGTAAAACATATCCAAGAACTTTCATCCCTTCATGAAGGAAAATGCATTACAATTAGATTAGACTATAACCATTCAGAAAGTGTGTTTGTTTTCTGCTGCTTTTAAAATGATTTATTATTTATTACTATTTTTTTTTCAAGATTATCTTCTTTATTCCTTCAGGAAAGGAGCAGTTTGGCTCTCTGTGTCATTACCAAAGCAGAGCGAAAGCCTTCAACTGCGGACTGCCGCAATTTCCACCGTAACAGTCAACCCAGCAATTAGAACCGTTTGTTACAGTGACAGCAAAAGAGAACCATTTTCAAGCAACGAAGCAGCCGAGTGGGAGCTGGAGGAAGCAAGAGCGTGTTCATTTGAAGGGGACTAACGCCACACAGCAGCTAATCTTGGAATAGCAGGTAGTTTTTGGAAAGCAAGGCTGCAAAGGGCTGAGATAGTCATATCAGTTTTGAAACTTTTGTAAAAGGTCTGATTTGGCTTTCTCTAAGAATAAAATCGGTCACAAACGTGGGTGTTGGGAAAGAGATAAAGGATTTTTTTGTTTGTTTAGACAACTTTCTAAATTCACTTATTTTGATTTTAAAAGTGAAAACATAAAGCTGGGCAATTCCACTGCTAATTCTGAATTTGAGATAGTGTTTCAGTGCTCAGAAAACACTTCACAATAGAAACTTAGCCAATGGAGGCATTTTTATTTTACAACAAAGGTATTTGAAATATAACTTCACAATCTTAATTTGTTGCCACTTCGTCATCTTCCCTGATCTTCCATATATTTTAAATTATGTTTATATTGCCGTTGATAGCTTGCAGGAAAATGCTATGTTTGGTTTCTCTTTTTTTTCCCTTTTTTTTCTTCTTCTTGTTCTTATTCCTGTTTTTAAAATACACTCCTTTTATTACATTGGATGTGGTTCTCCATTCCAGCAATGAGAAACTGTGTAACTCTAGGATCTGTCAGGTTCTCTTCAGATTTTTATTTCTCCCTGTCTCTAATGAGGCAAGAATACTACTTGCTTACCTCAGAGAGACAATCTGAGAATTAATGAAATAATGTGAAACGTTTGATTTTCTTAGAGCCACCTACTTTTTTCTCCTTTGTTCAATAGCTATTATCATATAGGGATTCAATAAATAACCAACCACATATAAATTCTTAGATATTAAATAATCAATTGCTAAATATTTTTATGGAAAATACTTGACTAGTTCTATTTCTCTATTCTGCAATAAAAACCCCCGGGTTTTCAAGTAAATGCATCTATAAATGCCCATGTTTTCTAAGAGGAAGAATACGCCAGAACGGGTGGTTTGCATAGAAGGCTGTCAGAGATGTTTCAGTTACTATTTTCCAGTGTGCCTTTCCAGAAGCAGGTATTGCTAATGCAGAAAAAATTGTTAGTTTTTCTCTTCTGCTTTGTTTTAGGGAGGATGAGGCTTTGTTTTTTCCTTTTATTTGTTTCACGACTGTGCAACTACTGCTTTGGCACCGAGGCAGCTTCTGCCAGAGTCAGAGGTGAGGTCACGCTTGACTGAAGAAATCTAAGATCAATTTGTTGTCTCATACTTCAACATTAAATGCAGCTTGAAATATAATTGTTAGTCCGTGCACTCTCTGCTTTAAGGAAGTGTTCCAGCACCTCAGGATGGGGAATGTGGTTATCGGTGATCAACCACGACGTGTACCCTAAACCAAGGCGAACCAGAATTTCAGGCTGAGAGAGAGCGAAAACAAACACACAAAGTGCAGGTGGGAGAATAGAGAAGAAAAAGACAAAGAATTGTTTGTAGTCAAAACACTGAGTGGCTTGGAGAGTACTTGGTCAAATTTGGAAATTTGCAAATAAAACTGAATAGAAAAAGTATCATTTATAAGCTGTTTTCCTTTATTCTTTTCCCTATTGAAAGAGGCTCTTCCTGTACAGCTTCATAATTCCTGCTAAGGAGGAAAGGTATCACCCAGGACAAGTAACTTATGGTTTCCCCTTTTGGGGGTATTTTCATGTTACAGAAAGCATATGGTGTATGTGGGGTGGAGGGTAGGGAGATGTGGAGTGGGTAGGAAGGTGGTTCTGAACTAGGTGGCCAAGGACTTTTGAGATCGTTTGAATCGAGCCCTGTAAGGCTCAGTGCTCTGCCCTTTCGTTCAATCGGATAAAAGAGAAAAAGGAGTGATAACCAAATCCCAGTTTTGCATGTTTACAAATTGAAAGTTAACATTGAATCAGGAGCTTGTGGTACAGATTCCAGTTTAGATACATCCTAGAGTATCCATTATGCTGGATAGAGTGAGAAGGACAACATGTGTGCCCTCTCTGGCCATGAGAGTAAGACACAGTGTTTTGACTTACTTGGTAATAAAAGCGTTTCCCTAGCTGAGAGTCAGCATGGGGTCCTGTATAGGCAGGGTTCTATTATGAGACAGGATATGTCTTCCCACTCCATCATTTATTACTTGCACAATTTTAGGCAATTTTTTTTAGCCTTCGGGACCCTCAGTTTTCTCATAACTATAAGGGACACAATCATATTCATATGAAAGAAATTGGGGGAAGCTCAAATAAGATGATGATCATAACAGCAACCCTTTCCATGGGTACCTATTTGTGTCAAACTCAGTAAAACCTTACATATATCATTGCATTTAATATTTGTACTTACGAACCGTAAACATTATTCTCATTTTGAGGACAAGGAACCTCAAAGAGGTACAGTAATGTTCTCAGGGCCAGAGCCATTAAGTGAGAAAAATGCATTCAAAATCGGATTTGTGTGAATCTAAAGCCTTTGTTTTCCTGTATATTTAATGAAATCTCTGTCACTCTCCACCATCTACTTTGCTGACTCTGAATATTATTGGTGACACCCTGCTGTGTGTGGGTGTTGTGCCAATCCTTGGGCCATAGCAGAAAATGGGGCAGCAGGAGAGATTATCCAAACAAGTACCTATATTCATTCTGTGTCCCGGATTCTGAAATAACATTGATGACCTTCCCTCATTTTGAAGTCCATTAAAGAATTTGAAAATGATTCTCATGTTCCTCCAAGATTTTTCTTTTCCCAACTAAACATCTATAATCTCTCAAACATTTCTCTAAGGATTTGGCTCCTAGAATGCTCAAAATCTTGATTTTTTCTTTTAACTATTTCCTTCCTCTATATACATCAAAGATAATAGTTATATTTCTAAGAAGAGAGAGAGTATGATCTAGTCTCATGGGAGAATTTTTAATCAATTCTGTTTTCATAAAAACTATTTCGGTTTTATTTCACATTGAATTTTTCTCTTTAAATTCCTCCAACAAATATCAGGAATTGTACACCCTTTCCTAGTCAAACTTTCTTTTGTCATCTCCATATGAGATTTAGCATGACAGCCAGAATTGTGGAATGTGAACCGTTCTGTGGCCAAGGCTGTAGTGTTAGCACATGTGCTCCTACTAGCCAGGTCAAGCCACTTAGGTTTTCATGATGTTGGTCTCTACCCTGACCACTAAGGGAAGCACAGCATTAGTCCTTGGCTTCAGCCATAAGTTTGCCTGTCTAGCTGTACACCTTCATTGAATAGATTGGAATACAAAGTCCAGAGAAGTTAAAGGTCTTTTCTGAGGTCACTGATTTCATGTAGGAGAATTTAATTAATGCCTATGCTTTCTGACTTCCTGTTTAGTACCACCTCTTCTGTGGGCCTCCTTAGACCATTTCTACTTGTGGGAGTTAATTGTGAGAAAACATCTTTCCAACCCTGCAGGCTGCCCACTCCCTAGTGGAATCACTGGCCCATCAATGTAATCACCTCCTCCCACAATGACATGCCATGCACACACACACACACACACACACACACTCCTACACATGCATGAAAACTTATATCTCACAAGGTACATACCTAGTCATGTACATGCACACATCTCACATGCAGACAGTACACACTTACACACAGGTATACTTGCAGTTCCTATTGATTACCATAGAACAAATCTTTCTATTCTTGGATCTGAAAAACTCATATTCATTCCTAAAATCTGATTCTGAGGGTCCTTCTCTGACCATTCACCCAAAGATGGACCACACCTCTCTGTACTACTCAAGACAGTTCAGAAGTCTCTCCAATGCATGTATTACACTACATTTTTTTCTGTGTATTTATTTTTCTGTTGCACTGTGAAGATTATAACTGCCTTCTGGAAAGAACCATATTTTGCTTTCTTTTGTTTCCCCATAACCTACCAGAAAGCTTGTCATAATAAGTGTTTCCTGAACTGAAATAAACTGCTGATGCTGTAGTTACAAGTAGAAGAAAAGGAGGTATCCTAGGGGAGGAGGCAGTACATATTTCCTTGCTGCTCAAGCATTTTCCCCTCACCTTTCGTTGATTCCTAATTCAGTTGTACTAGAATTATTGTTACATTCATTCACTTAAAGAATGTTTGAACCTACTGTGTGATAGACAATGTGCTAAGTGCACTGAGGGTAACAAATCTGGTTGTCAAATCTCTTGTCTTTACAGAGGATGCGATATGGGTTGGGTTGAGGATGGATGGTAGAGGAGTACAGAAATCCATAAACACTGCCATAACAAGAGAGTACTAAGAGAAATAAAAAAAAGAGTGCTATAGAAATTTAGGGAAAATAAAAGGGTAACTTCTCTATGTCAGCCTCTGGGTTCTGTCCGTGGTATCTGGTCTTTAACTGGGTCTTTGAAGACAGGAAGCTCCCTAAATCCCAAAGCCTAGGAAATCCTTTACCCACAGAGCACTAAGGTTGCCTGTCCATTACCACTGGATCCTGCCATATGTAATGTAAGGTGTAGACCCACAGAGGACTAAGCTTTCTGTCCATTACCACTGGATCCTGCCATATGTAAACTGTGATTACCACTGTAATCCTGCCATATGTATGCCACTTCAATTTTTATATTACAAATTACAGGTCAGGTTCAAATAACTTCACATGTTGACTCTCTTATGAAATATTCAAAGAAAAAGCAATGCCAAAAGCAAGACTAAAATGCCAGGGGTACTGGAAAACTCATGTAGCTCAACTTTTTTTTTTTAAGTTTTAGGTGGATTTAAGATTGAAAATCTGGGACAAAGAGAGGAGAACGAAGTGAAGAAATGAAAATAATGTTTTTGACAAGAAGGAATGGAAAAGATGGATTGAGCCAAATCCTATAAAGGCATAGAGGATAACAAAAATAAGTAAAAGTTTCAGAGAATTCTCCCACTACTCTCTGTACTTCAGGGCTTACTGCAGGGGCAGGAGGGGCTGATTTTTTTTTTTTTTTTGTCTTCTATGTCAAAGAATGGGTACTTTATTCCCTCCACCCTTTCTCTCGAGAACTCTCTACCTGCTTGAAGACAAGCATGGTTTCAGTTTAAACAAGGAAAAGCAGGTCTATCTGAGAATCAGACACATGAGAAAGATATGCTAACTTACTCTCCAAGTCCTACCATCACCGCCTGTTCCTTCACAGCACACAAACTCACTTCTATTGCCATGGACTAAGATACCACAGACTATGGCTTATTATTCAAATTCAGGGAAGGATGCCCACATGGGAAACATGTAAGAAGGAGCAGAGCATCTTAACAACGCTGTGACAACATATCTCTGCCAGGGAGCAGGATTTGATAAGGTGAAGACACAAGGCCTAAGAAAGACAGATCATTGTAAGGGTATTTCGTATGGGGAATTTGGTGGGTGATATCCTATCCAGGATAGGATAGAAAAGATCCATAGAGATCAATCTTACCTGTAACCTCAAAGTCAACTCCCCTTTCTTCTATCAAACTCTCTTCCCCATAAAAGCTCCATGTCTGCTCACATTTTCCAAGCCTGGAATTCTTTCTTCAGAGATACTCATGCTAGTGAATCCAGAATGGTGGCTCTTTTCTTCTTTATATGACTGTTTATTACCCTCTTGGTGCCTATGTTCTCTCTCTCTCTCTCTCTCTCTCTGACACAGACATACAGACACACACACACACACTTGCCTTGTGGACTGACAACACAGATTAAGGAAATACTTCTTGACTGTTTTTGTGTCTTCCAAGCATTTTCATAAAAAGCATGTTCACAAAAATCTCACAAGAATCCAATGGCCTGGGCATTATTATTGTCACTATTTCACAGATAGGGAAACTGTATCATGATAGAGAGCTAAATTACTCAATAATAGCATACCAGCTAGTAAGTGAAAGAACTTGTATGCTAGTATACTATACCACTATACTTAATAGTATACTCTATATTTTTTCCAGCATATCAGTTTGCCTTTGCCACTAAAATCATTATTTTATTTGGCTTTCAAGGCTCTGGTTCAAACAATTTTTCCACGATGCCTTTTTTTCTGAATACATCGATCTACACAATTCTCTTCCTTGAGGTTTATGATAATAACAGAAATGAGATATTCCAACAGTGTTTTGAAGTATATAGCATGGTAATGTATAATCACTTACAAGAATTAGAAAGTCTTATTAAAAATATTTATTTAGTGTTTATCACTTATAAGTACCCTTCTCTCCACATTCAACATAGGGCTTGAACTCACTACCCCGAGATTAGAGTATAAGGAACTCTGATTATTTACTAGTTAACCCAAATAAATACTTTATTTTTACTAATTGTATCATAAGCTTTGGGAGGCAGAAAATATCATTTAAATTTCCTCTTTGTTCCTGTAGTGTCTACCACAACCCTGTCCCTGTAGAGCCCAGACACATAGTATGTGTGTAAATAAATCCAGCTACATGATTCATAACAAGTAATTAGTTTTATTAATGTCTTCTGTTGTTGTTTTTGTGGTTACTGAGTGTCAATTTCAGGGTGCTTATTGTTCTTCTGAAGTGCTTAGGAAATACCAAATCTTTCCCACTCCCAGAATTCCGACAGATCTCATTTGTGTCAGTCTTTAGGGACTCTGAAGAAGCCTATTTTGACACATGATTTTTATTTCTATCTTTTTGTCGGCTACTAAAGTTTCATGTTGAGCCAAAACATGAGGAACATCCCACCAGTCATATTGTATTACATTACAAAGTTGAGAATTGCATTAATAAGATAGTTTAACAGGTGTTTCTGAAACAGGAAAATGCACACCATCATTTTCCAAAGGACAAAGACAAAACGACTTCTGATTGGGCAGTAGTTAGTACTGAGAAAAGAATCCATCCTGAGTGTTTGGGATTCTTTCTGTGACAGATGTCACCCTCCTAGCCAGCCCGCCAGTCCTCCAGTGGCATATGCTATAATCTGGAAAACTTGGTTTCTGGTCACCACTCTAATACCTCTATAGCATGAAAATGAAGTTGCTAATTGCAGGTAAGAGTAAAATCTTCGTGGAAGTGTTTCCTTTAATACAAGATGGCAGCTTTATATTTTTGTATATAGGATGTATCAAATTTAAGAAAGCTTCCCTTTCTTGGTGTAAGGAATTCGTAGGAATTAAGGTATCTCCAACTTTGTTTGTGGAGGGGGGAGCGGGGAGACTATAATCCCTCAAGCAATCTATGTTAGTATTTCTTTTTTTTTTAAAGATTTTATTTATTTATTCACGAGAGAGAGAGAGAGAGAGAGAGAGAGAGGCAGAGACACAGGAGGAGGGAGAAGCAGGCTCCATGCAGGGAGCCCGACATGGGACTCGATCCCGGGACTCCACGATCACACCCCGGGCTGAAGGCAGACGCCAAACCACTGAGCCACCCAGGGATCCCCATTAGCATTTCTTTTTTTAAGTTATATTTAAGTAATCTCTACATCTAACGTAGAACTTGAACTCACTACCCGAAGACCAAGAGTCACATGCTCCAGACTGATCCAGAAGGTGCCCCTCTACTTTAGTATTTCTTAAGTCATAAAAATACCTGGATGTTCTGAAAAAGCAGAATTAAGAGCAAACCTCCAAACTCTTCCCCTAGAACCCAACTCAGATCATCAAAGAGATGACACAGTGGGGAAAGATATTCATCAATGCTGCATCTCATTTTTGTCATGTGTCATGTGATGGAACCAAATAAAAAGAATGGTGGGACAGGCATAAGAAACATTCCTGAATAAATATGGGCATTAGAACTGAAAATTATGGGGCAAGGGCTGATGGTCTGGGTGGACAATAGGGACATGAATCTGCCTGTTGGGCAACTCATTTTCCCCATATACTCTTCTACCTTTTCCATGTCCATGTTAAAAGATTCTGAAATGTGGTAAAGGGCCAGCTATGAGAAAGCCTGGAACTGTACTAATAGGAGACATTTTCATTCATTTATTCCAAAAGAAACAGAAGCACTTCAACAGAGATGAGCTTCTATACACAGAAATTTAAAGTTAATAGAAATATTTAAAAATTGACCACTCACTGTAGCACATTCCAGAAAGAGACTAGAACTCTACTCCCCTTACACAGATTAGGAAAAAAAAATCTTACATTAAAATAGGAATATTGGGGATCCCTGGGTGGCTCAGTGGTTTAGCGCCTGCCTTTGGCCCAGGGCGCAATCCTGGAGTCGCCGGATCAAGTCCCGTGATGGGCTCTCAGCATGGAGCCTGCTTCTCCCTCCTCCTGTGTCTCTGCCTCTCTCTCTCTCTATGTCTATCATAAATAATAAATAAATAAATATTTTAAAAAATAAGAATATTGTAGAGCAGTTAAATGGCTAGGAATAGACATTATATTAGGAAAAAAAGATATTTACAGGAAGCAACTGCTTAGTTTTTAAAAAATATAGGTTGAAAAATGAGATGATGAAAGAATGGGCTCATGACAAAGGCAGCGGCTGAGACTCTAGAACAAACAGGAGTGCATGATTGTGGAAAAGTATACTGAGTACTCACAGTCAGAGCTGAAATGACAGAAAACCAAATAAATGACGTGTAACACAGGCTTGAGAATACTCAAGTCACAGAATAAAAAAGGAAAGGTGAAAGAAAAAGAAGAAAGGAAGGAAGGAAGGAAGGAAGGAAGGAAGGAAGGAAGGAAGGAAGGAAGGAAGGAAGGAAGGAGATAGAGGTGAGGGACAGCACTGGAAGTCATCTTATGAAAACTGATGTTCCTGAAGAGAAAAAAAAAATGAAAAAAGTAATCAAATATTGTGGAAGATTGAATACATTTAGTTGACAGAAGATTTGCTCCTGTAGATGGAAATGATTCACGCCATGTAAAATTAAGTCATAATATCTAAACATCTGCCAGTGAAATAATGGAATCTAAAAGATAAAGACACAATTTTTCATGTACCTTCACAGAACAAAATATAATATATGCCTAATTATAAGGAAATTGATCACTCTGAGTATAAACCAGTACTACATTTTTTCAATAAAGAAATTTTTTAAATGAGGCCAACCTGAAAACATAGTACAAAATCTAACAATAAAAACTAATTTGTTAATTTGCTTGTCCAGCTATACTTAAATTCACATATTATAAAATATGTGGTTGATAATTATATTTTTTCCTTCATCTTCAATCATGAAACAATTTTGCTTAAATTCATAACATGTGCCTTCTGATAGCAATCTTTCACCATCACCAGAGCAAGTTTATGACCATTTAACCTATTAGATTCAGCCTTAGGAAATTTCCAACTCTCAGCTTGTTTTAGACTTACAGAAGAACAATTGTGTATAGTTCATTCTAAAAGTCTTTTCGAGGCCCGGACTTTCCACATAAGTTTTGTGAGTTACAGCTGTTTTGAATATGTGTTGAGATATAACCAAGAGAAATTTTATGCACAGCTACAAGTTTTAACTTTAATAATATTAAGGCAGTTAAGAAATCCTAACAATGTAACTATGTGGTCTAATGATTTAAAAATTATTTCTCAAATGATTTATTTCTAATGAAACCTAGCACTTGTCATCATGAAGTAGTAAACGAGGAATGATGAAGAAATCTTGGGTAAAATGCTTTACATTCTGGTTTCACTGGGTAAATTTTGTGGGCATCCAAAACCAACATAGACTGAGGTGGTCTTAAAGATTTTATTTATTCATGAGAGACACAGGGAGGCAGAGACATAGGCAGAGAGAGAAGCAGGCTCCCTGCAGGGAACCTGATGCAGGACTTGAGCCCAGGACCTTGGGATCATGACCTGAGCCAAAGCAGACAGTCAACCAATGAGTCACCCAGGTACCCCTGAGGTGGTCTTAAACTAGTATTCTGTGTTCCTTATAAGAGGGATAGTGTAAGGAGTTGGTAAAATTACCTTCTTCTGTGCTGAGGCTGGATTCAGATTTCTCCTTTCTATCATGACCAACCAGTGCCTAAAGTTCTCAATTTCTACATCCAACCAGACCTCCTTTGTCATATAAGAACTTGGAAAGAAATAATATCCATGTACATTTTCTGAAACAAACTTATTAGAAGACATGTACTTAGTCTGTGAAATCAGGTTATGAGTATTATATTTTTCATAAAAAGTTATACTTAATGTAAGAATAAAATAATTTACTTATGATAGACTTTAAAAAACACAAGTTTGGATTTGGGAGAAGAAACTGCAGACATTTAACTTCGCTAATTTATTCATAAAAGCTAGTATGGCAAAGAAATTAAAAGCCTGGTTTAATACTCCCTAACTCTGTGAGACTGAGTCTATTACTAATATTTCTGTAAATGGGTCTCTTCATTTATAACATTGGTTAATTACTGAATCTGCCCCATATAATTGTCAGGAAAATAAGACACATTCACATACATGCAGCTCTGACAACACAGTCTGGATACAGTAAGCTATCAATAAAAGGTCACTATGAATATCATTACCACTGAATGTTCTAGAAAAATCAACAGATGGTATTCTCTTTTCCAAAATATAACTTAAGAAATAGTGGTTTGGAAGTGGGATTTTTGTATAAAAATTATTGTATTAAAATATTTATTTCTCATCTATATCATCTTTCTTTCTGAAATTACTTTGTATTACTTGGGTATTTTTAACTATCTAATAGTTAAAGTAAATACAATAACTATGACATCCTTTTTAAAATCAATTCAAATTTGTCATAAAAGCAGTTTATGACAGAACATGTGTTTTAAAATCAGTAACCCTGAGATTATGCATGGTAAATCACTTCAATGTCCTGGGTTCTGGATTATTGCATTAGAAAGAAATTAAATAGAGAAAACCCTTTTCTATATCAAAAGACATGTGACATAAAATAAAAATTAGTAAATTATGTAAATGTCCATAAGTAAAATAAAATTGTATAGGTTTTATACAAGTTGTATTTGCCTGGTACTCTTTTATTTTAACTTAATGGTAGTGAGGTCATTTTACTTGGCATGTGTTGAGCCTATGGAGATAGCCTATCTCAACAGAGGAGCAGCGCTAGTTACCAGAGAACGCAGGATGTTGTCTGTTGCTTTTCTGGTATTCAGTCAGGTAAGCATTAATGTTGCAGATGGAGCAAGGCACATACAAACTCTGAACGGAAAATGCATTCAGCACTTGAGAACATGCATTAAATTAGAAATTAGCCGAAATACTTCAGTGTTCATGTCAATAATAATGTGGTAAACAGGGTGAGTGCTAGGGGAAAATAATAAAAGACAGCCTTAAGAGAAAGCCTTATAAGTTTAATAGAGGTGACAAAATTTGAAGGTCACATATTAATAGTTCTCCAAGTACATTAGTAGAATTCTAAGCCTCACATGAACCTCAGTGTTAAAGGCTAAACTTCTTAACTAGATGAAATATCTCTTACAGTATTTATTTCCCTGTGCTTTGCTGAAGTGACATTTGGTAGGGTGTTGCTTTTATTGATGACGATGACAATGACAGTGGCTAATATCAATGACGATGACGCAACTGTGCCTTAGTAGGACCATCATCCTTGATGGTCAGAGAGGGAAAGCATGAAAAGGTAAGAGATGGGGAATGACCTTGGAGGAGACTTACAAGTAATCTTAAAGATATGTAAAGCTGCATTTTGATAAATTCAGTGGGTAGAATAATAATGCTGTATTTCCAAACACACATAGGAGTCAAAATGAATAGATTGAAAGGCAGAGATTCTCCCCCCAGCTGTGCAGGGATCATCAGACCATTATTGAGATGCTTATCCTCTGCAAAATGGTTTGTGTTGAAATTATTTTTTTAAGGGCATCATTTCTTTTAGAAAAACTTCATTACTAATTTGCCAATTGAATATCCCATACGATATTGAAAGGCGTTAGTGAATATAGAGTGAGGATTTTGATTTAAAAAACATGTGCATCCCCTGTTGTTCAATAATAATAGGGATGAATAACATCTACTTTAGGTTTTCAAATGTAATTTATGATGATAAGACTTTTAGACAGGGGATGGATGAGCTGATGGATGATATACATATAGTTGAAACTCAGGTAATGATTGTGACATGTTTTGCATTAGGTTATGATAATCTGAAAACAATCAAAGTAATATTTTTTTAACTGCCAAGAAGGAAAGTGAATTAATAAACTCTGTTAGAACAAGTGCTCTGATTCTCATAGTGTACATCTTCAGTTCTGGCTTGGCAGGGTCCCTGTCAAACAGAACACGGCCAGTCAAATCTTCAGCAGCGTTGCGGGGAGGGGCCGTGTTTGCAAAATTTTAGGGTTTGACATTTAATAACCTATATATCATCTCTACAAAGAGCAATGATGACAGAAGAACATGAAAAAGGTAGAGAAGTTAACTCTTGGTTTATCCACTGACTCATTTCTATAATTCCTTCAACTCTAAAGATACCTCAGCTCAGTTCTTCAGTGATATATTTTTTAATTTTTCTTAATAGATTTGTCTTTATCACAACAATGATCACTAATCATTACATACTTTTGTGCTTGATAAAGTGTATATTTTTCTCATTTACCCCCACACTTCTGTGGGAGGGAACTGTGGCTGCTCTTCTATTCCTCCCACCCTAGCCAGAGGACATACCCTAACTCTAGAAAAGATTTTGTAAGATTTTGTAAGTCCTTACAGGCAGCAAATAGCACAGACATGCACAAAACCTGATGAGCTCAGAGCATGGTATGGTGAGTTTCAGTCAGCATGACTGTTAGGAAGGAGAATCAAGAGAGAACAAACTGGTCCAACTACTAGATGTTGTTCTAGATAGCAATTAGGTAGCACAGGGCACAGTAAATTCAAAAGGTGTACCTAGCTAAGGTGCACCTCAGGCTCTTTTTGTTCAAGATGATTCAGTCTGGTGGAGAGCACATAGGAGCTGAAATAGAGAAGTCAATCATAGTAAAAAGGGCCCCATATCCCAGCTAGAGTTTAGGGCCAGGCTCTAACTTTAGCACTTTACACTACTTTTAGAGTAAACTTGGTTTGCTCGATTATGAGCAAACCAAGTAGAATGTAAAAATGCAATTCCTTGGTGGATACTGAATGTTACATACTGGGAAAGCAGTGTACAGAGAAACATGACTTTAAAAGAGCTAAAACTTATTAAAAATTCCTCTCCATGATTTCTATCTAAGAATGTAGGGGATGGGCAGAAAAAGGAAATATAAGTACTAAACTCCTTCCTGTCCCAGTAAAGCTTTGAGTCTAGGTGGCAAGGCCATCTCCAGCCTGGGAGGAATTGTCCCACACTCTGACCATTCAGGACCTAGGCAATATTCTCTTTCTGCATTGACATCTCTATAGTCATATAAGAAAATGCTCCACAGAGTTCTATCCTCCTCCATCAACACCGGAATCACCGGCTCAGAACTGGACATAGTCATTGCCCTTCTCCTATAGATAGTCTTTGGAATGTGGAAAGAAGAAAGTGCTTATTCCCTCTTTTTGGTCACAGTCCCCTTGGCTATGGACCTTTGATAAAGGATAAAATGTTAGAAAAGTTAGGAATCAAAATGTTATTCTCCCACGAATTCAAAAAGATACATGTACCTCTATTTTTCTTGCAGCATGATTTACAGTAGCTGCAATAGATATGGAAGCGACTCAAATGTCCACTGATAAATGAATGAATAAGGAAGATGTTGAATATATATACACTGGAATATTACTCACCCATAAAAAGAATGAGATTTTGCCAGTTGCAACAACATAGATGGCCCTAGGAGCTATTATGCTAAGTGAAACAAGTCAGACTGACAAAAACAAATACCATGTGATTGCACTTACGTGTGGACTCTAAAAAACAAAAGAAGCAGACAAATAAAAGCAGAAACAAAACCATAAATACAGAGAACAAACTGAAAGTTGCCAGAGAAGAGAGATGTGGGAAGATGGGCAGGATGGGTGAAGGGGAGTGGGACATACAGGCTTCCAGTCATGGAAAGAAAAAGTCACAGGAATGAAAGGTACAGCACAGCGAATATAGTCAATGGGATTGTAATAGTGTTGTATGGTGAGATGGTAGCTACATTTGTGGGGAGTACAGTAAAACATACAGAGTCCTCAGATCACTAGGCTGTACACTTGAAACTAATGTAACATTGTGTGTCAACTATACTTCAATGAAAAAAACAGCAACAAAAGAATGTCATTTTCCATGAGACAATAATCTCTGCAATAATTTACAAATATTAATCACATCAGTAGTGAATAGGGTAGTAGTTCAACCACACCATCAGTATAGTAAGTTTAAAGGGTTGGTCTAAGAATTAAACTTCCTTTTTAAAATGGTTTCAATGGAAATATGAGTTCTGAGTATCAAACGTACAACTTCCGAAGGGTCTTGGAGAATTATCTGTTTGTTACTTTTATTGATGTTAATTTGTTTTATATTAGACTTACTATGGTAGTCCTCACAATGGTTCATTAAACAACTAACAGAAAACAACTGCTGCCTTACACTTCTTTTTGACAAGGACCTCCACAAGACCTCTGAATAAAAATGTAAGTCCAAGGACGTGTGCCTGCAACCAGGCTCACTCCCACATGCAAGTACTTTAGAGACAGTGAAAACAGCCTTGCCTCTCTCACTTTTAAACCCATGAGAGTAAAAGAAAAGAGAAAGTAAGGAATCAAGACTGAGGTCTTTTATTCAACCCTATGACCTATGATAACATAAAGAAATCCATTTTCTGTTTAGTGAGACCTCATTTCCTAAAAGATAAACCTCCTGTATATTGAAATGTCCTCTATCCCCCCAGGGCATATGAACCCCAAACTCAAGAGTGTTATGCTGTATATCCTTAGTATATGCTCTTTGGAAAGTCTCTTAACATTTCCGTGCCTGCCTTTGCCCTTCTGCAAATTAATCTTGTAATACCCATTTCGAAAGAGTGATAGGGAGCTTTTGACATGTGTAACAAGGACTTTGAGATCCTCAGATGAAAGAAGCCTCAGATGTACAAAAGCATTATCCTTGTTGGATGTGCATTTTCTCCTATGGTCTAACTGAGGGGAGGGATTAGGAGAGATTAATTGTGCATATGAACTGTCTAATCGGTTAAGGAAGAGCGCAGAATGCTCGTGACCTTCAGGAACACCAAATAAAACAATATGTGCCAAGGCAGTTTCCTAAGTTGAGTTTATTGTTTTAGCAGAGGTTAAGCTAGGGGAGAAATGGAAGTGCTGAAGTTTTGAGACAATACAACTGAGAAGGAGTGTAAAGGCAAAGGCCATGGTAATGTGCATGCATGTAATGTGAGTAAATTCAGCAACATTAGGCCTTAAGACAAAGATTTTTAAATGCCATTTTCCTCCTTATGTGAGTGGTGTGCTTTGTGGTGTAAAGAGATACAATAGTTCTGATCCACTGCCCAAAAAATGGGTTAAGGAGAAAAGTCACTAGCTTTATCGCCCCAATCCCTACATTCCTCAGTCATACTAAGATTCAAGAATAGGCACTTGGTTCCTCCAGTCTATTCAGAGGGAAGTATTTCACAAATAGAAAGAACTTCCCCTGAAGAGAGAGCATGATTATTGTTATCAAGGTCAATAAAGTTAGAAATTGTTAATCACAAAGACTTTAATTTGCATTGTGAGTCCTGCCCTTCAGCTTTACAAGCTCTTTGTAAGTCCATCAACCAATCCTAAGGAGGAGAGTAATGTGCTTTCCTTGGCTTGGTGGATATTGCAAATGTAATTGCTTTTTCTACCATCTAATAACCTCATTGTCCTTTAACTCTTAATCATGCTTTACCTATTCGTTTACACATGTGATTTTAAATTAGGTTATATTATGTCAACACTAGGTCAACAGGATACTAGGTTGGGGGCAGTAGATGAAACCCTCTTTTTTTGCTTCTTTTCACATGTCCCAACTCATACGCTGCACACTCATTCTGACTTCTTTGTTTCTTACGCCCTAGGTATCTCAGGCTTCTGAGTCCCAAATATTGTCAAATTTCACATTTAATGCTCACAATGGTGTGTGAAATTTTTTTCTTTGATTTACTATATTTAGAATACCTTTTCCCACCATATCTATGTACAATGTGAAAAGGTGTTATCCTGGGCAAATCAGAATACCTTTAATTGAGGTGTTGTCTTGAGGGGTCATGTGTGAAAAGATATTGGTAAAAAGAAGTGGAAAAACAAGTAAATTATAAATATAGTTGGTAAGTATAGCATCTGTTTACATTTTACAGCAGGTGCCAATATTGATCACTTAAAACACAGGACTCGACTTACCTGTAGAAATATGGTGGATATTTACACTCATGTTCTACATGATACAAATTGCTTATATCAATTGTTTTTACAGAATAAATGAAGGAGTGCTGTGCTCTCATATATTAGCTACATAACTAATATGATACTCAGAGTATCAAGTAAAGAGGAGCTGATTGTCTCCTGAGACATGCATATGTGCGATTCTTGCATGACAAGATAATTACTGCCAAGCAGCTGTCATTTTAAGAATTTACTTTCTCCTTATATTTTGCCAGTATACAAATATCTATATCATATGGGGTACCTATTCCTAGGTATCCTTTTACCTTGCAACATTTGTATAAACCATATCCATGTCATAGATTCTATATGATATAAAAATTATGCATAAAACTTTAGAGTTACAAAATGCTTTTATTTATTTTTTGTGCTTTAAAAGACTTTATTAGGTAACATGGAATTATTCACTAAAGTAGCTGTAGTAATTTATTCTCCTATCAGCATGTAGTTTCTACAGCTTTGGCAATATTTGGTAGTAGTAATAGATTTTAAAAATTTCTTTCCCCCCCTAACATTTTTAAGAGATTTTCTTAAAATTTAAATTCAATTAGCCAACACAAAATGCTTTTAAATATTGTATATGATACCTCCAAGTTGTGGAAAGGCAGGGAGCACTGGCTTATAGACAAGTTCTGAGTTAATTCTATTTTCATTAGATACAGAAGCTGTCTGTATACCATGTCTTCAGGTGCAAATGCTCCTGCTACTATATCATGCTGTTTCTCAAATTGTGAGGCTAACAATGCAATGGAATTTTTTTAAAGATTTTATTTATTCATGAGAGACACACAGAGAGAGGTAGAGACATAGGCAGAAGGAGAAGCAGGCTGACATGCAGGACTTGATCTCCACACCCAGGATCATGCCCTGAGCCGAAGGCAGATGCTCAACCACTGAGCCACCCAGGTATTCTCAGTACGATGGAATTTAAAGGAGAAATGGATATTAAATAGGGACAATTAACTGAGGTTTTTGGAGGCTCCAAATTGTTCTTGTGTAAAGGAGTCAGAGGCTGTCGCTATTTCTGAATCTAAGGGGAGCCAAGAGCAAAACCCTCTCCTCCCCCTAAATTACCAATTTTATAGAGACCTAGACATGTGGTGACGATCTAAAGAGATAATGGCAATGGAAGCATGTTCATAAGCGTTCACCTATAAATAAAAATATGGGGTCATTATCATAATTATGTTATTAACAAGATTATAAAATGGATATAACCATACTAATGGACTCCACAGAGGTGCTGTGAGGATTAACACAGATATAAGCTACCTCAAATTCTTATCACACTTCCTAACTCACTGTAAACTCTGAGTTATATTATATTTTATCATCATTATCATCAGCAGCATCACCAGCATCCTCATTGTTTTACTTGAGGATTTTAAGATTTTTAAAGTGTAAGGACTCAGATATCAGACATCAGTTTTAAAGGTTTATTAAGAGAAAAGAAATTGTGATGTCATATTATTGAGTAAGCTCAAAATGCAAAAATCAGAGCCTAAGAGAACAAAAACATAAGGCATGAGAGTAAAGAAAGAAGCACTGGTCTAACTTATTTGATTCATGGATTAACTCCAATTTGTCCAGCGAGCAAAAACCCTTATCGAGTACTACTATATTTATCAGCAAAAAGACAGGATGATGAGGAACTCAGTGCTTTCCCCAGACAAGGCATCTTAACTAGTTCGCATCTAACTTCCAATCTCCATGTCAACTAGAAACAGAAGGGCTTTCTCATACAGGTTTCTATTAGGGCATTTTCCTCACACTCACTGTGTACCAGGAAAACCGTGGAGAGGCATTGCCCCTTCTTCTAGGTAGGCCTCTCCCTGGGCCCTGCACTGGGGTTCTACTCAGGATGAGCTGATTGCTATTATTATGGGGGCCTCCCAGCCTGAAAACAGCTTCTCCTACTCTAGGCCTGCCAGTCCTGCTATTAATGTTTTACTTATCTCTGTTAAGTGTTGCCCTCTCCCCACTATCTTCATTAGAATGCAAATTATACGGAAATAAATATCACATTAAGTAAGTGTGAATACATTTATCAGATCAATTTCCCTTTATAAGAAAAAACAGACAAAACAGAGTGGTTGGGGCTTAGGATAGAAAGAAGTCACTGAATGGAGGTCAAGGGTTTAAAAGGAGGGTTTACTTAACCTTGATGCCAGATCTAAGGTAATGAAAAAAGTTGGCATTGTCGTCCTAAGCCACTGTGTCTGCTGTTCAGTTTTTGTTTTTTACACCTCTGGGCACGGTGGCCTTATTTCATTCCCTAATGCTACAGATCCATTTCAGAGTCCAATGAATAAATGTCACAGTCTTTGCTTTCTGGTTATGGAACTGACTTCAGTGCCCTCCAAAGATACAACAATCAGCTAGCTCCCAGCATTTATAGGAATGAAGTATGTATTAATGAATATTAAATAATAAGATAAATTGGCAAGTCCTGAGTCGTTTTGATTCATGCAAGCTATAATATTTTTATATATCCATGTATATGTTTATATTTTAAGGTACATGAATCAGAATGCATAAGAACGTTTATAATTTATCTTGATTCTTAATATTTATTAATGTATAATACTAATAAATTTTAGTGCATACACTTGTAAATTTTTAATATATATTTGTACTGAGGGTAAATAAAGTGAGTAAATATTAGAAATAAAAAGAGCAAAATGATAAATGCAACTCCTTGTACACACTAGTTAAAGTTTGTTTTCTGAATGTAACAACCTGGCAGTGTCAAAATAGTTTTTAAACTCTTTTGTCTTTCCATTCCTGTCCTATTTTTTCTGTTGAAGTTACTGCAGAAACGGTGATTTTTTCCATCACAGGGGCAAAGACTAAGGGTGAATTAATCTAGACCTTGAAATTGTTGGAGCAGCTCTCTATAGTTTTGCAGTTTGGTTCATGCAAAAAGACAAGTCACATGGGTGATCAGAGGCTCAGTGTCCTACTTCTGTGTTTTTTTTCCTCTTCTCCAAATTCTCTTCTAATGGCACTCCCACTGAACCCAAATTTTCAGTGGGACAGGTAACAGAGAGAGGGACTAAGGACATTTAAATTTTATTCAGAGACAAAGAGGTTAGAGGACTTTGAATGGTTCTTTGACCTCAGATTCTTTACCCCCTAAATTATGAATTGTTTTATGAGTGATGGAGAATTAGATTTTTTATGTATATCTAAGATATCCAAATACAAATGTATACATTTGTAAATTTTAGCTGTAATCTCTTTGCCTAGGAAGACTGCATAGACAGTTAATCCAACTGGGTTGTGGGTATGTGTTTGGAAGAATATGTCCCTCTGAGGCAGGAGACTAAATGGTTAGAGATGCCATATCAAGGCACCAGTGTAACAAACAAATGGTGTTATCTCTGCATTGTAAACAAAACTTGGTAAGTCAAATCCTATAGCTAAACTTATTGCATGTAAGAACAACCGGAATGTTTTAATACTGGTTTCTACTATTCTTTTAGAAATAAGAAAATGGGCATTTACAGGGAGTAAGTGATTGAGTGAGGATATGAACTCAGGTACATTAATTCCTAGATCTACTTTTTGGTTTGTGGGGTGAGTGCATGATGAATGAATAGATGTTTGATATGCTGTCAAGTTCTGACTTGAGATAAAGATAATAATTATAAGATAAATTTTAAAAGGATTAAACTACATGGGTTCAAATCACATTTGTGTGTGGAATATATTTATTTATATCTATATTTATATATAAACATTGTATTGATAGTTTCATGCTACATAAAGGAACATATCATACATAACCATATCAAAATACACTAGCTCGGGGATCCCTGGGTGGCTCAGCGGTTTAGCACCTGCCTTTGGCCCAGGGCACGATCCTGGAGTCCCGGGGATTGAGTCCCACGTCAGGCTCCCAGCATGGAGCCTGCTTCTCCTTCCTCCTGTGGCTCTGCCTCTCTCTCTCTCTCTCTATGTCTATCATGAATAAATAAATAAAATCTTAAAAAAATACAATAGCTCATTACACAACTCAGTATTCATTATATCTACAATGTGCCAATCATTTACATGACATCTGGGACACAGAATAGTAGATGCTGAAATGTAGCACTGACCCTCATGCTAGCAATAATGACAACAAAACCACAACAACGATATGCACACCTTAGTCTACATTCCAAAACACTTCCACATGTACTGTTTGTTACTTGCAAACCTGATGGCAACTAGATAGTAGGTCATTATCATCCCCATTTTACATATATGGCAACTGAGATTCTTGACCAAAGCGATATGCAAGGAAGCCAAGAACTGATTCATACTCAAGGTTTTTAAATGTTTGTTTTGATTATTACCAGATCACCCATCCTTTCTATATCAATAGCTGTAGCATTCTATGTTGATCAAGAGGAAAGACGCATAAATGGAAAAGTAAACCACACTTAGCAGATCCACTTATCTTTCTAAACTAATTCAGTAAGCTCCTTTCTATATTCTTACTTTGAATCATTAATTAACATCATATTCTTTACCCCCTAAATGATGTCTTATTCTATAAGGCTGATGGAGGACAACACTTTGGTGGATATCTAAGATGCCCAAACCATGTGAATATTTGTAAATTTGAGTTCTCTTTTTTATAGGAAGAATTATAATTTGAGAAAGGGCATAATTTTTGTAAGGAAATGTATGATTTCCTTTGCTAATGTATTTCTAAAAGCCAGAAATTATCTCTTGGCTTTTATAGATATTGGCCAGAATACACACGCACACACACACATGCACACACAAAGTACATGACCACACATCTCTATATACATATACACACACAATATTGAAATGCATGGTAGAGCTCAGTTATTTTAACTCTTAAAGAACTAATTTCTCATTCATTTGCTGACTAGAACCCTCTAGAGGGTGACAAAAGAGTTGCTGTATAGTTATCCTCAATTTGAACATATGGCTTGGCATTGCTTACAGTGACCTTGTGTTAGCTCTTAACCAGCTTTGCCTGGCCAGCCAGCCAGTCATTCTTGACATCACTATGGTCATAAGGGTCTAATGCCTCCTTAATGATAACCTTCTCTCATTCCTGGCATGTTAATGGCCTCACCTCAGGAGACAGCTTCACATCTTGGCTGAGACACAAGCTCCCTTAGCTTAAAAGATTAATCAGAAGCCTGTGGCTAATAATAGACTGCCCGTCCCACTCCCATTTTGTGCCTGACAACTAGAACAGGTTGATAAGTGTTATTATTGAGTCATACACTTGGAATCATCCTCAAAAGGTCATTTAGTCAATCCCCTCTCCTCCTAGAATAACTGCATGGAAGCCATCCCAATAACTGACCATTCACTCATAGTTGATTTTTTAAAAGCTCTGTGTCCCAGCTAGTCACCCTGGGTTTCCCTTTGCCAGAAATCAGGGGTGAAAGCAGAAACAAGGTTATAGACATGTAAATAATAGTGGTGCCCAGGTGTTTCTTTTCTTCTTTTCAGACATTATAATAGCAAAATGGGTACCTATTGCCCCTGACTGCAGAAGGCATATGGGTAAATATCTTTCCCCTGGGAACAGAAATATAAATTTTGAGAGCTCATAAAGAGAATATTACCAAAGTCTTCCCCTTAATTTTGTAGATGAACAAAGTAAGGTAGAAAGAGAGCCACGGTCTCACAGATAGGGAATTTTAACCTACAATTCTGAAATTTCACAGGAAAATAATCTACATATAAGAATAAATAGGTATGAAAAAGTTAAGGCTTTTTAAAAAAATATTTTATTTATTTATTCACTAGAGACACACAGAGAAAGAGGGACACAGGCAGAGGGAAAAGCAGGCTCCTCGCAGGAAGCCTGATGTGGAACTCAATCCTAAACCAGGGATCACGCCCTAAGCCAAAGGCAGATACTCAACCACTGAGCCACCCAGCCATCCCAAGGCTTCTTAATTTTAAATAAAAACAAAAGTAAGTGACAAAATGTGTTGAGACATAATTTTGTCAAAGGTGATAATCAGAGTGGGCGTAGCTTGAGCAATGTCAACTTCACTATATCACACACCTGCCCTAGAAACAATGATAGACAACCAGTTTCAAATATGTAATATAAAGTTTGTCTTTCACTAACCATGTCTATTCATGTAGGTTTAATATGCCCTCATATGGATGGAGTATGAGAATAGTGTTAGTGTTAGGAGGGGGTGAGAATTGTTTTTGTTAAGTATAAAAGTAGGAAGGCAACAAAGTTGCCTCATTTGTTTCCAGTGGATCACACCAAGAGGGAGCCACTTTACTGAAAGTTGTGCCAATATATGTATGCCATAACTCATTTGTGCCATAACTAGTTGGTTATGACTATAAACAAAATTTCTAGTTAAAAAGATCCATCCTCTTTCTCAAAGATTTCCACTGAGGACAGAGCCAATTATCCCAGGACAGAAATTCTTAGATTCATTAAAACTATATAACCTTCTTTTGATTTTGAGTGGCAGTGAGATTACTGATCTTCATCACTCATCAAATGTCAGGGTTTAACACCTGCCCTAGCATTTGCTCTTTCTTGTAAACCATTATGCCACTGACTCTCCCTGAACTCAGCCTTATGCATGGAACTAAAAACAACAAAATGGAACAACTCAGAGAATTACATTAACTTTAAAATATTACAATAGCTGTAGTTAACAATAACATTTGTTATAGGTTAAAATGTGTCCCTCCCAAAAATTTCATATTTTGAGATTCTAACTATTAGTACCTCAGAATGTGATCTTATTTTGAATAGGGTCTTTGGAAAGAAAATCAAGTTAAAATGAGGTCATAGGGTAGGCCCTAATCCAACATGACTGGCATCTTTATAAAAAGGGGAAATGTGGACACAGAGACATTGTGAAGAGACATAAGGAGAAGAGAGCCATGTACAGGTCAAGAAGAAAGGGCCCTCCCTCATGGCCTTCAAAAGGATCCTGTCTGACATCTTACTTTGGTTTCCAATGAGGCAATAAATATCTGGTATTTAAACCACTCAGCCTGTGGAACTCTGTTATGGTAGTCCCAGCAAGATAATACAATATGCTTATTATATTTGAAAAATATTCAGAACGAGTAAATATCAGTGTTGATGTAAACCCAGAAAGATTTTCTTTTTTTCCATTCTTACTAACTTTACTAGATCCCATGTCTCTCTAAGAAGAGGAATATTGAATCAGAAGACCGGATTGACTTTCTTATATGTTTTGTTAGTGTACAAGGGCTCCCTGAGAGAGAGAGGTGAGGGAAGGGGAAGAAGCCCATTAGTGGTAAAACCTCATCCACAGCCTGATCATATGGGGCTCTCCAGAGTTTAAAAGAAGCTTCATGGTGTATCCTAGGAGAAGGCAGGGGATCTGACCTTCTATAATATAATCCATCAACAGTCAGTCACTAGCTAAGGCTTTGGAGATGGGGACACTTCCAACTTTCAGTAAAGTGGTTCCCTCTTGGTGTGAATCATTGGAAACAAAGTAGCATCACTGATGTGAGCCATTGGAAACAAGGCAATGGGAGAGGGGAGCTAAAGGCTCACCGAAATGGAAGAAGTGATCCAAGTGGATCTAAGTGGCATGACAGTAGATGAAATGGCTACCATGACTACAATAAGTTACATTTTTGAGGATCTCTCTATTTCTTGCTGAGAAAAGTAGTGATTATAAAGGACTATTACATGGGAGTCTTTGAGACCTCCATTCAGTTATTCTATAGGAACTCTTTCACCTAATAATTCTATTCAGTTTTGATTTTGCTTTCATTAATTATGCTTACAGAGGAGTAAACAAAATATATGTGTGCCATTTTAAAGATAATAATCAAAGAAAATCCTTGTGCATTTAAAACTCATTTAGAAATAGAATATTATGAGTAGCTTAATTGCTACTCTTGTATCCTCTGATTATATCCTGTTCCTTCCTCAGGAGAGAACATGCTGGGCTGACTTTTTTGTTGATAAGTCTCTCCTTTCTTTAGTGTTTTCATCTTTCTTTGTATCCCAAAATGATGTATTGTTCCATTTGACCTCTTTTTGAACTTGACATCACTTTAATTATACAATATATATTCTTGCAGAAGATGCTTCTTTGTCTAAGATTGTGTTTTTTAGATTCATTTATGTTGACAACCGCCAATATATTTTATTATATACAGTTAATGTGCACTATGGATTGTTTCAAGCTTTTGCCATTATTAAAAATGTTCCTGTTCTGATGCACCTTTCTCTGGTCACACTTAGGCAAGACAATTTCTAGGGAAACATCTAGATGTTGGTGATGAGTCCATCAATTCAAAATGCAAATACTTGATATGCAAAGACTTTTTAGCCATTCTGGTGGGTTCACATCTGCATTTCCCTAATAGTGACTAAGTGAAACATATTTATGTTTTTTTGGCCTTTTAGGTTTCTTCTTCTATAAAATGCCTGTCCAAAACTCACTGAAAATTTCTGTTGGGTTATTTTCTAGGAGTTATTCACATATTTAAATAGTCACATGTGGTAAGTTTTGTGTATTACAAAAATCTTCTCCCAGTTGGAAGCCTATTTGTCTCTTTATGGTGTTTTTTGTTGTTTTAAAATATAAGTTATTATAATGTAGCTAACTTTATTTTTTCCTTGATGGTATCTTTTTGGGTCATTCTAAGAAAATCTTTTTTTTTTTTTTGAATGAGCTCAAAGAGGTAGTCTCTATATCATCTTTTAAGAATGTTATGATTTTGTCTTTCACATTAAGCTCTTCAATTGACCTGTAAATGATTTTTTAAATGACTCCTTATTTCTTTAAATAGTTAAAGAAGACCTGATGGCTTTCAAACTTGAATTATATCATACACCAAGATCTCCATTACACGTAATCCCACAAAATGAAGCTATGTTTTAAAATACCTTATCCTTCCACAATGATGAATTATACCTCTGTTATCTCTACTGCAATCCAGTTTCTCTGCTTTCCTTAAAAGAAGAACAGAACTGCCAATGCTTGTCTGTACTTTCTGTACTTAGTAAGTTAGGCAGTTGGTTAATTATTCTCTCCTTTATCCAGAGAGCATTTATGGAGGCTTTCCTCTAGTTGTGTTCTTGCTAAAAAAGCAAACTGAGTTTTCTCCGAGGTGAAGGAGAATTAGAAGTGAAGAAAATCATTAAGAGAAATGCAAACTCTAATATATATTTTCATAGAGATGAGTGATTTTCAGATGGCATTTTGATTGCTCTTTTCTACACACACACACACACACACACACACACGTAACAAAGGAGAAGGACAGTCCACTTTTATGTTATATATCTTTCCAGGACTCCAAAGGATATTGTCAGAGTAGTGAGAAAGTATTGTTTTTCTTCCATCCTGACCTTATATTTAAAAATTAGCATACACAGTAGCCAACCACACTATCACTTACTTTTCTGGAAACTAGTAGAATTGACATAATGAATAGTTCCCAGTTGATATTAGCTGACCCCAAGGCATTAATCAGTAACGTAAATGAGGAATAAAGTCACTGAATTTATTTTTAGAGACCTAAACAATGACAAATCGTTGTTCCTCAAAAGCACGAAATGAAGGATAATAAATGGGCAAAGGAACAATTGGAAGGGTGAATACTACATAGCTATATAAAAGTAGGTGAACAGTTTTACGAACTAAAATGGTTCTATGAAAAAGATGATTTACCTGCTACAAATGTTACTACTACTATTAAATATTCAAGTGATAGAACTTTGCTTTTCAGAGCTCTTGTTATGGTATTTTTACCAGTAGAAGTTTCATTTTTTTTTATAAAAAAAAAAGTAATTTATGGAGCCTTGGTATTTTAAAACAGAAGTTTCATTTGATCCTGGGGAACAGAACTGAAATATTCCACAGAAAGATGGAAAAGAGAATAACTTAACCCAATGCCTCTTCATTTCTTTTTGTTTCTTTAGATTCCCGAGTATTGAAATGCTTATCATTATTATTATTACTTGTTTCATCTACTGTATGCTTATCAAAGTAAGTTTCTCTGTCACAGCTGGAACAATCAAGATTTCTTTTGTTGCTTATAATAAATAAATACTCAATTGTGAGAATGTCCTCAGGGAAAGTTCATTAAAAACGAAATGAAAATGCTGAGAAATAAATGGTTATTGTGATTGCACTTGTTTTGAAATAATATGCAAAAATGTAATTTGCCTCCGTAATGTCTGGAATGCAAGGAAAAAATTTAAGATGGAGAAATGGAAAAGACGATGCATTTATTATGTTATTTCAATTATCATTTTGTTTCTGAGGGTGGGAGAGCTTAGATTGAAAACACTATTTTGGAGTAAAATGTGAACATAGCTAACAGGGAAAAAGGGCAAAGTACACAAATGGGAATATTAAGTGATAAATAGATAAAATTGAGCACATCTCTAGCATTGCTTGACAGATGTTTTTTTAGATTTAATGCCTAGCATTTGGATTTTTCCCTTTGTTTTGTTGAAAGTCTCTACCGGCAGCCTTGTTCTGTCATTTCCCAGGTTATTTTGCCTTCTCCTTGTTTTGGCTCAATGACAAGTAACAATTAACCAGTCAGGGAACATTGTAATAGAGATGTGAATGGCTTCAGGTAAGTGCCTGATATCAGAAAACAATTCTCTAGGTAAAACAATCCCTTTCAGGGATTCAGGAGAGTGAAATGAAAATTAACTTCACTTTTCTTCAGATTTAATTCTCCTTACTTGTCCTCATTCCTCAAGTTATTTTCTTTTTTACGTCTCCAATGTGGATTTGCATGGTAGTTTTGTTTTTCTCAAATTGTAAGGGAAGGTAGAATTAAACAAAGAAAACAATTAAGACAAATAGATGGTGTGAGCCGACAGGTTGGAGAGTAGAGGAACGGGAAAGAGATGGCAAAGGGAAGGCAAGGAAGATCTTCAGATTCGGAAGGCAACAGAGGCCACTAAAGGACAGCTAATGATACAAGAATAATTGAATTCAAAGCCAGTGCTGCTGCTCCTGTCCAAAGCTCCTCAGATTCCTTCTCCCATTTGCATTTTACCATCACGGTCAGCTACCTCATGCAATTGTTCAAATCTAACTCTTTCTCATTGTCACCAAATAGCCAGTGTAGTGTACTATGTGCAAGCAGATAGCAATCTTCGACAGAATGATAATACATGTAAAAAAATTTACTTACTTCACTTACACACAGGCTGAGAACACCTCAGGGAGAGGAAATTAAGGAAATATGTGAGTTTATAGTTACTGTGAGGAAAATTTTGACCAGTAGTTTGGAACCTTTCAAAAATAATTTCCTGGGCATACAGTCTTTAAAATTCATGAGAGGGATACCTGGGTGGCTCAGCTGTTGAACGTCTGCCTTTGGTTAAGGGTGTGATCCCAGGGTCCCAGGATCGAGTCCCACATCAGGCTCCTTGCATGGAGCCTGCTTCTCCTTCTGCCTGTGTCTCTGCCTCTCTCTCTCTCTCTCTCTCTCTCTCTCAATCTCTCTCTCCCTCTCTTGAATAAATAAATAAAATCTTTAAAGAATAAAATAAAATGCATGAGAAACCACTCCTGGTCAGGGGATGGAGGTGGCACATTTAGATGAAAATGACAGGGACCCAAGAGGGAGACAGAAAAGAGACAGAAGAGAGAGACGTGTGGATGTATGAGACATGTCTCCTGTACATACTACTGAGGAAGGCACACGATATGTTTAGGCCGCAGAAGGAAAACAGCATAAAACACATATTCTCTCGACCTCAAGAAATTCTAATTTGTACTACAGTTTATTTTACTACTAAAGAAAAGACTCATAACTTTAACTGGCAAAAAAAAAGTGGATGAGAAAAGCTACAAGGAGATCAGAGAAAGATAACATAAATAATTCTTGAGCAGGAAAGAAGAGAGAGAAGATAAAACTTGTTCCAGGGTAATGAAAGAATGGGATAATGGGAAAGTGAAAAAAATGTAATGCATAGTGCTCTGGAAATAATACAAGCCAAGTATTTGGATAGGAGAAGTTACTGATTTAAATCTTCCAAAGGAGGAACATGATTAGAATAGTCCTATCCATGGCTATCTCCATGAGATGTTGTGAGACATTGTCAGCAAAAAAGGTGAAAATTGCTGGTAGAGATCAACTACAAAATTTTAAGTAACCAATAAATGACTTTAATTAGAAATGATCTCAATGAACTAGCTTGCATCATAAAATCTGGCATATAATTGATGCTCAACAAAGGAGCGATGAAATCAATGAATAAATAAATGAATAAGAAAACAAGTCAATGAACATAGCACATTAAAGGAAAACCAGCCTAGTGACTATGGACGCAGAGAAGTGGCCTGGAGACAGGAAACCTTATTATGGGAGGCTATTTCAGAAAACCAATGAGACATAAGTGCAGTGACAGGGGAAGAAGAGACTGAGAAGGAATTCAAGGGACAAAAGGTACTGCTCCCTAGGGAGTGCTGTATAAGCCTTGCTATTTGGAGAACGAGCTACTTTAAAAGGAATTGCAGTAAGTTAGATACCATAGACATAATGTTTACTGACACTGAAAATGTGTCGGTGGTCGTTTGAGATGTACCTTGGTGCAAACTCTAACTTGGGGATCTTATCATAAAAGACAAACATACAGGTTGACTATGACCATGAGAACAAATGATGTCTTATTGAAAAGGGAGAAGGAAAAAAAAATAGAAAAGGGAGGAGAGGGGAGATCTGAGATAAAGGAATATACTTAATGACACATTAAATATATACTGATTTCCCTCATCTCCAAGATGGGAAACCCTCTGTTGACTGAGCAAAACAGACTGGCATGGATTAATTGTTTGCCATGTTTGAGTAGAGAGGTGTCTTAAGATACAACAACTTCAAAATTGTTATTGATTAAGGACCAGTCCTATTGTTTGCATTTGAGCAAATTTAGGGTAGAGAAGTCAGTTATTCTCTTTACATTATAGGCAAGATTCCTGATAGAACTATGAAGAACATTCTCTTTGAGATTGTTCCTTGGAGAAGCCTGATTATCTTCATTTAATTGGACTTACCTGTGTTGTGTGTTCTTAGTTTGATCTCTCTTTCCTCCCATTTCTAAAGCAAACAAACCGACTCCCTTTTCATAAGCACACATGCATAAGCAGACTTCTAGTCAGAAGGACTTTATTTTTTGGATATAACTTTTTAAAAAATTCAAGTGACTAGAATTAGTTTTTTTTAATGGTAGCATTTACTATATAAAATTCTATAAAATTTACTTTAAATTCTTTAAAGAATGCAATGCAAACCAGTATCAGTGGTCAAATTAAATATTTACAATTATTAACCAAAAGAAATAGTCACAGTATTGTTTTTATAATCCAAGGTCATGTGATGGTACTGGTAGTAGCAACAGAGTGTGTGGGGTAAAACTCTTAAGACCTTGATAATACTTCAAGTCAGTGAAAATAACGATAACAAAAAAAAGGAAGAGATAATATTTAATTTTGGGGTGAGTGATCACAAAATTTAGGAGTTAGAAACAGTGTTGCCAAGTATTTCTGAAGCCTCACTTTTCCTTATTAATTCCCCTTCCAAAGTTTCCCTGCCTGTGTGTTACCACTGAATAAAATATTTTAGGTGGCACTCCATTATTGTCATTTAATCAAGTCTGCCAATTAAAAAGAACTCTCTGTTAATTATTAGGAGAGCTACACAGAAAAAAAAATGCCTGGAGGTTTTGAATTGTTTGTTTCCTTTTTTCCATGTTATATTTAGCTGTCTGGACTAAGTATATTTAAGTTGGGGCTTATTATTATAAGTCAGAAAGTCACCATGAACTAATTATTTTCAGTTCATTTATGTGATTAATGTTGAAAACTTGGAAACTTGTACATACCTTGAGTTGGCTCCAATTAATCAATGTGGAGAAAATAATTCAAGGTGCCCCCAGTCTTATTTCCAAAGCAGTGAAGTGCTACTAGATTTCAAACATGTTATTAGTTATTCTGGCTGAAATGAGCACATCGACACTACAGACTCCTCTCATCCCTCTCACCTGACTCACTGTGGAATGCAGAGGTGCTTTGAATAGAGATAATAGATATTTTCAGTAGATTCTTCTCAGATATAGGACTACAATATCCATCCTTTACTGTGATGTCTCCATATCAAGGAAGACACATTTCTTCAACCACAGGATCCAAAGGCGCTCACTTCATTACTGTTACTAAACTCAGGCTTGGGCCAGACCTTCAAAATCCTTACCCTTTGACAGCTGTTTGGTGGTTTATTTAGGACTTCGATGGGCAGTCTCAGCACAGCTCCCCCTGGACAAGTGTCAGCATCTCCTCCAAATCTCTGTCATCCTTTACCTTAATTGGCTCCATTAACAGGTGTTCTCAGCCCAAAAGATGAGGATTCAACTGATTTATCACTTCCTGAGGCTTAATGTCAAAGATAGCATTTGGAACACACTGGGGGTGAAGCAGAAGCTGGGAAATATGAAAAGATCTCACAATCCATTTAGCTTTAGCTGGTTAAGTGTAGCAAAAGAATGGATTGATTTGAATTTGAACTCTAGCCTTGACCTTAATGCCAATATAGGCATGTGATCTCAGTTTCTTGTCATTTCCTGTGTTCTATTTGAAAAGATGCCAATGAATATATTAATGTTACTACTAACTTCTAAAATAATTTTTGTGCTTTTATCATATCAAACATTATTTACTTTGCTTTTCATAGTACCGTATCACTAACCCTACTTTAGTGCTGAATAAACTGAAGGTCAAGGAAATTTAAAGTCTTGCCAAAAATTTTATGGATCAGAAAGTAGACTAGTAGTTGCTTGGGTCTGGAATGGGGATGGTAATTATCTCTAAATGGGCAAAAGGAATCATATTGGGGTGAGGAAAATAGTCAAAAGCTGATTTATAGTGAGTAATACGACTTGTATATTTACCAAAATTACTGAATTGTATACTTGACTAGTGTGAATTTTATGATGTTTAAGATATACCTCAATAAAGATACTTAAGAAAGAAAAAGTTTTAGGGCACCTGGGTGGCTCTGTTGGTTAAGCATCTGACTCTTGGTTCAGGCTCAGGTAATGATCTCAGGGTGGTGGAATCAAACCTCACATGCGCTGAGCACAGAGCCTGCTTAAGATTCTCTCTGTCCCTCTCCCTCTGCTCCTTCATCCCTCAAATAAATAAATCTTTAAAAAGAAAAAAAAAGGAAAAATTTTTACTAAAAGTCACATCATTCTACTCTAACTCCAGGTGCTTGAGTATTTACCCCAATGCAATAAATTCTGGGAAACCACTGAAGACAAGTTCCCCTCTTGTCTCCTGTAGAATGTTGGGCAATTTATGGACGTTTGTCGGGAAGAAGTTTCTTCAACTCTAAAGTGAGATCTCTGGACTAGTTATGTGTCTTGAAGGTCTTGAATTAATTCCTAGAGTATCTAAATGAAGAAGCTGTCCATGAATTGATTGATATACAATGGTCTAATATCAGTTTAAAAATATAATTCTGGAAGGACATTTGATGAAGACTATTTCACACAGAATATTAAATGGAAAATACTGGTGTTGAAGGCAGAAGTCACATTCTGCTGTCCTTCTTTTTTCAAGTCTAAAATTAAAAAGGTCCACAAATCTGTACAACTATTTAACTCTATGTGACAAAAGTATCAAGTGTTGTTTGGTTATGTGGTTTACTTAGTAGTTTCACTAGTAACTTAATATTTACAAGCACCCAGAGGATGGTCCTGATGCAGTTAGATTTCTCGAATTTCTACAAAGAATACTGATCTATAGCTGCACAGCAGTATGAGGAAGTGAGAATGATTTTAAAATCCATTCTAAGTTATAAACATTTAACTTAACAGTACTTTAACAGTACTCCATATTAGAATGAATAAAGATATAGGAGTAATAAAAAGGTGATACTTTTTCCTCAATCAAAATTATATTTGTCAAGTCATTTTTTATATATTTACCTTCAGTATCATACACTTTCTTCATCATTTTCAAATAGGATTTAATTTAGGTAAATGCAATTCTTATCTCACATTTCCATTTCCAAATATGCCCATTTTCTGGCAACCCGGTGGCTCAGCGGTTTAGCGCCGCCTACAGCCCAGGGCGTGATCCTTGGAGACCCCGGGATCAAGTCCCACGTCGGGCTCCCTGCATGGAGCCTGCTTCTCCCTCTGCCTGGTCTCTGCCTCTCTCTCTCTCTCTGTGTGTGTCTCTCATTAATAAATAAATAAAATCTTTAAAAAATATATGCCCATTTTCTAAAGTGAGGCACATCCATTCTGATTACACGAGAAATATTGTGGTTTTCATAGGAGTAGGTGTGCAGCAAATAGGACTTCTTACCTGCAGGAAAGAGGGAGGAATACTCTGAACCTCAGTGAAGGCAGCAAGATCATGAACAAATCTGTGTGATGCCAAATATTTGGGATGAAAATGAACATCTCAGACACAGTGATATTTGTACTGTATCTCTGGAATTTTAGCCATAGAAACATAAATAACAGGATTGTAAAAATTGTTCAAATTTCATTCAGATTTTAATTTAAAGAATGCTTTGATAACAGTTCTCAGATGTAAAATAACAGCCAGATTGTGAACTCATGTTTAAAATATTCCCCTATATGATACATAAAGTATCGATTTTATAAACACAGTTACATATATCCCTAATTATTACCTCTGCTATCTGAAGTTAGCCATATGAGTTATTCATAGAATCATTAAGTCCAAATATACTTTGTGATTATTTTGCACAATATCTTATCAAAATAAAGACTCAATCATAGAAATGGATACTTAGATCCTCTTTAAATGCCTTCAGGGAAAATGAACTCACCAACTGTGAAGGAGGTCAGGCACATTTTGACTTCTTTATTTTTTAGATTGTTACTCCCATCAAAAATGACATCTGTTTTGTTGGGGCACCTGGGTGGCTCAGTTGGTTAAGTGTCCAACTTTTGATTTTAATTCAGTTCATGATCTCAGGGTTGTGCAATAGGGCCTCACCACGAGGTCTACACTGAGTGTGGAGTCTACTTATTTCTCTCCCTCTGCTTCTCCCCTTGATTGCTCTCTCTCTTTCAAATAAATAAATAAATAAATAAATAAATAAATAAATAAATAAATAATATTTTTAATATGCCTATTTTGTTTAAAAGATATGGTTTATTACTAATAGTTAAGGGCAAACAGAACAACTCTACACATTTTTCCTGAAGTGGCAGCTTTCTGAATACTTGAAGATAGTTGCTCTTTTCTAGGCTATATACTTCTACAATAATAAACCTTTTCTTACATGTTATCTTTTTTAATCATAGAAATATTATGAAAGCTATGTTTCATGAATGTGTATAAGAGTAGTGGCAATTATACGGTTGTATATTCACAGGCAAAGAAATAAAAAAGTAATCTTATTTTGACATTGTATCAATTATAATGGGCCCAAAGGTTGCCACTGCACCACAGAAGTGCAGAGAGAGCAGAATGGATATTTATAAATATGTGAAATTAAAGGATAAAGCAACTAGGAAATCAGGAGATAGAAACACTGAAGGAGGTTACCATCTCTAAACCTCAAAGGGCAAGGTTAGGGAACAATAACTAGAATCAGAGAGTAGTTCTAAGAAAAATTCATTTTAGCAAGAACTTCCTATTTAAAAAGAAAGACACAGGGATCCCTGGGTGGCGCAGCCATTTGGCGCCTGCCTTTGGCCCTGGAGACCCAGGATCGAATCCCACATCGGGCTCTCAGTGCATGGAGCCTGCTTCTCCCTCTGCCTGTGTCTCTGCCTCTCTCTCTCTCTCTCTCTCTCTCTGACTATCATAAATAAATAAAAATTAAAAAAAAAGAATTTAAAAAAAAAAAAAGAAAAGAAAAGAAAGACACAGACAAACTTCAGCCCTGCAGGGAAAGACATGGCAAATAAAGTCCCAGAATCACTCTACTCTTGTTCTCCAATGATCTACCACTGGCCTACCATTGTCCAGACTCAAGGAGAGGCCTAAAGGCAAGAGAGTCCATTGAGGTCAACCTCCTGCAATTCAAAACATGGCAGAGACAGAGGATATTCTCAAAAAAAAAAAAAAAAAAAAGTGAAATAAAGAAAGGAAGGAAAATAACTAGCACAACTATTTAGATTTTCTATTAATTCATTGATTTTCTTTTTATCTTACAACATTCTTCATGCATCTCTTTATTAAAAAAATGTCTTTTCATCCCAATACAAAATTTATTCTGTCATTTTAGGATTAAAGTCCTCAATGAAACTCTTTCATATGATCACAGCCCACGAGAAACCCAAATGATCTAAAATATGGAGAGAAACTTAAATTTTTCAAATACCTTTTATAACTTCATCACATGTAGATACAATAATTTGATGAATAAGGATGGAAAGTATCATGATCTTCACTTAAAAATGAGAAGAGTAAAATCAAGGTAGTTAACTGACTTGTCTGAGATGAAAGCAATGATAAGAATATAGCTCTCTCAGTTTTCCTTTGTCTACTTTCTTAAAGGCTCTTACAAGAAACTTGGAACAAGGCTCTAAAGGCCTTTATATGCATACTCAGAGAAGCATCATTTGGATGGTGAGAATTTAATCTACATTACATTATCTCATATACTCAAGCTTTTGTTTGTTCAACAAAAATGGGTTGTTTACAGGAATATATACATTCAAGGCCATAGGGAAGCTACTTCTGATAAAACCAATGTTAGGGTACTTTCAACATACTAGGCTTTATGGTAAGCATTTTACCATCTTACCTCTTCATATCATGTCACAAAACATGGTATTTACTATCAGTACATACACGATATAATGAGAAGAGCAACTGTCTAGTCAACATCCACTCTGGTTTTTCAAGCTAATTTCAAATCAGTATGTCCAAATAAATCCATACATATGTACATAAAATATGGCTCCCATCTAGATAAGTTCCTTTTCTATTGCCTATTCATCATCTCTATCAATCAAAGTTTATAATCCAGAAACCAAAAGTCCTTCTAGATACCATCTCTGTCTTGCCATTTATATCCAACTCATCACCAAATTTGCTTCAAGTAATGGTTGTCTTATTAATCCCTGTTCTTAAAAAAAAAAATCTGTTCTTTACTGTCTCTGTGACCTACAAAACTTCTACTAGTCTTTGGATGGCTTCTAACCACATATTTTCAGAATTTCATTGCCTGTCGTGTAGCCTTAAATCCTCAGTATTACATAAAATAGAGAAGATGATAATCATTGGAAGTGATTTATATAAACAAGAGATCTTTTCGTTTTTAAAAAATAATGGAATTTGTTTTAAACTAAACATCTGAGTAATAAGAATATGTATGTCCTAATGATTCACCTACTGAGGCAGGAGCTGTGCAGTGTCAGAGAGTTCACAGAGGATTCTAACTCATCTTCTAAAGACAGAAAAATAATAGAGCACAGAAACCTAATTTTTCTTCTTTCTTTTCTGCAGTGTCAAAAGCCACTTAGTATATTGTGGAAAAGGTTCTTAAATATCTTACTAGCAGTGATTAATATATTTTAACCTGATATTATCAGAATACTTGTCTTCACATAGCATGGCAAAAGAACTGTGCTAAGTCTCCCCTGGAAAATATTGTCTGTAGTTCCCAAAACCACGTGCCAGAAATCTATCTGGGGTTGATCAGCAGACCCTATTTTAGGTTCTAAAAGGAATAAAGTTCTGTGATCAATCAGTAAGTGATTGCCTGACCTTGTGGAAAAGGCTTTTCTCTTTCTTATACTAGAACAGTTTAATTCTACCCACAGTTAATTGGGATTTCATAATACAATTAAAACTGAAAGAAGTTGAAACCTCTTACAGTGTTGATCTGAAGAGGAATGTTATTCAATGATATTTTGCTATAAATGGGAAATAAAACGAATTCATAGTAATCAGCTCAGAATGGGAAAATTAGTTAACATTTGAAGGAAAGTTTTACATCTTGCATGAAATAACCTGGTTTATTATAAAACTAAATGTCTGTCTTGTTGAATTGAGCTCTCTGAATAGGTATCTCAGGAGCCTTTTGAATTGCCAGAACTGAAACTCATAAACATTCATTAATAGAATACTTTGGGTAATATTTTCCCTTTTCCCAAACATTGCAGTTTCTGTAAAAAAACATTTTTCCATCTAAGAAAGATAAATCCTAATACTGGAAGCAATTAAAGAAAGTATAGAAATACAAGTTTCAAATGGTATCTCTAGTTTCCAACTGGTAGAGAAGTAATAGAAGAGTTTTGTGAGGAGTCTAGTATTTTTAGTCTGTCAGGATAAAGAAGAACAGAGCATAAATTGTTTTATTTCCTTTACCATTTTATTTCTATTTTTGTCTTTCTAATCAAAACTAAATCTAGAAGTGTAAATTCCTGTACATTAGAAATGTTGACCTAAGGCTTGAACACTTTTGTGAAGAAAAACTGCTCATGCTTCATTGCTGTTGAAAACTTTCAAAGTAATTGTAGAGTTTTAGGAAGAGATCCATCTGACCCTGGCAAATAAAGGGTTTGGTTATTTGTGGCTTACCACTGGTCTTTAATAAGTCTTCCATATATATATAAGAAACTTGGAGACAGCTAGACTGAGTGTGGTTCTGTAGCCTGCTTCAGTGCATCCCAGATTGGGTTCACATGATGGGAGATAGTCTGAAAAATAGAACTTTCATGAGGTTAAGAGAATCACTAAAGAGCGAATGTTTTACAAATGGTAGAGGTGGGGCTATAACCTGCTGAAAAACAGTCCTCAAGTTTTCCCATTATTCCTTGCAAATAGATACCACTCATTCTTTCATTCCACAAACAGTGATGAGTGTCAGTGTGTGGCACTTTTCTAAACGCAAAGGATACAGCAATAAAGAAAGTTCATAAAATCTCCTTTTCCTGATGCTTGCATTCCGAACAGGGGAGACATGTAAAATAGATAGTGTAAGTTCTGTAAATTGTTAGTATAAGTTCCGGTACATAGTGGTATGTGCTAAAGAGAAAAATATGATTAATTGGGAAGGGAAATTGAGAGTTTGGGGCAATGAAATTTCAAACAGAGCATTCACAGAAGGCCTCAGAAAAAAGACGGCATTCAAATAGAAACTTGAAGTCAGTGATGAACAAGCCTTGGGAATAACTGTGAAACCCAGTCTAGGCCGAAAGTGAAACACATGTAGAGCCTCTGAGACAGGATTGTGCCTGGTAAGTATCAGGAAGGTATGAACCTTTTCATACTCTTGTCAAAGGACATTCACCGAACTCAAGAGTAGGAGGAGATGCTACAGGAGAACATACTCTGAATAGAGAATGTCATGATCTGACTTTGTTTTAATGTGACCACTCTAGACTCTGTATGTAGTTTTGAGAATAGACTCAGAAGAGGCGAGGGAGAAAAACAGGATGCCTAGGTTGTAAGTAATCACTAGAAATTGGTTTAATTGGTTTGATTGGTTTGATGAGATTTGGGACAGAGGAAGTGGCAAGGAGAAATTGAACACTGGATATACATTTTTAAATCATTAGGATTTGCCGAATCATTGAATGTGGAAGATAAGGAAAGGAGAAAGATTCAAGATCTTTGACTGAGTATCCAGAAGGACATAGTTGCTATGAATTGAGATGGAAAGACTGTAAAAAGAGTAAATTTAGGGTGGCAGAACAGTGGTCCAGATTTGTATATGCTAAATGTGAAATGCCTCTTCAACTTGAAGAAGAGCTGTCAATGCAAATTTGGATATGTGCATTTGGCATTCACAAGAGATTAGGCTAGAACTATAATTTATAAGCTGTGCTAAGGTAAGGAGGAGTGTCCCCCACTGAAATTCATGTTCTTCCTGGAATCTCAGAATAGGACCTTATTTGGAAATAGGGTCTTTGTAGATGTGGTTAATATGAGGTCATTCTGGAGCTGGGTGGACTCTTTGTCTACTACACCTTGTATCCTTGTAAGAAGAAAAGCTACAGACACACAAGAACAATGCCATGTTACATGGAGGCAGAGACTGAATAATGCATCTATAAGCCAAGGAACACCAAGGATCACCAGCAACACTAATAGTGAAGGGAAAGGCATGGAACATATTTTCCCCTAGAGCCTGCAGACAGAGCACAGCCCTGCCAAAACTTTGATTTCAAACTTTGAGCTTGCAGAACTGTGAGAGAATAAATTTCTGTTGTTTCAAGCTATCTAATTTATGGTACTTTATTACAGAAGCTCTGGAAACTAATACATAAGTCATCAGTGTACAACAGTTATTTAAAGTCGAGAGACTAGATGAAATTCCCCAAGGAAGTAAACGTAGTTAAAAAAGGTGAAGTCCAATGTCTGAACCTAGGGTTGCACTAGCTTTTGGAAGTCAAGGAGATAAAGAGAAAAGGTAGTCAGTGAAGTAGGAGAAAACAAAGGAGAGGTGGAATCCTGAAACTCAAATGGAGAAACTGTATCAAGAAGAAAGAAATGTGCAAAATGCTGCAATGAAAGTAAAATGAATATTGAGAATTGATCGTTTAGTAATGTAGCAGTCACTGGTAATCTTGATGGTGAATTAAGTTAATATATCGGAAATTACCTTGATACAATTAATTTTTTTAATTCCCAAAGATAAAGATTTATACAATCTAATATAATTTCCAAGTAGATAGCTAACTGACAGAGATAAGATAGGAAATATAAGATGTAGTGATATTTCCATAAAAATCAACTTAATCCAAGACTTAATCCATAACTGACTATAGTACATACAAAAAGAAGCTGAGAAAATACCTTGAAAGTGTTTCACCATTTCATAAACTTGTATTTTAGAGGGAACTTGTCTATCTTTTGGCTGTTCCACTTCCCCTTTTTTATTATAAAGTAGAGGAGAAGAAAAGGAGAAAAAACAAAGAGATCCACAAATACAAAAGAAGGCAAGAAAGTGAGCCTCATTTGGGACCATTCTCTTTGTTGTCCCCATGTGAGAACTGTTGATGATAGAATGCAGAATACCAACGAGACGTCTTTGTCAACAGCACTGATGTTCCTCCCTGTAATTCTCTGCTTTGAAACCAATCTGCAATTCTCCTGATGCCAGTTTTCAATTTATGACCCCAGGTGGGCTGGTCTCTGAGGAAGGCCAGCCTATATACGCGGCTGCTGAAATAACTAGTTGGGGCTAGTTAATGAAACTGAGAATGTCATGGGCTGGTTAATATTCATATATTTGAAGGGAGCATCTCTGTTTAACCTGAGGGCTATATTTCATTAGATTTATGCACTGTAATGCAAAACCTGAACGCTGAATGAAACTGGTATTGTTTTGTTAAATACTTGCAGTTTTCATTTACACTTCAGAAGAAAATCTGTCCATCTTTGGCATATGTAAACGTGTTTTCTTAGCTACTAAAATTTTCTTTTATTATGGTCACTGTGTCCTAATGCAACAATATAGATAATTCACTTGAATATTAGAATAAGACTTTTTTTTTTAACCTCCAGAAGAGTTAATACAGCTCTTCGTCAAAAGTCTTAGGCAGTTATAACAACGAAAGTAATGATTCCAACAGGGTCTGCAGACATATATTTCTGCCAGTGGCATGCGAGGTGATAGGGGATCCCATGTGTCCAGGAAAGAAAAATTAGATTAACAGAGTATGCAACACATAATGCAGGGTACGGTAAATGAGGAATGCTGTCTGTTATTTTGTTGGACAGAGAGGTATTGAATATCTTTGTAAGGAATAAGAGTCCAGAGAGTGGACCTCAAATTTGGATTGCACTGGAATCAAGTGAGAACCCTATTAAAATATATTAATGTCTAAAGCCCTCCAAGCCTCTAAGCCTACTAAATTAGAATATATGGCAGTAACATGGTATAGACAGTAAGATCTTTCAGGAAACATGAAGTAGTTCTGGGGAGTAAACCAACAGTGTTCTCTGCCTTCGTCTACTATGTGTGATAGACAGTATTGTGTTTGTTATTTCACCTTTCTTGTTGAAAATTAGAAAGACTGCAGAGTCCTTACTGTGAATCCTGTCACTTTTTGAGGTAAAGAAAAATGTGGGTGAGTTAAAGAATGGGTCACAAAACTGCCGTTCCTAGAAATGCTGAGCACACACACATACTTGTAAGGTTCCATTACAAAATACACTTTTGAAACACTGAACATACACAACCCCACAAACACTTTGTTAGTCCAAATTACATGTTAATTCATTTCATATTAGGCAGAGAACTACAATTTAAAAATCAGTTTATCAATTCACCTTTGTTTAAACTAAGGCTTCCTAGTATTTGTCCCTGGAATCATCTTTTTTTTTTTTCCCCCGCATATCTTCAGCACAATGTAGAAAATGCCACCTTGGTGCAGTTTCTGTTCTATAAACTTGTTTTAACATTTGACTTCTGATTCATGAGTCTACCTTATCTTTGTTAGTTTTTAGAGTAAAAGTATACAGTTGAAAATACTAAGCCTGGTGCCTTCAACTTAAGTACACACAGTTCAAGAAAGTAATAAAAGTTGCAAACTGAGCTGGGTACCAGTAAATAGGAAATGCCTACCCACCTTCCTCCCTTTTTCCCTTCCTCCTTTTTCATTCTTATCTATAGGCTTCTTTATCCACTTACCTATCTTGAGAAAGAATTTACTAAGACAATTCAAGCCATGGGCCTTCATTTTCAAACCCTAGTTTATTTTTATTTAAAATTAAACTAACATATAGTGTATTATTAGTTTCAGAGGTAGAGATTAGTGATTCATCAGTTGCAAATAACACCCAGTGCTCATCCCATCACATGCCCTCATTAATGCCCATCACCCAGTTATGACAGCCCCCCAACATCCTCCTCCCCTCCAGCAACCCTCAGTTTGTTGCCTATAGTTAAGAGTCTCTTCTTATAGTTAAGAGTCTCTTCTCTTTCCTCTATCTCTATCTTAAATCAATCTTGTCATCAAGACTAAGAATTCCAATATGCTCTTCTTGATGGCATTCAATTACCTGTTTATTAACAATTTTCATGAAAGAAGTAAGATGACCAATATTGTAAATAATGGATAACCCATAAAGATCCATCCTAATTACATTACATGACAAAATGATTTTTATATTTTATGTTTCCTTAATATCATAATACTGATATATGCTGATATATCCAAAATGTCTACTTCCTATGGGAAAACAGAGAACAAGCAAGGTAAAGAAAACTTTCAAAACCTGAGGCTATGGGACTATATACTCAAAACCCCCACATAATTAAAATGTGCTCATTTGATCCCAGTAGACAGTAAGTGTAACAAACTCAAATAAGATGTCCCCAGAACTTATGCAGATCTTAAGAAAGATCTGCTTCAATTTCTTCCAATGTTTAAATATTTAAATATCCGGTCTTACCCAAATAGAAAGTAGAAGCTAATCCAACATCCAGAGGGAGTTAGTGCTTTCTGATATAGAGGTCATAGGGCAAGGAAACAGTAGACACTTGAGAAAAGTAAGAGAAAAATACAGATAAATATAAATAAATATATTTGTCAACTGTGTTTAGCAGGTGTGTGTGTGTGTTGGCAGGGGGACTTGGAAAAGAAATAGAAAGTAGATGGCTGTGGCAAGCTTTCCTACGCAGGGAAAATAGGCTATGGGAAGTAAAGTGTCACAAAAATAATTAGAAGACAAAAAGCTCTCTGCTGTGCAATGGAGCATTTCCATGCTTTCTGGCCCAGTGGAAGCAAGAGAAGTCAATCTACCTGCAGTCCATTTGTTTTGAGCTTTTTTGGTGTTTTATATTGAAAATGTAACATTCCATTAGTGGGTGCCTTTGAGAAATCAGTAGGACAGTTGAGAAAGAACTCTGCCTCTGAGAAATGTGCCCATTCTGGCATTTAGATTCTTGGGCTTCTAAGTGTCACATCTCAGAGGGCAAGATTTTACCATTTTAGCCTAAACTTCATTGTTCAGTGGGTAACGTGGCATGTGGAAAGGAAGCACTTAACTTAAAAAATGATAACGATTTGGTCAAATTCTTTGTAAAATTTTTAAAGACTTTTTTAAAGAGCAATTTAGGTTCACAACACAATTAAGAAGATGGTACAGAAATTACTCATATACTTCCAGCACCCCCACAAGCCTCCCCTATTAACATCCCCCACAACAATATCTTGTTTTTTTTTTCTTTAACCAAGGACGAACTTACATCAACACATCATAATCACCCAAAGTCCATAGTTTACATTACCATTTATTCTTGGTGTTGTTTATTCTGAATTTAGACACATGTATAATGGCATGTATCCATCACCATAGTATCATGTAGAGTATTTTCACAGCCCTAAGCATTTTCTGTACGCCACCTAACCTTTTTTTTTCCTCAACTTCACTCCTGGAAACCACTAATGTTTCTACTATTTCTACTTTCCCTACACCTTTGCCTTTACAAGAATATTAAGTTGTTGGAATGATACAATTTATAGCCTTTCCAGTTGGCTTCTTTCACCTAGTAATATGAATTCAAATTTCCTCCTTGTCTTTTCACAGTGTCTTAGTTTTATAAGAAGGTGGCAAACTGTCTTCAGAAATAGCTGGATCATTTGCATTACCATTAGCAGAGAATGAACGTTCCTGTTGCTCCACAACCTCATAAGCATTTGGTGTTGTCAATGTTTCAGATTTTGGCCATACTAATAAGTGTGTAGTAGTATCTCATTGGTGTTTTAACTTCTATTTCCCTGGTGACATATGAAAAAGAACATGTTGTCAATATGCTTATTTAGCATCTGTACATCCTTGGTCAGATGTCTGTTCAGATCTTGGCCCATTTTTTAAATCAAGTTGCTTTCGTATTGAGTTTTAAAATTTCTCATTATATCTTGGGTAATAGTCATTTCTCGGATGTATCCTTCATGTGGCAGAAGATGCCAATTTTTATGAAGTCCAGCTTATCTATATTTCTGTCATGGATCATGCCTTTGCTGTGGTATCTAAAACATCATTGCAGGGATGCCGAATGGCTCAGCGGTTGAGCATCGGCCTTTGGCTCAGGGGTGATCCCAGTCCCGGGATGAAGTCCCACATCGGACTCCCTGTGAGGAGGCTGCTTTTCCCTCTGCCTGTGTCTCTGCCTCTCTCTGTGTGTCTCAAATAAATAAATAAATAAATAAATAAATAAATAAATAAATACAATCTTTTAAAAATTAAATAAATAAAACATCATTGCAGGGGCATCTGAGTGGCTCAGGGTTGAGTGTCTGTCTTTGCTTCAGGTCGTGATCCTGAGGTCTTGGGATCAAGTTCCACTTCAGGCTCCCTGTGGGGAGTCTGCTTCTCCCTCTGCCTGGGTCTCTGCCTCTCTATGTCTCTCATGAACAAATAAATAATCTAAAAAATAAATAAATAAAAATAAATAAATAAAACATCTTAGCTATATCCAATGCTACCTAGGTTTTCTCTTATGTTATCTACTAGGAGTTTTGCATTTTATAATTAGGTATGTAATCCATTTTGAGTTAATTTTTGTGAAGGATGTAATATCTGTGTCTAAAATCATTATTTTCATTGTGAATGTCCATTTGTTCCAGTACCATTTGTTGAAAAGATTTTCATTCCCATAATGGTATGTTTTCTCCTTTGTCAAAGATTTAGTTAACTATATTCATATGGTTCTGTTTCTGGGCTCTCTATTCAGTTCCACTGATCCATTTGTCTAGTTTTTACCAATACAATACTTCCTTGATTATAGTAGCTTTATGGTAAGTCTTGTAGTCAGGTAGAATGAATACTCCAAATCTGTTTTTCCCCTTCAATATTCTGTGGGCCAGACTGGATCTTCCTTCTTCATATAAACTTTAGAATCAGTTTGTGAATATCTACAAAGTACCTTTCTGGGATTTTGATTGGAATTGCACTGAATCTACAGATTAACTTGGGAAGAATTGACATTTTGACAAGAATGAGTTTTCTTATCCATGAACATGAATTTTAGTTATATTATTTCATTCATCAGGGTTTTGTAATTTTCTTCATATAGATCTTGTTAGTTTTATACCTAAATACTTCATTTGGGGGTGGCTAATATAAATTGTATTGCATTTTTAATTTCAAATTCCACTTGTTACCTATTGGTATATAGGAAAGGATAGATTTTCGTATATTAACCTTGTATCCTGAAACCCTGTTATAACTGCTTTTTTACTTTCAGGAGGTTTATTATTGTTGTTATTTTTGATTCTTTCAGATTTTCTACATAGATGATCACGTCATCTGTGAACAATGAGATTTTATTCTCTCTATCTCAATATACATACCTTTTAGTTCCTTTTCTTGTCTTATTACATCAGCTAGATCTTCTAGTAGGATGCTGAAAAAAAAAATGGGTGAGAGGGGAAGGAAGCATTCTATAGTCCTTTATTTAGGTCCAGGTCTCCTAGTGAGTATATGCCTCTGGTCTGTGCAATCACAAATGTCTCTCAGTGTTTTCTTTTTCCCCTTCCTAAGGTATGACAGGATGACTAGAGTTGAGTGTATCCTTTTACCCATGTGGAAGACTAGAGCTAACAGGTGTTGGTTATTTCTCTTCCCTCAAGTCAGGCTCATAAAATAATTCAGCAGGTAGGCTCTGGTTAACTAGTTTCTCCTGAAGGTAGGTATTGTTAAGAATAGAGTGATCTGCTATATTTTGAAAGCATTCTCTTTCCTCTCCTCCTGCCAAAGGGATGAGTGGATTTTTCTGATATTTACTGTGGAAACCTGGTCAAGTTCCTGGAGGTAAATCTTATACTATTATGGCAGCATTCCTATGACTGGGTCCTCCTAGAATTTTTAACTCAGTTGTCCACAATGAATACACAGGAATTTGTCTGTATAGTTCAGGTTCTCCTACTCATGACCTGTTTCTTTAGTGCTTTATACTTGTGACTCTGTATCCACAAGCCTATCTCTCCAATCTTGTAGTCAGTAGCTTGCCTTATGTTCTCCCTTCTCTTATGGATTGAAGAAGAGTTGTTGATTTTTCAATTTATTCTGCTTTTTACTTGTTGTTAGCATTAAGTGTCAACTTCCAAGCTCTTTATATGTGGAATCAGAATCTCAAGCCCATTTGATTTATTTTTAAATCAAGCACATATTCATAATAGACCCTTTTCAACATACAAATTATTCTGGACAGGGAGAAAGATCTTGAGTCCTGTAGAGGCATCTCACACATAAAATAATAAGAGTTGTGAAAAGATAAGCAAAATGTTACATAGAAGAGACACCGAGACAGTGTTAAATATGTGACACCACTGGTGTTCTGCAGTGAAATAATGGTATATAAATGATCACACTGTTCTGATAATACCTGATAGAGTTTAAGGTAAGAGAAATGGGTATAATTGTGTCCATGGCCCCATATTGCTTGTATATCCCAAGTTCCTCTCTTTCTTTTCTTGTTCTTTTCTTTCTCCTAGGAAGTTTTGAAAGCCAAAATATCTGACATTCAGGTTATTTTAGTGTCTGACAATTAGGTCATGAGATACAGTAAAGTGAATCCTCAAAATATATTCTCTGCAGTAGTAAATGTTTTATGAAATTAGTTCAACTGATTACAAGGGAAGCTGCTCTGATCATCATAGATTATTTAGTCTTCTGCCCTCAATGTTATTTATTTAGCACCCAAACAGAGGCTATTTGGTTAAATTGGGTAAAGTACTTGGGCAGAGTAGACATATAATAAAAATTCCCACTTTGGGATATCTCTATAATGTCCAAGAAGTAAAATTACTTCAGCACTTTCTTTGCACAAGAATAGGTCTTCAGATATATTGTCCAAGTATGTTATTCCATTTGGCTGCTGTGATAATTTACCATAGACCAGGTATTTCTCATAGGTCTGGATGCTGAAAGTCCAAGGTCAGGATGCCAGCCAGCATGGTTGACTTTTGGTAAGAGCCCTCTTCTGTGTTATAGACTGCTGACTTTTACTTATGTCCTCTTATGGCAGAAAGTAAGCAAGCTAGCTTTCTGGCCTCTTCTTATAAGGGCAATAATCCCATTTGTGAGGGTTCCGTCCTCATGACCTAATTAGTTCCCAAAAGCCCCTCCTCTAAATATCATTACATTAGGGGTTAGGAATTTCAACATATGAATTTTGGTGAGAAACATATATGCAATCCATAATATCCAAGGAGAGTAGGAAAGACTATGTGAATAGGATAACCATACTTACATTAAGAAGGTAACTGTACTTGTTTTGGGGTCTTCAGAGGTCCTTTTCAATAACGTTTGTGCTTTTATCACATGATTAAACATTTTTGCCTTCTTTTGTTTCTAGCACATGAGGCTCTGGACACTCTCAAGAGCATTGTCTTGTAGGCACAAAGTATAACAGATAATAAAAGTAAGAACAGCAGCTTTTAGGTCTTAAACCACTTATTTCTATCATAATGAGAATTAATTCTATTGATTTATGAGTTAATAGAAATTGTGAATATTGAAAATATTTGATTGAAAAATGTTGTCCCTAAAAATAGAGATTTCACACATCAAAGAGTAAGTAGAAGTGATAATTTCAATAATGCATAAATATAAAGAAATTGTTGTGCTTTGTGAATTAGAAACAAGTATATATTATAATTTCATGTTAGGTCTCTCTTGGGTATAATCTGTAAGGAAGATCTGTAAATCCTTTGTCCAATAGCAGCCTGATTTTCATTTTACTTTTCTTTTTCTCTTTTTCCTTTTGTTAATGAACTCTTTGAAAAGGAAACAATGGGAAAGGAAAAGATAAAAGAAACTGCAGCTCCATCAATTTTCTCATTGCGTCTCATTAGCTAAGAGACCAATGTTAGTACCTTTGTGATTTTTGTAACATTGACTTTAGGCTATTTTCAATTTGTGAAAATAAATTACTTCCTCCATTTCTCTTTGTTTCTTCTGAAAAAAAGAATCCTATGGACCCAAGTATGGTAATGGGTTAATAATATTTAAGATACCTCTCACTGATACCCATAGTTAATATTAGAGACTGGAATAACAGTGTTAAATCACTCTGTAGTCTGCCAGTTTTGCTATTTGTACTTTGTCTTACATTTTTAATTACATACATGTGCAGAATTGTTTAACCTTCATAGAGATTTATTCCCTTTAACTTAGGCAATGACTTTATTTGTAATATTTTTATCTTGAACTATATTTTAACTGATATTCATATAAATGACCAGCTTTTTTTGGCTAAGACTATATCTAGTATAACTGACTTTATAACTTCACTCTCTATTCTTCTAATATCTCGTGTTCTAGATGTGTATCCTGATTAACAGAAGGTATTTAGATTTTTTTATTTCTAATTTGAGAATGACTATATTTTAATGAGCAGCTATTAGCATTTATTGCACTTACTGATATATAGGCATATCTTAGGGATATTGTAGGTTCCATCCCATACCATCACAATAAGACAAATATCACAACAAAGCAAGTCAAGTGAAATTTTTGGTTTCCCGGTGCATATAAAAGTTATGTTTCTATGATAGTATCGTCTATTATGTATGCAATAGGACTATGTCTAAAAAAAAACCAAATCTCTCAAATAAATAAATAAAATCTTAAAAATACTTTATTGCTTAGAAATGTAAGCCATCATCTGAGCTTTCAGCAAGTCATAGCCTTCTTGCTGGTGGAGGGTCTTGCCTTGATGATGGATACTTACTAATTAAGGTGGCAGTTGCTGAAGGCTGGGTGGCTGAGGCAATTTCTTAAAGTAACACAACAGTAAATTTTGCCTCATCAATTGACTCTTCTTTTCGCAAATGATTTCTCTATAGCATGTGACACTGTTTAACAGAATTTACATGCAGAATTTCCTTCAAAACTGGAATCAATCCTCTCAAAATATGCTGCTGCTTTATCAACTAAATGTATATAACATTCTAAATACTTGGTTGTCATTTCAACAATCTTCACAGAATCTTCAGCTGGAGTAGATTCCATCTCAAGAAACCACTTTCTTTGCTCACCTATAATAAGTAACATCTTGTCCATTAAGTTTCATTGTGAAATTGCAGTAATGTAGTCCCATCTTCATGCTCCACTTCTAATTCTTGTTCTCTTGCTGTTTCAACCACATCTGCAGGTTCCTCCTCCACTGAAGTCTTGAACCCCTCAAAGTCACCCATGAGGACTGAAATCAACTTCTTCTGGAGTCCTATTAATGTTGGTATTTTGACCTCTTCCTATGAATCATGAATGTCCTTCGTAGCATCTAGAATCCTTTTCAGAAGGTATTCAATTGACTTTGCCTGGATCCATCAGAGGGACTTTTATCTATAGCAGCTATAGCCTTACAAAATATATTTATTAAATAATAAGACTTCAAAGTCAGAAATACTCCTTGATCCCTCATGCACTGAAGTATTGTGTTAGCAAACATGAAAACAACATTAGGGGCATATGGGTGGCTCAGTTAAGCATCTGCCTTTGGTTTAGGTCATGATCCCAGGGTCCTAGGATTGAGCCCTACTCTCCCTGTGAGCAGAAAGCCTGCTTCTCCCTCTCCCCCAGCTCATGCTCTCTCTCATTACCTCTTTCTCTCTCTCAAATAAATAAATAAACAAATAAATAAATAAATATTTTTAAAAATTAAAACAACATTAATTCCATTGTACATCTCTACCAGAGCTCTTGGATGACCAGGAGCATAATAAATAAACAGTAATATTTTGAAAGGAGTCTTTTTTTCTGGGTAGTAGATCTCAACAGTGGGCTTAAAATATTCAGTAAAGCATGTGTAAACAGATATGTTGCCATTCAGGCTTTGTTGTTCCATTTATAGAGCACAGACAGAATAAATTTAGCATAATTCTTAAGGCCCGTAGGAATTCTAGAATGGTAAATGAACACTGGCTTAAAGTCATCAGCTGCATTAGCCCTTAAAAAGAGAGTCAGCCTGTTTGAAGTTTAAAGTCAGGCACTGACTTATTCCTAGCTATGAAAGTCCTGGATGGTATCTCCCTCCAATATAAGGCTGTTTTGTCTGCACTGAAAATCTGATGTTTAGTATAGCCATCTCCATTAATGATCTTAGGTTGATCTTCTGGATAATTTGCTTTAACTTCTACATTAGCACTTGCTGCTTCACCTTGCACTTTGATATTATGAAGATGACTTCTTTCCTTAAGCCCCATGAACCAACTCCTGCTAGCTTCTGCAACTTCTTCACTTATCTCAGTCTTCATAGAATTAAAGAGAGTTAGGGACTTGCTCTGAATTAGTCTTAAGCTCAAAGGAATGTCATGGCTGATCTCATCTTCTCTTTAGAACTGAAAGTTTCTCCATATCAGCAATAGGGCTGTTCTAGTTTCTTATCATTTTTGTGTTCACTGGCACTTTTTATTTTTTTCAAAAAACTTCCTTTGTATTCATAACATGGCTGTTTGGTGCAGGAGGCCTAGATTTTGGTCTTTTGCAGGTTTTATATCCCTTCCTCACTAAGCTGAATCATGACTAGCTTTTGATTTTAAAGTAAACAGTTAGTAAACACTGGAGGGTTATTAATTGACCTGATTTAAATACTGTTGTACCTTAGGATATAGGGAGGCCTAAAAGAAGGAGATAGATGGGGAACCAGCTGGTTGGTGGAGCAGTCAAAACACACACAACATTTTTTATAAGTTCACCATCTTATATGAGCATGATTCATGGTATCCCCAAATAATTACAATAGTAACACCAAAGATCACTAATTATAGATAATCATAACACATATAATACTAATGGAAAAGTTTAAAATATTGCAATGATTACCAAAATGTGACACAGAGCCACAACATGAATAAATGGCATTGGAAAAATGGTGTTGATGGACTTGTTCAACAGAGTTTCCACAAATATTCAATTTGTAATAAAACTCAGTATCTGGAAAGTGCAATAAAATGAAGCACAATAAAATAAGGTATATCTGTATTTGGATATGGCCAAACTAGCTTATTCTGTATACTCTTATTTCAATTATTTATTTTCTCTTTTATTTTCTTTCATCTTTTATTTAATGTATCACATATTTGCTATTTTTATTTTCCAGTAATATATAATTTTATATTCTATTTATTTTACTTTAATGGTTGCCCTCAAGTTTTAAAAACACATACTTTCCTTAAGAATGTTGAAAGCTACATGCACTTATTCCACCTTATCAAAATAAAGCTCTACTTTTGCTGACCTGAAATATATTCCTGACAAAACTTCTTCTTTGCTGTTAAAATTTTACTATAAAAATTTTAAAGGTAAATGTGTGCTCTCTAAGCACTTACTGGGTTCAGCCACCATTAATCAGGTTTTCAGTTTCACCACAAATCATTTCTAAATAGTTCATGACCTTTCTTTCATATCACATGATCCATCTGTCAAATATTAAGAATTCTATCTTGAGAGAACTCTGCAAGATGGTGGCATAGGAAGATCCTGAACTCACCATATCATGAACATACTGTTATCAACAGCTCCATATGGATCATTTGGATCTGAAAAAATTTTGAAAACTAGATAAACTGATTTTCCACAACAAAGGACAAAAAAAGACCATATATTGACAGGTAGGAGAGACAGAGACACAGTCTCTCCAAAAATCCCACCTCTGGTATGGCAACACACAATAGGAAGGGATCTCACTCATCTGGAACTTCTTCCCAAAGGAAGAGGGATTAGTGCCCCACATTAGATGCCCCAACCTCTGGGAACTGCATTGGAGAGACAAGCCCCCAAAACATCTGGCTTATAAAACCAATAGAGCTGGATGTCCAAGGGACCCAAAGTGCAATAGGAAACTGAAATTTCCCTTTTAAAGGGCTCACTTATAGTCTCATTTTCCCTAAGACAATGAACAAATACCAGTTTGAAAAGCACTTGGACTTTTGTGAAAGGGGTTAATTTCCTATCTAAAAGCATATGCTGGGGGATCCCTGGGTGGCGGAGCGGTTCGGCGCCTGCCTTTGGCCCAGGGCGCGATCCTGGAGACCCGGGATCGAATCCCACATCGGGCTCCCGGTGCATGGAGCCTGCTTCTCCCTCTGCCTGTGTCTCTGCCTCTCTCTCTCTCTCTCTCTCTCTCTGTGACTATCATAAATAAATAATAATAAAAAAAAATTAAAAAAAAAATAAATAAAAGCATATGCTGGAGGGATGGGAAATAGTTGAAACTCTCCCTAGGGATGAAGGCACTAGCAGATGCTAGTTTTAGTTTTTATTTTATTATTTTATTATTTTATTATTTTATTTTATTTTATTTTATTTTATTTTATTTTATTTTATTTCTCCTAGATGCTAGTTTTAAACTCTCTACCTTCTCTGATAGCACAGGTGGGTGAGCTGAGATAAGGCACCCTCTGTCACCTTGCATGCCATCGTGGCACTACCCCATTGTCTTGCTGAAGCCAAAGAATGCTGGCAGTTGCAGCACCCCACTTCTACCCTTCTGAAGCTAGCAAGGTTTCCTTGCCTTCTACACTCTCCACCTGCCCTGCTAAAGCCAAGAGGTAATACAATCCACACAGGGGACCCCCCTTGATCACCTGGCTCTGGTGGCTAAGGGAGCTGATGTTCCTGAGTTCCATGGTAATGAGACAACTGGTAAGACAGTTCTTAGCATGCCACCACTCCCAGGGCATAACACAGCAGACAGAGACAACCTCAGTTTTCCTATGAATTAGGCCTATTTTCTTAGCCTAGAGCTTCAGCCTGAGGAACCAGCATCAAGTTTCCCACACATCTAGAGATTAAGGAGGTAGGCCCAGGGAACATAAGGCAAGAGATGCTATCATTGTACCTTGTTACAGCTTGACAAGACTTCCCAGAAAGGAGATTATCTACTTGTCTTGAACCCTAATTTTTACAACTATTGCTCAGAAGATACTTCCAAATCTCCTAGCCTGAAAGCCAGCAGGTATTACAATGGTGGCCTTACCAGACTATATATTTGCATACTATGAAGGTTGTTGCCTGTGAGTAAGACTTCCAATCAGCCTGAAACTAGGTGCTAAGTGAGATTCCTACCCTTAGAACACTGATGGGTCTTGGTATACCCTCAACAATGAGGTTATATCAATAATAAATCAGATAGTTAAGACAGTCACAAATGTTTGAGTGAAAACCAAGATCTAAAAGCAAAGGTGAATGAGTAAGTGAATGGGAAGTTTCATCACCTACATAGGGCAACCCCAGCTACCCCAGGAAGGTAGCAGTTTTTTGTCATACATGGAATTAAACACAGAATCAAGGAAAATGAGGAAACAGAGAAATATGCTGCAAACAAAAAATAAGACAAAATATCATTGAAGACCTTAATGATACAGAGATAAGTAATCTACTTGATAAGAATTCAAAATAATGGTCATAAAGATACTCACCGAATTCAGGAGAATGAACACAATGAGAAATTTAACAGAGAAAACATAAGAAAGTACCAAACACAAGTCACAGGGCAACAGTAACTAAATAGAAAAATTCACTAGAGGGGTTTAATAGCAAACTGCATAAAGCAGACAAATGGATCAGCAAGCTAGAAGACAAAGCAATGAGACTCACTCAGACAGTGCAAAAAGAGAAAAAAAAATTAAAAAGTAAAAATCACTTAAGGGACCAATAGCAAATCAAGTAGAATAACATTCACATTATAGGGTTCTCAGATGAAGAGAGAAAGGGATAGAAACCCTATCTAAAGAAATACTGGCTGAAAATATCCCTAATCTAGGGAAGGAACAGACATCGAGGTCCAAGAAGCCGAAAGAGTACCACATAAGAGATCCACACCAAAATACTGTATAATTAAAATGGCAAAAGTTAAAGAGAAAATCTCAAAAGCAGCAGGAGAAAAAACAAATTAAGCCAAAGGAAACCCTATAAGGCTAACAGTAGACTTCTCAGCAGAAATTTTGCAGACCAGAATAAAGTGATAAGACATATTCAAAAGTGTTAAAAAGAAAAAAAAAATGTTACAAGGAAGAGTCTACCAAGCAAAGTTATTATTCAGAATTAAAGGAGAGACAGAGTTTTCCAAACAAACAAAAATTAAAGAAGTTCATTACTACTAAAGCAGCCTTACAAGAAATGTTAAAGGGACTTTTTAAGCTGGATAGAAATGTCATTAGTTAGTGCCAAGAAAACATACAAAAATAAAAATATTATTGGAAAAGGTAAATATATAGTAAATGTAAATTAACCACTTATAAAGCTACTATGAAAGTTAAAATAAAAAGTAGAAAAATTAACTAAAACTACAGTAATTAAAGGATACATAAATAAAAAATGTAAAAGTGGTATCAAAAACATAAACCATGGTGGAGAGTAAAAGTGTAGTCTTAGGATGTGTTCAAATTTAAGTTGCTATCAAGTTAATATAGACTGTTCTATACATAGGATAATATATGTGAACCTCATCATAACCACAAAGCAAAAAATATTTCATTAATATACCAAAGAACATGAGAAAGGAATCTAAACATAACACTAAAGGAATTCATCAAACCACAAGGCAAGAAAGAAAGAAGGGAAAGGAATAGAGAGGAACTACAAAATAGCCAGAAAACAATGAACAAAATGACAATAACTACATATCTATCAAAAATTACTTCAAATATAAATAGACTAAATTCTCCAATCAAAAGACATAGAGTGACCAAATGGGTAAAAAAACCAAACACACACACACACACATATACATACACATACACACAAATACACACACACATGCATACATGTACACACATTACATACAAAAGATTCACTTCAAAAGGAGGACACACAGAGAGGCTGAATGTGAAAGAATGGAAAAAGACATTTCATGCAAATGGAAACAAATGAAAACTAATGTTGTTATACTCCTATAAGACAAAATAGACTTTAAAAGAAACAATGTAGTAAAAGAAAAGAGAAATAATACATAATAATAATAAAGGAGTCAGTCCAGCAAGAATATATAACTTTTATAAATACCTAGGAGCACCAAAATAAGATAAAGGAAATATTAACAGACTTAAAGAAAGAAATTGATAGCAATAAAATACTATTAGGGAACTTTAATATCCCACTTGTATCAGTGGATAAATCATACAGACAGAAAATCAGTAGGGAAACATTGGCTTTAAATGACACTTTCAACCAGATGGAGATAATAGTTACATACAGAACCTTCCACCCAAAGCAGCAGAATATACATTCGTTTCAAATGCATATGTAATATTATCCAGGATAGATGACATATTAGGTCACAAAGTAAGTCTCAATAAATTCAAGAAAACTGAAATCATATCAAGCATCTTTTCTGACCATAATGGCATGAAACTATAAATCAATTGTAAGAAGAAAATTGGAGATTAGAAAACATGTTACTGAACAACTACTGGGTCATAAAAGAAATCAAAGGAGAAATAAAAAAAAAATACCTAGAGACAAATAAAAGCAGAAATACTACACACCAAAATCTATGGGATGCTTCAAAAAGTGTTCTAAGAGGGAAATTCATAGCAATACAGGACTGCCTTAAGAAACAAAATAAATCTCAAACCATTAAGTTTTACACCAAATTAGAAAAAGAACAAATGAGGCCTGAAGTTAGTAGAGAAAGGAAATAATAAAGACTAGAGATGAATTAAATAATAAAGATCACAGATGAAATACATGAAATAAAGGCTAAAAAGACAACAGAAAAGTTCAATGAAACTAGGAACTGATTCTCTGGAAAGGTAAACAAGGTAGACAAACCTTTGACTAGACTCCTAAAAAAAAAAAAAAAGAAGAAGGCTCAAATAAATAAAATCAGAAATGAAAGAGGAAAGTTTACAACTCACACCACAGAAAGAGAAAGAATTGTGAGACTACTATCAACAGTTATATGCCAACAAACTGGACAATCTGGAGAAACATGGATAAATTCCTAGAAACTTAAAGCCTTCTAAAATTGAATCATGAAAAAATAAATAAATAAATAAAATTGAATCATGAAAAAATAGAAAATCTGAATAGACCGATTATTAGTAAGGAGATTAGATCAGTAATAAACCCCTTATTGCCCCCCCAAAAGTCAAGGACTAGATGGTTTCTCTGGTGAATTCTACCAAACATTCTAAGATTTAATACCTATACTTCATAAGCTCATCCAAAAAACTGAAATGGAAGTAATGCTTCTAAATTCATTTTATGAAGCCAGAGTTACCATGATACCAAAACAAGACAAGAACACCACCAAAAAAAAAAAAAAAAAAAAAAAAAAAGAACGAAAAGAGAAAGGATTATTATTATAGGCAAATATCATTGATGAAACACAGATGCAAAAGTCCTTGACAAAATATTAGCAAACCCAATTTGATGGTATATTAGCAAACCTAATTTGATGGTAAAATACACCAAGATCAAGGGGGATTTATTCTAGAGATGCAAATGGGTTCAATATCTGCAAATCAAACAATGTGATACACAGCATTAATAAAATTAAAGGTAAAAATCATATCATTTTCAACAGATGCAAAAAAAAAGCTTTTGAAAAAATCCAATATCCATTTATGATAAAAACTCTCAACAAAGTGGCTATATAGGGAACATACCTAAACATAATAAAGCCCATCTATGACAATCCAAGAGCTAATATCATACTCATTGGTGGAAAGCTGAAAGCTTTTTCTCTAAGATCAGGAACAAGAAGACAAGGATACCTGCTCTCTCACTTTTATTTACCCTAATAGCCACAGCAATTAGGCAAGAAAAAGAAATAAAAGGCATCCAAATTGGAATGGAAAAAGTAAAACTGCCATTTGCTGAAAACATGATACTAAATAGAGAAAATTCTAATGTTTCTATCAAAAAGTATTACAACTAATAAATGAATTCTGTAAAGCTGCAGGATGCAAGATCAATATACAGAAATCTGTTGTATTTCTATAGACTAATAACAAAGTATCAGAGAAATCAAGAAAACAGTCCCATTTACAATCATATCAAGAAGACTAAAATACCTAGGAATAAATGTAACTAAGCAGGTAAAAGACCCGTACCTTGAAAACTATAAGACACTGATGAAAGAAACTAAACAAGATGCATATAAATGGAAAGGTATTCTATCCTCACGGATAGGAAAAATGTTGTTAAGATGTCCGTAGTATTCAAAGCAATTCTATACAATTCCTATGAAAATTTCAATGATATTTTTCAAAGACTTGAACAAATATTTCTAAAAGTTATATGGAACCATGAGGTGCCTGGCTGGTTCAGTCAGTAAAGCATGTGACTCCTGCACTTGTTGTTCAAGCTACACATTAGGGGTAGAGCTTATTTAAAAAAAAAAATGAGACCAAATAAAATGGGATAAGGATAAAAAAATTTAAAAATTTGTATGGAACCACAGAAGTCCCTAAATAATCTAAACAATACTGATAAAGAACAAAGCTGGAGGTATCATCTCCCTGATTTCAAACCATATTACAAAGCTATAGTAAGCAAAACAATATGGCATTGATATAAAAATACAAAGATTAATAGAACCTAATAGAGAGTTCAGACATAAATCCAAGCATATATGGCTGATAAAGGAGGCAAGAAAACACAATAAGGTAAGGAGAGTCTCTTCAATAAATGGTATTGGGAAAATTGGAAAGCTACTTGCAAAAGAGTAAAACTAGGTCACTATCTTATACAATATGCGAAATTAACACAAAACAGATTAAGGACTTGAGTGTAAGACTTAAAACCATAAAACTCCTAGAAGAAAATATAGGCAGTAACTTCTTGACATTGATCTTTGCAAAGTTTTTGTTTTGTTTGGTTTTGTTTTGGATATAACTCCCAAAAAAACAAAAGTGTAAGTAAACAAATAGGACCACATCATGTAAGAGCTTCTGCATAGCAAAGAAAGCCATCAACTAAATGAAAAGGCAATCTACCAAATGGGAGAAGATAGTTGTAAATCATATAACTGGTAAGGGGTCAATTTCCAAAACATATAAAGGATGCATACAGCACAATAACAAAAATCAAACACTCTAATTAAAATAAGGGTAGAGGGATCCCTGGGTGGCGCAGTGGTTTGGCGCTTGCCTTTGGCCCAGGGCGCGATCCTGGAGACCCGGGATCGAATCCCACATCAGGCTCCCGGTGCATGGAGCCTGCTTCTCCCTCCGCCTGTGTCTCTGCCCCTCTCTCTCTCTCTGTGACTATAATATATACATAAAAAATTAAAAAAAAAATAAAATAAAATAAAATAAGGGTAGAGAATTTGAATAGACATTTTCCAAAAGAATACATATCAATGGTCAACAAGCACATGAAAAGATGCTCAACCACTAGTAATCAAGGAAATACAAATCAAAACCACAATGAAAAATCACCCTACCTGTCAGAATGTCTATTATCAAAAAGACAAGAAATATCAAGTGTTGGCTAGGATATGTACAAAAGGGAACCCTTCTACACTGTTAGCGGGAATGTAAATTGGTATAGCCAATTTGTGGAAAATAGTAAATAGGTTCCTCAAAAAATTAAAAATAGAACTATCATAAGGTCCAGCAATTCCACTACCAATTATCTATTCGAAGAAAAAGAAAACACTAATTTAAAAAATATATATGCACCTTTATGTTTATTGCAACATTATTTAAAATAGCAAAGATAAGGAAACAGACCGTGCCCGTTGATAGTTGAATGGATAAAAAAGATGTGGGGTATAAATTCAATGGAATACTACTCAGCCATAAAAAAAACAATGAAATCTGTTGTTTGCAACAATATGCATGAACCCTGAAGTTATTTTGCTAAGTGGAATAAGTTAGAGAAAGGCAAGATCTCATGATTTCATTTATATGTGGAATCTAAAAAACAAAACAAAGAAACAAAACCCCGACTGTTAATCACAGAGAACAGAATGGCAGTTGTCAGAAAGGGTTTGTAGGGCAGGAGGGTGGGAGAGGGGATCAAGTGGTACAAACTTCCAACATAAAATAAACCATGGGGATTCTATGTACAGCATGGGAAATACAGTCAATAATACTGTATTCATTTTGTATGGTGGCAGATGAGGAGTAGACTTATTGTGGTAATCATTTTATGATGTATACAAATATTAAGTCACCATGCTATAATTTTTATATCAATTTTACCTCAATAAAAAAAAGAAAAGAAATAATTTTTTTTCTAATCCAACATTAACCATTTTTTTTACATAGTGTTAGTTTGGATTCATTACTATATTCAACAAGTTTTTTGTTCATTATTGCTCACAGCATCTCATTTCCTCTGGTGGGTAATTGTTCTTCTTGAATTCAATCATAGTTACTTTTAATAATAGCTCTATAAATGGTAAATCCTCATGGTTTTTTCCTCATATAATTATTAGGAATTTTACATGTGGTGGGATAAGTAAACTTCTAACAAATTAATTGTCCTTCATATAATAACTATAAACTATATATGAGATAAGGAACAAAACAGTACCTGACACCTCTAAAGAATAAATAAAAAGCACTTTGGAGGGGAGTTAAAACTTAGAAAAAAACTGACATGAGTGAGGCAAGGATGTACATTATAATTCCTAGAGCAAAAAAAAATTAAACAAAAAGCTAAAGGTCTAGCTAAAAAAAAAATGGTTAGAATGGAATTCTAAGACAAAAAAAATTCAAATAATCAAAAAGATTAGGAAAGGTAGAAGACTGGCTAAAAATAGAGAAGTAAGCAAAAATAAATAATAAAATAAAATAGTTGATTTAAAAATTTTCATATCAATAAATGTATTAACCTTAACATACTAAACAGTTCTATTAGGAGGCAGAGATTATTAGAAATAATTAGGAATTATTATTAGAAAGCATTTCACCAAACACAGAGATCTTCCATATTTGTATATGAGCAATTCATCAAGAAGATACGACACTTATTTTTCACATATGCTAAAATGTGAAGCAAACATTGACAGACATAGAAACTTACAATTCCAATGGTAGAAAATTTTTCAATAGTAAGAAATTTTAACATTGCTGTCTCAGCAATTGTTTAAGATTTTATTTATTTAAAAAAAAGATTTTATTTATTTAAAGATTTTATTTATTTATTCATGAGACACACACACACACACACACACACACACACAGAGGCAGAGACACAGGAAGAGGGAGAAGCAGGTTCCCCGCAGGAAGCCCAATGTGGGACTCAATCCAGGACGGTAGGATCATGCCCTGAGCCAAAGGCAGACACCCAACCGCTGAGCCACCTAGGTATCCCGTGTCTCAGCAATTAATAGAACAGTTAGACCTTGATACATATCAATAAAGACATAAAACAGCTGAACAAAATTATCTACTATATTAGGCAGTTATGTCTCAAAAAATCCTGATATCATATGGAGGATATCCTCTAAGCACAATGAAATTAACAAAGCAATCACTGATAATATGCTGTGTAAGAAACCAAATATTTAAAAATTAATAAACAAAGTTCTAAAAAATGTGTCAAAGAAGAAATCTCAGAAATTAGAACATATTTCAAATAAAATAAAGTATAAAATTTGTGAGACTCAGCCAAAGCAGTACTTGGAGAAAAATAGTCTTAAGTCTTTATAGAAAGGAAGAAATGTTTGGAACAAATGACTTAAGATTTCACTTCTAAAAGCTAGGAGGACAGAGTAAACCTAAAGTAGAAAGAAGGGAATAAAGATAAAGGTTTAAATTAGTAATACTGAAAACAAGTATACAATAGAGAAGCTTAATAAGAGTATGAGCTGGAAGATTCTAGTAATTCTGAATTAAAAATAAAAATCACTGTCAGGAATAGTAGAGTGTATTTACTGCAGATGCTATCTATATTTAAAGGATAATCTATGTTTTGAAAAAAATTTAGTACCCACTCTGGATAAAAGTGTTCAACAAACTAGGTATAGGGGTATAGAATGGAATTTCTTCAGTCTGAGCCACAGCATCTGTGAAAAAGAAAAAAGAATAAAAAACCTACAAATAATTACAATTAAGTTCATACTTAATGATGAAATATTGAACATTTTTTCCCTAACAAAACAAACTAGTAAGGATGTCTATTAACACTTCTGTTCAACATTGTGCTGGAGAACCCAGATATTGAAATAATACAAAATAAAGAAAGGTACAGGAGTAGGAAAATATCAAAGATGGCATTATTATTTACTGCTGTGTGTGGACTCTTTTTTATGGTCAGTATGTTGCTATGTGTTAAGCAATTTTTAAATTTAAGCTCATCTTCCGTGAGAGTTCAGAATTTCCTGAGTTTTGAATCTGTCTCCTCATTGGTTGTCATTTTCTTATGTCAGAGACCCTAGATTATCCTCTACTAGGACTAGATTTATAGTATTTCCTTGTTTTAAGGACAAAGATTCAAAGTCTTGATTTTTTTAAGAGAGAGATAAAAACAGGCAGCAACAAGCTTCCTTGTGGTTTTCTATGGAAATGAACACATTTTTTTTAATTTTTAATTAAATTTCATACATTCTTTAGGGGCCTCAATTTTTAATTTCATACATTCTTTAGGGGCCTCAATTCTAAATATTTGACTTTTCTGTGTCTAAATCTTTGATTACATATACATATACTCAAGTCCCTAAGATGTTCCAACCACATCTGAGGTCATTAGAACCTCTAGGTCTTACTGGCTTTGATTTTGGCATCTGAAAATTTCTTGTTATCGAGGTATTTTTTCCTCTTATATGATCCTGGTAATGCATTTTAATTTTTGTGTTTGTTACAGAAATTGAGCATTTTAGGTGTTTATAGAAGGAATTTTCAAGTTATTTTTGTGTATCATCTTGGAAGAGCCAGAAGTATTTTTGTTATAATAAATACATTTTAATATTTTTATTTTTAATAACACATGGAAAATGCTCACAGTATATTTAGTTAAGAATAAAATTGTTTTATAGTATTATATATATTTGTAACATAGTCATGTAGCATAGTAACAAATGCAAAAGTGATAATTTTTTATTGCTGTATTCAAGCATTATATATTGAGCATATTCTACATTTATAATTGGAAAAAGTTATTGAAATTAAAAAAAAGAAAAACTAGCATATATGCCATGAATATGCTGGAAAAATACGAACAGCTCTCCTCTAAAACTTTGTAGAGTCATCCTGTGAAGCATTGAGTGAAGAAGACTCTTTTTTTTTTTAAACAATTTTATTTATTTACTCATGAGAGACACAGAGAAAGAGAGAGAGAGAGACAGAGAAAGGCAGAGACACAGGCATAGGGAGAAGCAGGCTCCATGCAGGGAGCCTGATGTGGGACTGGATCCGGGGTCTCCAGGATCACGCCCTGGACTGAAGGCGGCGCTAAATCGCTGAGCCACCTGGGCTACCTCAAATTCTTTATGAAACTCTACACTATATTTGAAAATTGTTTCAAAAAGTTCATGCCATTGAGATGTCCAATGCCAAAAATCATGGTTTCAATTGCTTTCTACATATTGGAGAAACAGTGAACCCAGCAATTCATATCCGGGCATTACCTAGTGAAATGAAGAAGTAACCTAAGAATTAAAAGCCCAAGTTATTATTCTTTTTTGTCAAAAAATTACCACCACACACCCCCTATGTATACGAATGTCACTACTAGAGATAAGTGGCTTTCACCTTTTTCATTATTTTTCTCACCTTCTCAAGTGCCAAACAATGACTAAGTCCAGCAGACTTGGCTTTGATGCAGTGAAATTTGAGGTCACTCAGGAAAGGATTAACTTTACATTAAGTTACATCTAACTTATCACAAGATGGATTTAGTGAGTGATGAGGACTTACGGAGAATACATGTACATTAAAGTAGGTAACAGGAAATTGAAAATATTACTGTAATTTATTAAGTATTGATTTTTACAGACGTCTTGATATTGCTTGACACAAACAAATGGTAGAGGCAAAGAAACTGATGAAGATAAGAATGGGGACACTGTGATCGGAGTAAAGAACTACTGATTTGGACTCAGGTGTTATAATTACCTGTCTAGAGAAGAAAGCAAAAGTACAAAACGACTATAGACAGGAGGTATGGGCAAGATGGATGAGAACATAAAATTAATTTTCAAAAAGTGTAGTTTCAAAGTTATAGAATTTTTTAAATAAGTCACTGTATTTCTTTTTTTCATTTTTTTGTTCCGCCTACGGTTGAAATAGAATATCTGATCTTTAACAAGATCTTACCATGGCAGGAGTCTAATAATTAGAATCAACTGAACAAACTCTTCCTTTATAAAGACTGTTTCTATATATGACTATGATTATAAAGTCCTTTTGGCTGACACTTATATTCTATCAGTAACTAGAGATAGCTAATCATTTTTATTTGTTATTTTAAAAATTCATTTTCTTCAATTCCCTTAAATTATACTACGATTACTTCTGTATGCTATCATAGCAGCATCTTTGTAACTAGGCTTTCATTTGCATTTCCATATCAGGTTCATCTTGGGTACTGCAATTATGCTGACATTCTCGGGGCATCTGTGTACAAAATAGCAGCTCATAATTACAAAATAGCAGCTCAGAAAATTCATGTTTCCATTTCTTTGTTTTTGCTGTTCCCTCCATGAAGATATCTCTTTTCTCTATTTCCATCCATCAACTTACGTTCTTGCCCTTCAAGGCCAAACACAAATGTCATGGACTTCATGGCAAACTCATTTTACTTCTACAATTTGATTAAAAACATTTAAATCTAGGATTTGTTGATATCAAGATGCTTGAGTTAATTATCAGAAAGCAACTGCAACCAGAGATCTGGGATTTTTGCTTGAGGAGGAAGACTACATTGAAGACCAGCATTTGGCAGCAATTTGCATATACCTGCTTGTTAGAAGTTATGTGAATCAGTAGATCCATCAGGCAGACATTAGTATTCAGCAAATATTATAGCCTTCCCATTGTGTACAACAGAAAGTCCAAACTCTTTAGTTGGCTATAAGAAAAACTCTAATTTCTGGTCCCAATTTAACTTGTGAACGTCCTTATTATGTTATTTTCTTTGAACATCTGCATTAGTCCATTGGCTCTTTCTTTCTAGAATCATCTAAAAGAGTGTGCATTTTTCATGACATTTTTCACCTCAAGAACTTTTGTCCAACTCCTCTCTGTTTATATTAATTATACTTATTACTTAAGAAGCCATTAAAAATTTTTTAAAAAGCAGTTTAGATGTTGTTAGAAGTTTTTCTGGGATATTGTTCTGGGAAGTTTTTCCTAACTTCACCACAATTTGTTCCAAAACAAAATAGCAATATCACTGTCACATTATAGAATTGACCATTTAGAATCACAGACTCGGAATTAGATGATAGGAAGAGGTGTATAGACTAATCCAAGTTCACACAACTTGTACAAAATATTTGATACAAATGTGTATCAAAACTTATGCTAGAGATAAGATCTCTTCCACTTCCATTTCATTTTTAGGTCTACTGAACTTGCTACTTTCCATTACTAATTAACTTTTTAAGTGCATAGGTTGTCCCTCCCTATATCAGCTTTAATCATCTTAAGTATCCAGCTAACAACATTTTATACTCCTTTGTATTTAGCACAGTACTTGGCAGAGTTAAGTACTTGTCAGAGTTACTTCTGCATAGTTTATGTACAACGCACTTTTATTCATTTTCTTAAAGATCCAAAGATCAATCTTAAATTTTAGGCTACAATTTATTATTATAGTTCCCCAACAATAACCCTTGCACCATCATTTCCTCATCTGCTAAATAGGAAAAAAAAATCTGAATCCCTTTTACTTATTTTCCTTGTCACCTACTTATTTTTATTGTAGCAATTACTGCTTGGGAAGTTTTTAAAGTCTTGGCCAAAACCATTTCTGGAAGGTAAAGCACTTTTAGCTAAAAAGTGGAAAATAGATTTCGAATCTCATCTCTGTGTCAGCACATAGTATTTTAAAACTAATCTATTCGGTTTCCCTTTTTCGCATTTTGTCAAACATCAAGGACACTCACTGAAAGTTCTTTCTCTCCATATTTATTAGGTTCATGGTTTGCTGAACAGAGAAAAATAATCTTTAACGTAGATTTTAATACTGTGGCAAATTTGTAGACTTATTGCTTATATTAAGAGTAAGAATTATATGACTTTATGAAGTAATTCACTGTAGATTAAATATATTGAATGAAATAGGTAAAGTAGTTATAATTAATTCTATTTTGCTGGTGAGAAAACTGAGGCTAAGTGAAATTCAGATACTTGTTCAGAAATTCTAGCAAGCAGAGCTAGATTAGAACCCGGTTCTCTTGTCTCCTTTCCCAGTTCTCTTCCTATTACTTCATGGCCTGTCCCCAACTGGCAAAGCTAGGCCCATTTTGGCTGTGAAATGCAGATAGCCTGTAATTCCTGCCAAGGAGGCATATTGAGTGGGATGTACTGAATCTTTTGGTCGCATCAGGTTCTGCTGTGTATGTATGAATTTTGCCAGAATCAGCTTCTTTCATCAAGATGTTCATTTTCCAGAGATGAAATTTAATGGGATGAAATTTCATATAGTCCATGGTTAGTGGATAGGAAATAAAATAAAAATATTCTGTGTTGGATAACCTCCACAAAAAAGATGGAGAAAATTCTTATGGTCACTACAAGAAAACCTCAATTTGTCAGAACTCAATTTTTAAGAAATATTGATTAATGGAAAAATGGGGAGAATTGGAATCTATGACAGGAACATAAGAGAGCCAGGCTCGTGTGTGTGTGTGTGTGTGTGTGTGTGTGTAACATGAATTCTGATCTTTAATTATTTGCCTCCCTCATAAAAGTTTCCGACTGATCTTAGATGTCTTATATCTTGGTTGGCTGGATCAATTGAATGTTATGGAAGCATTTAGGGAGGAATAGGAAGTGCTTAATAATGATTTTCAAGTTTTCTGGCTTGGGACCCCGGGAGGAAGGTGGAGACATTCATTAGGTTTTTTTTTTTTCTTTTTAAATTTAATTGGTATGACAGGTGTTTGTAGTGCAATCTTACAGAAAATAGAGGAGGGAAGGCAGTTATAGGAACCATTATAAATGAGTGAATAGCTCAATTCACATGTAGGACTGGAAATGAGAAATTCTGGGATATCTTTCTCGATCTTTTCATTTTGCAAACTCAGACACTCTTAGTCACAGAGTAGGCAAAACCAAGCTGGCATTCTGTTGTATCCACTTCTCTAATTCTAACTTCCTCTTTGTCTTTCTTCACCTGTCCCAGCCTACTCCAGCAGGCTTTACACCTTTCCCAGCCTCTGCATTTTAATTATGAGTTGTTTGGTGGCTGCCATTCCTCTTAGGAACAAATGCCACCAGATATCCAACTGCTGAACTACAGCTCACATCACAGGCTGCTGACAGCAGCAAAACTTGGCAATGAAAAGATTCTTAGATCCTCTGGTTTCCAATCTTATCCAAAGTCATGTTTGTGTAGGCCTTGACTTTATTATTCAATGGTGGAAGAGAAGAGCAGTCAGATAGATGAAAACTTCCGTTTCTTTTCTCCCTCCATGAAGTCTTTCCAGCTAGATCAAGGAACTGCTGACAACTTGCTCTCTAGCTTTTCTCTTTCCTTTTCCCCATTTCCCTATTCTAAAAATGTGCTTTCCCCAGACATGTTCTTAATATATAATCCTCATTGATTTGTATAGCATCAACTCTTATTATGCATATGGGTTTCATCTGCAACAAAAATGCAATGCCAAGTTGGGGCTGCCTCAGTGGTCCTTTGATGTTTACTCATCTAATGCAAATTAATTTCATTGTTTGTCCAAGAAAAACATCACTAAAAAGGCAAACCTGAAATTAAAACATTTTTCCAGATATTGAAAAGTTGAATAGAAATAGCCCGTAATAGGTCATTTTAGAAGATCAGGACCATTTCTTCTTTCTCTCAGGTCAACTATTAGGACACCATGGATATTCTTTATTATGAGGTCTCAACTATATCGAGCACTGCCTAAACCCAAGAACTGACGAAACCTGGGATTTAAAAGTATTTCCCCAGTTTCTCGTACATGCTGCTATTGTTATGGTACAAAATATATAAAAGTAGCATAGTGCATTAGGTCATGCCCATATAATACACATAATAAACAGAAAGTAAAAACTTAAAACCAAATTCTCAAGTGTTTCAGCCTCAAAACAACTAAACACCTTATTTGATTATTATTATTGTACTAAAGGTTATTTTTCTGATTTAAAAGAATCTTCTGTTCATTTCAACCCCAGGGCTGAAGGGCAAGGAGGCATAAAAGAAAAAGAAATCTTGCCTTTGGGCCGGGTACTGCAAGCTCTCACACTGATCTCCCCCACATCCTCCCCTACCACCCCCTCAACCCCCGCTCCGTCTCTGTGAGTGGCAAGCCACAGAGGCAGCGACTAGCTGGCTTGAAAGTGAGGTGGGCCCCGGCCTGGGGGTGGGGGTGGGGGGTCAGCAGTGCCCCTCCTGGGCCCCACGGAATGAGAAGTTGCTTCCAGTTGCCCTGGAATACACCCCTCCTACAGCAAAGCCCTCCAGAATATGCCCCTCTGTCTCCCCAAACCCTTACCAGAGGTCAGTCGTTCTCCCCATTTGCTAAAATGTGGAGAATAGTACCAAGCAGTGGAGATAGGGGAGGAGAGAAAGGAAATGGAGAAAGGGGTGCTCAGCCCGGGCGGGGAGGGGGGGGGGGAGAGGGCTGAAGCATACAGTTTTATGAAACAGGCAGAAGTATTTGGATTTCAATTTCACTTAAACCCTATGATTTTCAATTGGTTAGATGATAACCAAAATCTCTTTTAGCTATGATTACTTAAAACCATACAGGTGATCACTGTTGCTGCCTCTGTGTTGCAAATAAATTAAAAATAAGGTTAAGAACTAAGAGCACCAGCCATCCTGCAAATGCTGAATGGCTTTCCATGGTGAAGGTTTAGGGGTGCTGGCTCCTATTGTTTGGATCGTAGCTCACATGGGCTTTTTTAGAAGTCAGAGGACCACGTTCTTACATGGATATGATCTTAATCACCATATTCTGTTGGGAGCATTAATAAATTCTTTAGTACTTGCCAGAAAGCAGAGAACTAGAGTGCCTCAGAAGATCATTTCTCTTTTTAAAGTAATGATATAATAAAGATACTTTTAAAATCATCAGTTACAAGCAAAACAAAACATGGGGAGGCTATTTTATTTGCTTTCAAGGTTCCTGGACTATCACTGCTGAACTCATTATATTTAAAGCTCTTTGAGGAATTTTAAACATGAAACATGCTCCATGAAACCAAATTCTATTCTAGCTAGTTCAACCTCAAAGGTTGTGGCTGATGCTTCCTTCCCCATAATCACTGCTATCCAGAGTGACACACCTGCTCCACGGTACTATAAGGCACAGTCTGTGTTGAAAAAGAAAGATAAAAAATTATAAAACAAAAACTGGATAACAATTCTGGGATTCATAAATGCATTCTCATGACGACACCCTGCCACCAGAGGCATAGACAGCACAGATAACCCAGCTGGTATGACTTACTTTCCAAAGCCATAACCCTAATGCATCCCAGTGGGGGAGATGAAAAGAGATTTATTATTAGTTCTGAGCTAATGCTGATCAATGAGCAAAATGCCACAAGGCTGTGGCCAAGGCCATATATGCTGTCCAAGAAAGAATAAAAGGGAAGAATAAGGGAGAAAATGCCTGCAATATGTAAGAGAAATACAAGGGAGAATAAAACCTCTTTTGTTAGGAAACTATCCCTCATGACCAAGAGCAGTGTTCCACCATCTGCTCTTCGTACTGCGGTTTCACAGTGCAAATGCCTGTCATGTACAACAAGCAAACAAAGCATTAGGAAAAGTGGGCATTTCCAAGGTAATTTTCCTGATATCCAGTAAGTTGATCAACAATCTGCATGCCTCTGTTTTACTGCATATCTGCAAATCTTGGATCTATGAGGTCAACTCTCAGCAGAGCAACCTCCCATTGCTGAGAGAGGAAGGGACAGAGATTTTGGCCCTGAGGGAAGGTGGTGAGATGACACAAAATGACAGATAGATGCAGAGAAAAATGGCCACTGAAAGCCCCGTGGAAATACGTTTAATATATATCATTCCCATTCACCTTGCTGTGAGATTGGGTTTGCATCTTAATGACCAGCTGCATTCCCCCAAATATCCTTCCACCTATGGAGAAACTACTGTGGAAGATTTTTAGCAGTGGCAATGCTAATGACAAGAGTAAATGTCTTCTTTTGGGAGCAGGAAATGTGACTATCACATGCAAATGCATGTAGCAGCAGGTTGCATGGACAAAAGAAGAGTTAGAATAAAGGAAGAGATGGCTCGTTCTCAAATGCAAAAGTCAGGTTTGTAGAAGTGCTGAATCAGAGAAGACAATGAGAACCAGGAAGATGCTAGAGCCAGATTTAGGCAAATGGTCAGGTGCCAGTGGAAACCTCAGGCTGCAGGGTAGTCTCCCAGGTAGCAAAATCCAGGAAAAACACTAGATCTGAGGAAGCAGAGAGGGTACTTTAATGGCATGTAAGGACACAGTCACAAAGACCTGGGTAGATAGAATGAGTCTGTCCACTGTTATCTTTATTTCCCTGCAGTTCTGTTGAAAGGCTACCCTGAGCAAGACAAGCCAGAAGGCTGGTAGCCAATGTCAACTCAAAATAGCTATCCGGATTAGCAAACATGGCTACAATGGACAGATTGAGATAAATTGGGTGTCCACCAACAAAGGCAGTCACATAGTGCTGTATTTTAAAACATAAAAGTCACTTGCTAATGCAAACTTTAAATACACAAGGGATAAGGGTGTCTGGGTGGCTCAGTTAGTTAAGTATCTGACTTTTGATTTTGACTCAGGTCATGATCTCAAGGTTCTGACATTAAGCCCAGTATCAGGCTCTGTGCTGAGCATGGACCTTGCTTGAGATTCTCTCTCTCCCTCTCCCCTTGCTCATGTTCTCAATCAATCAATCAATCAATATACACAAACACACGTGCACACACTCACACAAGGACACACAGGGGACAAACTTGCTTAGAAGTTAAACTTATGCACTAAGATAGACAAAAGTTTGAATCCCATTCCTGCCTTTTAGAAGGACTGTGATTTTGGGCAAGTCATGGAACCTAGATTAATACCTTATATAGTTATTTTAAGAATTAAATAAAATATCCCGTGTAACATTCCTAGCACAGTACCATTGTTCATTTCCTTAAATATCTTACCATGTGTCCACTGTGTGGCAAGTGTTGCCCTAGGCAAAAGGATTTAGGACTGGACACACAAAGCCCCCTATCCTCAAGAGCTTGTGTTAGCATGCTCACAGAGTCTGTGAACATGTAGTTAGCACTAAATAGGCATTAGCTTTTATTATTATTTAATGTATTGTTTGAATTATTATTGAATGTATCATTTATATTATTATTGAATATATTATTGCAATTGTTACTCTTCAAATTAATTTTTTGTATAGCTGCAATGAGAATATATATGCCAAGTTCTAACCAAAGAAAGAAGTGATACAAATAATAAAAATAATTGCATGTTGACTTCCTCCTTTCAAAGGAATAGAGGAAGGAAAGAAGGGAGGGACAAAAGGAGGAAAGGAAGGAGAGAAAAAGAGAAGAGGAAGGAAGGAAAAAATACAAAAGTATTAGAAAAACATGGGTGAAGGATGGGATTCTGGAGACCTGAGTTCTGAGAGAGATCCCTTCAGAAAGTTGGAGAAATTAGACATGGGAAGGAAGCACCTGGTAGGGGTTGGCACGTAGAGACTAGGTGGTAGCACTAGTGGACCTACTTCATACCATTTAACTTTGGGAAGGCTAAATTTTCAGTTCTCTAATCCACCAAAATGAATATAAGATTAGCAATCAGTCCATGAGTTAAGTTCAGATCAAGTGAAATAATAGATATAAAATGACTTACAACATTGAAGTGTCAATGATATCCTGAAAAACTTTCAGGTTGTAGAACATTTTTTTAAAGATTTTATTTATTCATTCATGAGAGACACAGAGAGAGAGAGAGACAGGCAGAGGAAGAAGCAGGCTCCACGCAAGGAGCCCAACGCAGGATGCCCTGAACTGAAGGCAGGGGCTAAACTGCTGAGCCACCAGGGATCCGGTTGTAGAACATTTTAATGGCACAAGATGACTTGGGAAACTCAGGAAAAACCACTTTAGTCTGACCTTCCTGCCAGGCCAAGCTGTTTCATGGGACTACTTCCTTCTTGGACCTGTATGGAATGACAGATAGGCCTAAATTTCTTACTCTCAAATAATCACATATTATTGAGGTTGTGAGAGTATTAAAAATAACTAAACAAATACAGTAATTACACATACCTTTTTTGACGTTCCTGAGTTTTACCTGGGTATCTGAAGCATTTTTTTATTCGTTCTGATTGGTCATTGGTTTGCCAAATAGATAAGTTTTAACATAATCTGTTGTTCGTATGTTTCTACGTTTGCATCTTTATTGTGGAAGAGTACACATTTGATCAATATATCTGTGATACCGGCCAGGACATAGTATGGCACATGCTTTGCAAGTGTAAACTCTGGGGTAGGGCTGCAGGGGAGCCTGAAGTCATTTACACATTGAGTAAAGGAAGGTTTTCATCCTGCCTCTAAGCTTCTTTTTCTGTAAAATGGGTATAATCTTATTTACTTCATAGAATTGTTTTGAGAAATAACTGAATGTATTTAAAATGCTCAGCATACTTTCATGATGTTCCTTACAGTAAGTAATCAGTGATCTGACCATGTTATTGGGACATTTCTGTTATAATGCTTTATAGTAACAGAGTTCTTTTATTGGTTTTCCTAGACCACTATGTAGTCCAGCAGAGGTATTATTTGTATACCATTCAACTGTATTTTATACTAAGCTTTTTTTGTTGTTTGTCTTTTTTTTTTATTTTTACAAGACTTCCAAAATGAAATTTGTTCATTGTATTTGAAAACTCTGCCAAAGTTTGGGGTCTACTTTGTTTGATGATGAATAATTTATATACCACACAGACCACCTGCTTATTAGAAATTTAGCATAACTTATCAATAAAACCATCGGAACTTAGAAGCTTTGATTAGAATAGTGCTTTAGAATTTCATTTATTACTTAGTCATTTCATTTTACAATAAGAAATGTATACTAAAAAAAAGAAATGTGTACTAATTAGCATCAAATTGCACATGATATTTGCTTTTTCATGAAAAGTTTCATCTGTTTTGTTCTTTCCTAATTGCATAACATTTTTAAATAAACTATAAGAGGTTAGTTGACTTTTTAAAAAACTGACAAATTTACTATTGTTCTGCATTCTAATATTCTAATTTTTCTTAATTTTTTCTTAAAATATAGTTTCAATTTTCCCAATAATTATTTTTGATTTACTAAAGAAAAAAAAACCCTATAATTACTTAAAATATTTTCTTCTTTTACTTTAATAATGTAAAATTTTAAGAGCATTTCCTTCTGTATAGAGCTTTGGTTTCATCCCATAAATTCTGTTATGTAGACTTATTTTTTAATGCTTTACATAATAATATAGAATTTTATTATTTCTTTCTTCATGACTATTATGTTTATTCCCAAGAGCTGGGTTTTGTTGGTTTGTGTATTTAAATATTACCATCAATTTTTAATTTTAAGCATCATCATCTTATTTTTATTTTTCAACAAATGGGGACATATAGCTTTTCAGACAGGCTAGGGTTTGGGAACCTAACTTTGGGTGTAGAAAGTGAGCAGCATTTGCCCAAAGGCTCTAGATATGGAACCAAAGATTTTAAACAAGGCATGGAGGACTGAAGCTGGATTAAGAATCAAATTGAGATAAACAAAATATCCATTTTTGTGGTTCTTAATAAAAATGTAGTAATTGTAGTAGTGTTTTCTATTCTTATATTCAAGAAAATAATACAACTTAATAAAAAAAGATATCTAATATCAATGCCCAATTCCACCTCACTAAAGAACTGGCAATTGCCTTTTTTTGTTGTTGTTGTTGACTATAGTTGAAACACAATGTTGCACTACTTTCAGGTGTGCAACTTAGTGATTTGACAAGTTTATACATTGACAAGTTTATACATTATGCTACTGTTTACCACAAGTGTAGCTACCATCTGTCCTGTTACATTGCTATACAGTATCATTGACTGTATTTCTTATGCTGTGCCTTTTTTCCCTATGACTTATTCATTTAATAACTGGAAGTCTATTTCTCTCTCTCCCCTTATCCATTCTGCCCAGTCCCCAACTCCTGTCTCTCTGGCAACTGTCAGTTTGTTCTCTGTATTTATAGATTTGATTTTGCTTTTTGTTTACTTGTTTTTGTTGTTGTTGTTTAGTTACCTCTTATGAGTGGAATCATATGGTATTTATCTTTCTCAGTCCGACTTCTTTCTCTTTTTGTGTATTTTTAAAGATTATATTTTTAATTTAAATGTAACTTATTTAACATATAGTGTATTATTAGTTTCAGAGGTAGAATTTATTGATTCATCAGTTGCATATAACACTTAGTACTCATCACATCAAGTGCCCTCCTTAATGCCAATTATCCAATCCCTATCCCTCCATCTACCCACCCTCCAGCAACTCTCCTTTTGTTTCTTATGTTAAGAGTCTTTTATGGGGGATGCCTGGATGGCTCAGCAGTTGAGTGTCTGCCTTCGGTTCAGGTCCTGATCCTGGGATCCGGGACTGAGTCCCACATCAGGCTCCTTGTGGGGAGCCTGTTTCTCCCTCTACCTATGTCTCTGCCTCTCTCTCTGTTTCTCTCTGTCTCTCATGAGTAAATAAAATAAGATCTTTAAAAAAGAGAGTCTCATGGTTTTCTCTCTCTGTTTTCATCTTATTTTATTTTTCCTTCCCTTCCCCTATGTTCATCTGTTTTGTTTCTTAAATTCCACATATGAGTGAAGTCATACGTTTGTCTTTCTCTGACTGACTTATTTCACCTAGCATAATACACTCTAGTTCTATCCATGTGGTTATGAATGGCAAGATTTCATTCTTTTTGATTGGCTGAGTAATATTCCATTGTGTGTGTGTGTGTATGTGTATCATATTTTCTTTATCTGACTTATTTCACTTAGCATCTATGTTGTCTCAGTCAGCACAATGTCATGCTCTTCGTGGCTGTATAGTATTCCATTATATATATATATGAATTCCATCATATGAATTCCATTTTATATATATATATATATGAATATTTTCCTTATTTGTTCATCTATCAATGGACAGTTTGGTTGCTTCTATATCTTGGCTATTGTAAATAATACTACAATAAACATAGAGGTGCATATATCTTTTTCAAATTAAAGAACTAGAAATTAATTTTAATTGGTATGACTAAGAGGATTTGTGCTTTTTCAGATCTTCCCAATGATATATTAACATGGGCTTATTTTGAACAGTTTGTATAGAAGAGAGTTCTACTGTTTCAAGAATATTCTTCTGTGCTTACCTCTTTATTTATTTATGTGTTTAAAGATTATTCTGTTAAGTACTGGGGCTTTTAATTCTCTTACTCATCTTCATTCTCACTTACCTTCACAACTTTTAATTGCTTGTCAAGCACCCAACATCTAATTTACTAAGGCTTCTTTTTCGATTTGTTTTCTTGCTTTCCTACTATTTATATGGGAGGGTCATCTGACTATCTTCCAGGTCTCTAGCCTTTTCTTCACAAATTTTATGATTTCCGTGTTTCTCCCCCATTTGATTTATTTCTACTATTTGTTTTGCACATATCTAGCTATATTTCAAAACTATCTTCGTTATAGTAGTTTCAGCTACTAAATATTTTAGTTGGAAATAAGGTTTTATATTCTCTCACAGAATTTTTTTGTCTTATAAATTTTACTTGTCCTTGCTATTTTGTTGTTATGGCTGTTGTTTAAGTTATTGTCTGAACTATTCAGTCAGTAATTCCATTTTACTAGAAGTCATGTCTTCTGGATATACTTTACTTCTTTTCTCTTTGAACTTAGGAAACTTTTAATTTTTAAAATTGTGTCTTATTGTTTATTTTTTCATTTACTTGTTCCCAAGGTCTTAGGTCCAGCTTCTGAGGCTTATAGCAAAAAGCTGATCAACTGTAGGAAGTGTTGTTGGTATGCCCGAGGTCATGATATAATACAACAGTGGGAAGCTCATCATTACCTAGTTTGTGCCCCTCTCTTGCTGATCTGCTTAGTTTAAAGGATGGCAAATGCTGATATATTCCCTGTTTAAAGGACATTGCAGACTGTTCACAAATCTTTGGCTAACCCACATCTCCTTGAGGAATAGGGACACTAGCTAATTCAAAGAATACCGAGGTAAAGAACAATCTTTGTTCTCTCATTGCTCCAATATCTCCACAGGCCATCTTTTCAAATTTCACATTTGCTTTCTGAGAACATATCAACATTGTTAAAATAAATCATTAAAACAACAAAGGAAAAAATCCAAATACGTACTAAAAAGGCACCTGGAAAAACTCAATTCAATATTCTTCTAATAAAAACCTCTATAAAGTTGAAATAGACTAAAAACGCTTAAAACAATACAATAGGGGATCCCTGGGTGGCTCAGAGGTTTAGAGCCGGCCTTCAACCCAGGGCGTGATACTGGAGTCCTGGGATGGAATCCGGCATCAGGCTCCCTGCATGGAGCCTGCTTCTCCCTCTGCCTGTGTTACCTCTCTCTCTCTCTCTCTCTCTCTGTCTCTGTCTCTCTCTCTCTCTCTCTCTCTCTCTCTCTGTGTCTCTCATGAATAAATAAATAAATCTTAAAAAAAGAATAAATAAATAAAAATTTTTAAAAAACACAAAACAATACAACAAATGGACAAAAATACACAGAAAATATTATCCTAAAGAATGAAACACTAAGCTAATTAAAATAAAAAATAGAGCTGATATTCCTAATACCATAGTATTCTTACATATTGGTTCAGGGGTTCTATTAAATATAAGACAAGAAAATAAAATAAGTGCTATAATACTGGAAAGGAATATATAAATATTTCTTTATACTGATAATACATTTACATTCTTAATTTTATTTTTAAAGGTTTCATTTATTTATTCATGAGAGACACACACACACAGAGAGAGAGAGAGAGAGAGAGAGAGAGAGAGGCAGAGACACAGGCAGAGGAGAAGCAGGCTCCATGCAGGGAGCCTGACATGGGACTTGATCCGGGGTCTCCAGGATCATACCCTAGGCTAAAGGCAGGCGCCAAACCACTGAGCCACCCAGGCTGCCCTCTGCATTTTTAATTTTTAAAAGTACTAATATTAAGAGATGAATTTAGGAAGAATGATGAAAATATAATACAAAAATAGACTTTCTCATACATATCTATATTATTTATATAAGATTTATAAAGATATATAAATGGAAGAAATACTCCTGTTACAACTTGGAAATCATTCATAAGAAAACTTGAGAATAAACACAGAAGGATTAAACCATAATGTTTTTGATGGGTATAAAGTAAGGGCTAATAAATGGAAATGCATGCCCTGTTCTTTGATAAGTTAAGCCATCAACAAGTAAATTCACCCCAAATTAATAAATATTTAATTCTACAATGGAAAGATGTTATCAAAATTTCTCAATATAATGAAAAAAAGTAGAAAGAAAAAAAAGTTATGGAGGAATAGCCTTATTTGATGCCAGAGTACACTGTAAAACCACTGCGATCTAGTCAATATGACATTACTATAAAAATGGGAAATATATTAATATAATACATAGGTTGACAAACTATGGTCATGAGTCAGTTCGTGTCTTTCACCTATTCCCATGCAGGTTTCACATTTTTAAATAACTTAAAAATATCAAAATGAGAATATTTCATGGCACATTAAAATTATGTGAAATTTAAATTTTGGCATCCATAAGTAGTTTTCTTTGGAACATAGTATGCTCATTTTTTTGTATATTGTCTATGGCTCCTTTTATGATACAACAGCAGCATTGAATAGCTGTGAATATCCTGGCATGTCAGGAGTAAAGTACTTAGCATATGGACCTTTACAGAAAAAAGATTGATGGCTCTTGGTTCAACACATTATAGTGATATATATATATATATATATATATACATATATATATATCTTATTATTATATGGCAAAGGTGGTGTAAATTGTTCTGGTACAAATGGCTAATCCTGCCTATAGAAATAAAGCAATAAAGCAATCCATTTATCTTACACCATAAAGAAAATAAAGCTTATTATGAATTAAATAGTTAACTGTAAAATTAAAAACAATTGTTCCAAGAGATCTGATAAGCAGACTTAGAGAAAATTTCTTAGAAAAAAGTACAAACAATAAACTACAAAAAAGCACAAATATCTAACAATAAGAAGTATTTTTTTTGTAAAAAAGTTAAGAAGTCTCAACAAATCTACCAGAAATTTAGGGGAGAAATTGAAATATAGGGGTCAGACAAATGGTTAAGATCTATAATATAGTTTTAATTTAGTTATTGTCAAGAATAATGAAGATAAAATAATAAAGGAGCAAATTCAAATGGCAAAACAATATGAAAACTCAAACTCAGTGGTAGTTAGGAAAATGCAAATAAAAATGTGTTATTACTCTACAACCATCAGACTGGGAAAAATTTCAAAAGAGCATTAACACTTATTGCAGGTGGGGAAAATGGTTCATGGATATTTAAATTGAAACAGCTTTTTTTGCAAAGCAGTCCAGATGAGTATACTGAACACTTGAAAAAATATACTCATCAATCCCACTCATGAGAATCTTAGGAATAATAAAAGTAGGGCACAGGGACATATGTCTTAAGTTTTTGTATTGCAAGAATGTACATACAGGAAAAAGATAAGTAAAAGAAACAACCATCAATAGTAGCATGACTGAATCATTTATGTAATGTCTCTGCTATGGGGTATCATGCATTTATTAGTTTATATGAATAGTGTGTTGTAGAGCATAAGGAAAAAGATGAAGACATACAGTGTTAATGTTATTTACCTGGGGAATGGACGGAAAATGTTGGGGAAGAAAAGGAGATGGGAAAGAACATTTTTAAAAAGGTAACAAAGAAGACTGCTACTACCCTACATATGTCTTGATTACCTTGATGTATTTATAAGTATATAAGTGTGTGTAGTAAGGAAATTTCAGAACTATTTTTGATACAATATTATTTCTGGTTTACTTCATATTCTTAATTAGCCCTGACTTTGCATATTTTATCAATTTTTTGATCCATATAGGTTAATTACATTTGTATCCATGTCAAATGTTTCTTTTACACTGTAAAATTGGCCTCTTTCTGATATTTATATCTCCATTTTTGCTTTTTTAATCACATTTGATATTTATTTATATGTTTACCCTCATATAACCCCAGTTTTTGGCATGATTTAGTTTTTGTTGTGATGAAATATTTAACCGATGCCTCTTCATTCATGTAAATTAAATTTTCTTCACTTTTCACCATAGTGGTCACACTTGCCTTCATTTCCCATGTATGTTGTTGCTAATTTTCTATTTTGTCTTTATGTAACAACTATATATGGGAGACACATAATTGTTTTCTTTTTATTGATAGGAGCCACCACCTCCTCTTTCTTCTGCCTTTTTCATTTCTTCTTCTAGAGACCAAAATCAACATAGGCTAAATCTCCACGATCTAGTGACCCATATCCAGTATACTTTTATCATTTTCTTTTTTTTTAATATTTTATTTATTTGTTCATGAGCAAGAGAGAGAAAGGGAGAGAGAGACACACACACATAGAGAGAGAGAGAGAGAGAGGCAGAGACACAGGCAGAGGGAGAAGCAGGCTCCATGCAGGAACCCGACGTGGGACTCGATCCCAGGTCTCCAGGATCAGGCCCTGGGCTAAAGGCAGTGCTAAACCGCTGAGCCACCCAGGCTGCCCCATTTTCTTTTTTGCCTTATTTCTTCCTCTTCCTGTTTGTTTTTTTCTAAAGCTATACACAGTGTCAGTTGACTTCATTTTATGTAACAGTATGTCTTCCACTTACATCTCCCACTGAGAATTAAATTCAGATGCTCTATATTCACTGTCCTACATCATATCTTCTATTGACCTGTTCTCATTTGATTGAAACAACATCTTTCGATTTAGAGAATATACAGCAGATATTTTTGTCTTTTTTTCTGATTTATTTACTTATTGTAAAGATTTTATTTATTTATTTATTTATTTATTTATTTATTTATTTATTTATTTATTTATTTGAGACAGAGAGAGGCAGAGACACAGGCAGAGGGAGAAGCAGGCTCCCTACAGGGAGCCTGATGTGGGACTCAATCCCTGGACTCTGGGATCCTGACCTGAGCCAAAGGCAGATGCTCAACCACTGAGCCACCTAAGTGTCCCTTTCTTTTCTGATTTATAAAAAGTAACTATTTTAAAATGAAAGTTATGGCCCCTCAGCATTTTTAGCATTTTCTTATTTATTCTCATAATTAAAGTTTTTGTAGGCTCTATGCTGAATTTATATTTTTTCTTTTTTCATAAAGCGACCTATAGCCAGGCCCATTTTGGAGAAGAGTCCTAGGCAATGACTGCCATCAGTCCTGATAGCCCAAGTACCAGCAGAGGCAACAGGCAGTCAGATCTCTGAAACTGGAGGCTTCGAATATATGCCAAACACAGTTTTTGGCACATTGAAGATGTCTCCCTAAGCTACTAATAATATTTACTTTTAGGTACAAATTCCTACTTCACTTATTCTTACTCGGCCTAGTATGTGCCTGAAGGAGCAAAATCCATTATGAGAGAAACCCTGGTTTTCCACTGACAGAGAAAAGTTAAGACCCAAATATAACAAACCTTCCTAATGGAATGAAGCTTCTGGAATATAGCTGAAAAGATATTTTCCCTCCCTGTTTATGTGTTAAATGTAGTTATGAGGAGAGGCAAATCATATAGACTGGGCTATGGAAGGATCCTAGGAGTCACTCTAATTTCTAGAGACCCTATCTTATATTGTACTTACTAAATATAAGTGAAGGAAAAATTCCTCAAAGAATCTAATTATTAATCCCATCCCACTGATAGGAAATATTTTAAAAAGCCTTCACAGAACATGAAGAGTTATTTATTATATTTCAGTGGTTGATGCAGTTGTTGCCTTAGGAGGAATGTTTTCTCATGGACATGGAGGAGTCTAGGTGGTTTCTAAGTAGATTAAATCCTACTGTTTTATCATTCACCTATCTTTTTTCCTCTCCTCTGACCTCCTCTCCAGTTTCTTTCCCCTTTTTTTCCTTGTCCAATTCTCTCTTTATCAGTTATGGTAAAGCTTTCCTTCATAAACAACTACAGTATAGGATTAGGATAAATTAGTAGTGCAATCTGATTGTGGCAGTATATTATATTTCTACCGCATGGAAATGGAAAAATTCAGTGTCCTAAAACACCTGCATCAGTGGAATGGATGGAGGCAGTTAAAAAAAGGAGCTTTAAGAGCACAGTTTTACATATTACTCTTTAAAAATTATCTTACCTTTTTATTACAAAAGTAATGCAAGTTATTTTACTCAGTTTAGAATATACAGGAAAGCATATAGATAATGGAAAAAATTCACTTGTAATCTCACCACCTCAAAATAACCATTGTGAAAATATATGCATATTTTCCACAGCTTTTTTTTTTTTACTTTGTGTAAGTTTAAAATGAAATTGGGGCCATTCTTGATATACATATGAGTAACCTCTTTTTTACACATAATATTGCAAACTTTTTCTATTTATTTTTCACATTGTGCAAAAATATTTTTAGTGCCCTCATATGAATGTTAATTTAAAACCAATCCTCTCTTATCAAGCTCTTAGGTTCTTTCAATTTCTTACTATTCTAAATAACTCTGTGATACAATTTTGTATATAAATATTTTTGCATAGCACTGATTGTTTCCATAAGTTAAATAATGGGATGTTGCTTTTTTTTATTTTTAAAGAAGCTGTCTTTCAAGAATTTTCCTTTCCCTTTAAAATAGAATATATGCTAATGTACTTCAGGGTCAAAATGGACCTAAAAGTAGTAATTTCCCAAAGTTAAGGAAAATATAAACTGCCCCTATTTTTTTCCTATTTTCTTTTATTTTGCATATTAGAGATACTAAAGAAGCATAAACCAACCACCATAAAAATAAGAACTTTTTGATATATAACTCCATGTTTTAGGTGAAAGATAAATCACTAAGCCTGTGTCCACTGGGATCCTATCAGTAATTCTATCCAGAATATTCTCCATATATGGTTTCTCATATCCGGCTGATGGCTCTTATAATTTTCTATATAGATAGTTTGTCTATGCTTTCTAGTTTGGGGAAATTGGGTGATAGGCATTAAGGAGGGCACTTGAAGTAATGAGCACTGGGTGTTGTATGCAACTGATAAATCACTGAATTCTACCTCTGAAACTAATAACACAGTATATGTCAATTAAATTGAATGTAAATTTAAAAATTTTTAAAAATATCCATATGACCAACACTTTTAACAAGTTTAAGGCAAGTGGAGTATGGTATTCTCTGTACTTATAGTGATGCTCATAATTGAAGAAGAACAATAACAAGCATCATATTGACCATCTTTACTGTAGAGAGAATGTACTTGTTTCTACAAGTACAATATCTACAAGTTACTTGATATCTAGAAGTATTTTTATGAGCTGAAGCGTAACAAAGTTTCCAGGTGAAGAAGGCATACTTATACATAATCTCTAACTGTCCTTCAAAGGCATTTAGAAAAAGATAGAACTGTATATTTCTAACCATGGTATTTATCTTGATAAAATATAAATCCATATGTAACTTAGAATTGACCCAGTGGAAGTCAATGTCTTGGGGCAGTATGAAATTGGATACTTTGGTAAAAGTGAAAAAACAATAAAATTAAAGCCAAAAGAACTAGGTTCTTCTCTGAATTCCTGGTACTATACTTGCAACAAATGTTTGAGGAAGAAAAGAGGTATAGAAAAGGAACCGGGGGAAAGGAAAGAAAGAAGGATGGATGGCAGAAAGAAGGAACCATGGATGGGAGATTTGGTTGAATTGTTGATACACGAAGCAATGTTGAGTATATTAATAGTTTCTTAATCTTACAGTTTATGCCTTATACTTCTTCACTTTTTGAAGTGTTTTGTTTGTTTTGCTTTAGTTTTCTTCCCACATATCATGTGGGCTCTGGGATAAAGAATGGGAAGACGTTAGTGCCTACATATAAGACGGTTATTAAGATGTTTCTATTATTTCTCAATTTTATTACTTAATAATAACCCTTGCCCCTCAACACCATTTATCCATGTCGCGGTATAAATGAGTTGAATACTCTCTAGTAGTAATGGTCCAAGTGTCTGCAGTTCATCAGACAAAAGTCTGCAATGATAGGAAGATTTGAGAAAGTTTCTCGAAGCCCTAAGATGACATTGATGGTCAACCACTCAACTGAATTCACTGAAAGGCAGCAAAAATACTCTTCCATCAGCCTTGAAACTTGCCCATCAGTTTGTGCCTCTTTGGGTCACATCCTTTCCAACATACCTCTGTGCTTCAGAATAAACTTAGGTTCTTGTGTTTTTATTTAGCTCAATAATATATATACACTGATCCTTTAAAAAGGAAGGTGAGGGACACCTGGGTGTCTCAGTGGTTGAGCATCTGCCTTTGGCTCAGGCCATGATCCTGGGTCCCAGGATCAAGCCCTTCATCAGGCTCCCCTTCTGCCTGCTTCTCCCTCTGCCTGTGTCTCTGCCTCTCTCTGTGTGTCTCTCATTAATAAATAAATAAAATCTTTAAAAAAATTTAAAAAGGAAAATGAGAAGGAGAAAACAAATGGCATTCTTTTTTTCTTGTTTTTTTTTTTTCAAAAAAGGTTTTTATAAAATAAAATGGTCAAAACATATTTTCTGAATAATTAACATATTTCATTCATGAGCTAAAAAGTAGAAATATTAACCATCTTTCTACTAACTTGAATAAAAGCTTTCCATAAAAATTTTTTTTGAATTTCCCCCAATAATTTGAATTTTTTAAGGCAGAATGTAAACACACAATTAAGATGTTTTATTTCTGTGTATATACACATGTGTGTTTCTGCACACATACTATCTCTAATATAAAATATCTTGATGATTTGACTCTATTTCTACACTGTAATCATATATTTGAGATAACAGAAACTTGAGTTTCTACAAACTTTTACAGCTTGCTATGAGCTGTCAAATCAACTCAGTGAAACACTGCATTCAATTTACTGCCTGTCATCACAAACTTTAGTAAAGTCATATCGGAGGTCAGGTACATTTTCAGCCTTTGTCTTGACCTCACAGATTTCAAGGTCCTATCAGTGTGATATGAACTTGACTATTTTTTATAAGATGACAGTCAGGGTCTATAATATTTAAGTCCCCAGACCTGCCTGACCAAGTACATGGCAACATTCTCAACTAAGGCTTAGAATATGAGCAAAAAATAACTGGAGTACTTGATTGATACAACTTGTATTATAGACTATACAACATTTGTAATTACCTTCCCTGGGAATATTGGCCTTATGGGAACATGGGGGGCAAAACAAATTGCATATTCAGAAAAGCACACCAATAAATATTCTGGCACACTCAAATATTCTTGGGGCTGGGGATAGGTAGGAGATGATAGAAAACAAACAAATAATATTTTCTTTGCATCTCCTTTTTACTATAGTGATAGGTTTGTTAATATGTACATAGTTATAGGAAGCATCAGTATGCTGCCTTTATTCATTCTCCAATAAGCTCCAGACAATTACAGAAATCCTATTAGCCAAAACGTTTGGGTATAGGAGTTGGTTGGTTAATCTAAAAGCTGATTTTCATTAAGTATAAAAAAATACATATATTTAAGAATAATTTTTCTTTGGGCTCATAGATTGGTATCCACTGAGTTTTATTATTTCTTTCTCACACAAACCACATCCATAATGAAGTATCCATATGTTTACATTTTGACTTTGAAAAACTAAATAGCCATATGCTTCCATCTCATTTCTGGCACATTTAAATAAAATGTACAGTGAGTAATCAGGTGACTGTGTAAATTATCATTAATATAATGATGATAATATGTATGTATTGCATCTATGTCTGTTTGTTAGCATTTGAAAAAGGAATGTAATTCGAACTTTGAGAGGAGGGTCTGAGCTTTTCTGGCCGCCATTTTTTTAATTCCAATGTAGTTAACATACAGTGTTATATTAGTGTCAGGTGGATGATACAGTGAGTCAATACTTCCATATAATACTCTCTGCTCATCAAGGTAAATGTACTCTTTTTTTAAAGATCTTATTCATTTATTCATGAGAGACAGAGAGAGAGGCAGACATAGGCAGAGGAAGAAGCAGGCTCCCTGTGGAGAGCCTGATGTGGGACTCGATCCCAAGACTCCAGGATCACAGCCCAAACCAAAGGCAGACGCTCAACCACTGAGCCATCCAGGTGTCCCAAAGTAAGTGTACTCTGAATTCCCTTCACCTACTTCATTTATGCCTCCACCCACCTCTCCTCTGGTAACCATCAGTTTGTTCCCTATAGTTAAGAGTCTGTTTTTTGGTTTGTCCCTTTTCCCTCCTTTATTTAGTTTCATTCCTTAAATTCCACATGAGTGAAATTATTTTTCTTTCTTTAACTGACTTATTCCATTTAGCATTATATTCTCTAGATCCATCCATGTTATTGCAAATAGCAAAACTTCATTCTTTTTATGGCTGAATAATACACCATTATAAATATATTCCACATCTTGTTTATTCATTCATCTGTCAATGGACCCTTGGGCTGCTTCCATAGTTTGGCTATTGTAAATAATACAATGCAATAAACATGGAATGTATATATTCCTTCACATTAGTATTTTCATCATTGGGTAAATACCCAGGAGTACAACTACTAGATCATACAGTAGTTCTATTTCTAACTTTTTGAGGAACCTCCATACAATTTTCCACATTGGCTACACCAGTTTGGATTCCCACCAAGAGTGCACAAGGGTTCCTTTTTCTTCTCATTCTTGCCAATACTTGTTGTTTCTTGTGTTTTTTATTTTAGCTATTCTGACAGTGTAAGGTAATATCTCATGGTGGATTTGATTTGCTTTTCCCTGATGATGAGTGATGTTGAGCATCTTTTCATGTGTTTGTTGGTCATCTGGATGTCTTCTTTGGAGAAATATCTGTTTGTGTCTTCGTTCCATTTTTAAAATTGGATTATTCAGGGGTTTTTGGTTTTGAGTTGTATACGTTCTTTATATATTTTGGATATTAACTCTTTCCAGGTATGTCATTTGAAAATATCTTCTTCCATTCAGTAGATTGTCTTTTATTTTTTGTTGGTTGTTTCCTTTGCTGTGCAGAAGCTTTTTTGCTTTGATATAGTCCCAATAATTTATTTTTGCTCTTATATCCTTTGCTTCAGGAAACATATCTAGAAATTGTTGCTATGGCCATTGTCAGAGAAATTACAACTTGTTCCCTCCTATGGGATATTTATGGTTTTAGGTCTCAAATTTCAGTCCTTAATCCATCTTGTGTTTATTTTTGTGTATGGTGTAACAAAGTGGTCCAGTTTCATTGTTTTACATGTAGTTGTCCAGTTTTCCCACACCATTTGTTGGAGAGCCTACTTTTTTTCCCATTGTGTATTCTTGCCCCCTTTGTTGCAGATTAATTGACCATATAATTGTGGATTTATTTCTGGGATTTCTATTCTGTTCCATTGATCTACATACCTCTTTTTGTGCAAACACCATACTGTTTTGATTACTACATCTTTGTAATTTAATTTGCATATGAATTGAACTTATTGTCAATTTCTGAATATGTATTTTATAATATACTTAAATATTCTAGTGAAATCCATGTGTTTAAAATATTAATTGAATTAGATATCTATATTTATTAATACACCTATAAATCCTTCATAATAAATGTTGATTTGAAAACTCAATTTTATGTAAAATAATTAAGATAATTTTAGGTAAGTAGGCAGTCATTTAATAAGAATAGTAAGAGAATAATTTGCCTAGATAATTTTAGAAAGATCATGACATGTTTTGAATCAAGAAATGACTAAAAAAACTAAATAATAATATAGAACAGAATAACTAAAATCATATTTCATCACAATTCTATTGTTTACACAAATATTTAGTAGACTCACAATCATGACATTTAACAATATGACCATTAAAATGTATATAAAATTAAAGTTATGAGTCAAAAACAAACAGTCTGAGGAATATTTTACATCTTATGGGGGCTGAAAGGCACAATTTTTATCTCACTTCCTCAAAATACCAACAAAGTGAAAAAGCTATAAAAGTCATCGGGCGGTTTGAACAAGAGGAAGCCGAACTGAAGCTGAGCACAGGCAGTGGACGCGGTCTGGCCCCGAGCTGAAGATGGCAGTGAACGTATACTCCATGTCTGTCACCTGTGATAACCTAAGTCGACATGACATGCTGGCCTGGATCAATGAGTGTCTGCAGCTGAATCTGACAAAGATCGAACAGTTATGCTCAGGGGCTGCCTATTGTCAGTTTAGGGACATACTGTTCCCTGGCTCCATTGCCTTGAAGAAAGTGAAATTCCACGCTAACCCAGAGCATGAATACATCCAGAACTTCCAAACACTACAAGCAGGTGTTAAAACAATAGATGTTGACAAAATAATTCCTGTGGACAAATTAGTAAAAGGAAAGTTTCAGGACAATTTTGAATTTGTTCAGTGGTTCAAGAAGTTTTTTAATGCAAATTATGATGGAAAAGACTATGACCCTGTAGCTGCCAGACAAGGTCAAGAAACTGCAGTGGCCCCGTCCCATGTTGCTCCAGCTCTGAACAAACCAAAGAAACCTCTCAGCTCTAGCAGTGCAGCTCTACAGAGGCCCACTGCAACACATAGAACTACTGGAACTGATAAGGCTGGCCTGGGTGTGGTGGGAAAGAATCCTGGTGTGGGCAACGGAGATGATGAAGCAGCTGAATTGATGCAGCAGGTCAATGTATTGAAAATTACCGTTGAAGATTTGGAGAAAGAAAGATTTCTACTTTGGAAAGCTAAGAAACATTGATTTGATTTGCCAGGAGAATGAAGGGAGAAACAACCCTGTATTGCAGAGGATCGTGGACATTCTCTATGCCACAGATGAAGGCTTTGTGATACCTCATGAAGGGGGCCCACGGGAGGAACAAACAAGAAGAGTATTAACAGCCTGGACCAGCAGAGCAACATCTGAATTCTTCACTCCAAATCATGTGCTTAACTGTAAAATACTCCCTTTTAAAAGAAACTCACTGGTTTCTTTTCATGAACAAACAGTACCTCTTCTTAAAATGCACTTTGCAGAAGTTTCATCCCTTTTCTAATGAGTTTGAGTTAGGAGCTTTTACCGTGTAGCAGAGCAGTATTAACATCTAGGTGGGTCACCTGGGGAACAGAGAAGCTGACTGTGGGGCTCACTGTGTGGACGCTGGTAACACTCACTGCTGGAGAAGGTGCTTTTATGTCGTACACTGAGGTGGAGTCTTCAGTAGAGAAATGTAAAGACTGATTTGAATTTTAAGCTAATGTGAAATCTTGGCAGAGAAAGTTTTAATAAATAAATGCCTTAAGAGTAAATAAAAAGCCATTAAAATAAGTAATTTCAAGTCTAATCACTATATAGAATATAAAGAAAATTAGGAAAAAATTTGAAGGGTAAAAATAATATACTCCTTCAGAGACATCAGCTGAAAATGAGTGGGCATTTATAATTACTATCTAAAGGCTATTACTACTGAAAAATTATTATTTCTTGTGACAATAATTCAAACCTTTAAAATTTAGCAATTAAAATGTAATTAAGAAATTATAATAACAATACAATTTTTATACAATTTGAGATCTTTTTTCTATCCTAGAATGATATTTATATTTGACTTTGGTAAAATTTTGATTTAATACTCAAAATTCTACCATTTGGCTCTTAACCAAAATGTGTATTGACTACACATTGTACAAATAGATATTTCAAACATATCATTATCAAACAGAATAATTTCCAAAGAAAACTCTCTTAGCTTTACTTGCCAAATATAGCCTGGAATTTGTATACATCTATTTATGTATGCATCTATTTAGAGTACTATTACTCTTGCTGAAGTCATCATCACCTTTCCTTTGGACACTTAGAAGACATTCTTAAGTGGGCTCTGCACTTTTCTTCTCGCATCTTTATAATCTGTTGTCCAGGAGTAATCTTATAAAATCTTGTCTTATAGTTCCCCTTAAATCCCTGTAATGGTTTCTTAGCACATTTTTTCAATACAAATTCTTAAGTATAAGAGCCATTTCTTGCCTCCTTCTTTGAGTATTTGAACACTTCTCTCCAACTCATTCTTTTAGCTCTTGTAGTCTTTATTCACCTATATCTCACTGAACTTTTCTTGCCTCAGGAACTTGCTCTCTATTCTGCTCAGTATCTGTGACCCACAAATTCTCATAGCTTGGTTCGTCAGTCAGGTCTCAGCTCTTAACATCACCTCTTCAGAAAGGCTCATCATGTCAATCTAAGTGTTCTGAGTCTTTTTCAGATTACATATTCTTTTGAGATATTGATTCATGATACAAATTCTCCCCTCCCCCAAATGTGCATATTACTAGTCACTCAATTTTTTATACAATTTCAAGGACTTCATGGAGCCTAAGTTATATAGAAATCCTAGAAGTCCAAGTATCCTAGGTTTGGAAGACTAGATCTCTCCATTCCTTAGAACCAATAATTCATTATCCCCCAGGAGCTATCATTATCAAATAATGTTTTTCTTTATTTATATATTGACTTATATAATATTTATTCCCCCCCTTAAGTGAAAGTTTTATGAAAGGAGGCAGAAGCCTTTTCTTACCTTTGTGATTAACTGAAACCTCAGAACCTGAAACAGTGCCTAAATTTGAGTAGGCATTCAATAAATATCTGTTGTATGAAAACACTGAATGAAATCTTTGTAGTTCATGCCAATTGTAGGAGAGAAGGTATGCATGGTAAAGAGGTCTGACCTTTTTGTAGCAAGTGTGCTGATTTGGGTGTGTCTGTTTCAAGAAAATATCTATCTCCCTCTAGAAATCCCACTGGCATCTGCCTCCAGTACTTGAGAACTGAGTCACTATATATCAACTGCCCCATATGTGGAGTGAAGAAATTGGAGATCCAGATACAACATAATAGATTTAAAAAATACTCACAGCAGTATAGCTGAGACCTGACCATTTCCTGGGAACAGATTGGTTTGGAGAAAGAGATTTGCCAAAGAAAAAGATGTCAAAGCCTGTGTGTTAGAAAGATTGGAAGATATCCCAAATGGCTTGGAGGTAGTTTGGAAGTATTTTATTGTAATGGGTTAAAAGTATAGTATTTTGTATCCTAGAGATGTAAGCTTAATTTTCAACCCTGTAATTTACTAGTTGATTGAATAAAATTACCCAAGATCACACATCAAAATATACAGAGTTTTGCTGACTTTTTGATAAAAGTGTTTGACACTTTCCTCCCTGATTACATCTACTATAAAGTATCCCAGACACCAATGTTACTTTTTTTTTTTACTACTTCATATGCTGCTCTACTCATTATGTTCTCATGATTCTTAATCATCCTTCTCCCCAAGTTCCCTTTTTTTTCCCAATTCTTCTCACCACTACTTCTTTTCTTGATCTACGATTTGGATGTGTTCTCTGTTTATCTAATTTTATTAATAAAACCTTATCTAAATGACCAGTCTGTTCTAAGTTCTATTTCTCTATTGAATAGTTATATGGTTGGAAATTTCCATAGTGCAGGAGTCAATTGGGTTGCCAGTCCAACAATCGTTTGAGTACGGAGAGGTTACCATAGCCGACAAGCCATTCTTGGATCTGGAAACCTTGTCAGCAGCTTTCTACTTATTATTATCATTATCCCCCTTGATCACTGAAAAGTTGTTTTTTAGAAAAAAATCATTAATAATTTGACGGATTTTCTTTTTTCTTTTTTAAAAGATTTTATTTATTCATGAGAGACACAGAGAGAGAGGCAGAGACATAGGCAAAGGGAGAAGCAGGCTCCTCGTAGGCAGCCCAATGTGGGACTCCACCTAAATTTATAATTCATGATCTCTGTAGGAGTATATGTGTATTTTCTAGGGAGAAGATAATATTGGTTACTGTGTAAAAAAGAAAGGATGTGGAATACTCCATACACAATGGAGTATGCCATAGCCATGAGGAAGGAAGACATCCTCCCATTTCTGACAACATGGATAGACCTTGAGCACATTATAGTAAGCGTTGTAGGCCAGACAGAGAAAGAAAAGTATTGTATGATATCACTAATATCAATATTTTTTAAAATTAAACCATAAAAACCGGAGAGTAAAATGGTGGTTACAAGAGAAATGGCATGAAAAATGGCATAAAAGTAACAGAGTTTAAAGCTTCACACTGAAAATGAGTAGTAAATAAGCTATAGGGGTCTAATGTATAGTATAATGAATATAGAGAATACTATTGTACTATAATTACAAAATGTGCTAAATATCACTATATCAGCAACCATAATGCAATATATAAATCTATAAAAGTAACATGCCATATACTTTAAATCTACCCAATATTATCAATTTTATTCAGAAAAAAAGGCAAAAAAAGAATAAAGAAAACGTCAGAAGGTATAATAAAAGAACAGTTAGAAATCTCTCAGTTACTTTCAGCTTAATCTACCATATTTGGTAGCTATTCTTTTTAAGGTGCTCTATTGTCTGGTCCACAGAGAGCTAGATAGTCAACATCCTACTTATGGCACTGAGAATATGACCACAAATGCCTGGATGTTCCCATTTTGTGGAGGAATATAGGCTATGAAGTAAAACAAAAGAATGAATAAATACACATTTGACAAGAAAAAGAGTAGCAAGACAGTGCCCAATTAGGGTTAAGTGAGCAGCTACCTTAAAATTTGGAATGGCTTTGAAGGATGACTGAATTACGGTAATCTTTCTTCTTCTGGGACACACCATCTGTTTAAATATAGTCTTGCTTCTTTGTATTAGAAAAGACTGGTGTTGTGTCTAATTTTCTCTGTATTTCTTCCTAGGCTGATGCACCTTTCTTGATGGGTGAATACAATAAGTTCACCCATTAGTTTCCATCTCTTCCACCTGCCCTCTAATCAGCTTACTCATTGGAATATCAGTCACCTGGTAGCTATTACTCTTCCTACCTCTCTTTTTCTTTCCTCTCCCTTCTCCTTGCCCTTAGTCACATGTGCGTCATTTGTAGGAAAGTGTCCATCAGAAATATATCAGAATGGCAAGTTCCTGAGACAGAAGATCACACAAACTGAGTGTGTCCAGGTGGAAGACCAAATATTTGGAAAGGATACCAAGTATTCAATAAACATGGGAGCTGATATGAGAAGAGGAAGTCCAGCCCATATCATCCCAAAAAGTAAAACTAGATAAAGGAATCAGAAGGTAAGATTTGGGCTTACAGTACTTTTGTAAGAAGCAAAGTTATCCAACTATGAATCATGCTGCCCCACGCAGAAAGAGATTCCTCATCAAGTAATGTGGTGACATTGAATATGGCATCAGTACAAAAGAGATTAAAATCCTGGGCATTAGTTCTGGTTGCTTTAGATTGTACAGAGTCATTCAATGCTACTCCTCTGATTTAAACAAACAAACAAGCAAACAAACTAAAGCTTCAGTGTAATAATTATGTAGAAAATTTTCCTGACTTTAATAGAAGCTGATTCATTTGCTCTCTCACCCTATCTTCCATCTAGTTCTGATACAAAAACAGTGCTCTTGATTATCAGTGGGCACATGATACAAACTGAAGGAACATAGATAGCACAGTATTGGGGCAGAACTGATTGGTTTAGGTAAGACCAATCAGATTCCTTCTCTTTACTATATACAGGCAATGGGAAGAAAAATGCTTTCTCTATATGGTGGTCACCAAGTCAAATTGTATGATTTGTGTATGCCCAGTATTCATTTCCTGGATCAAATGCAGGAAAGACATGTACAGTGTGGAAATGTGTGACTACAGGTAAAGGCTAAACTGCAAGTTTAAAAATGTAAGAGTCCACAAAACATTGTTACTTTCCTTTGGATTCCATCAGGGCTCTGGTCAGTTTCATTCCTGTGCTTACTAATTATGCCATACAATAAATGTCCCCCGAAAAGCTAGTCTAACCTAAGGATCAAAGCCAGTCTTATCAAGCTTTATATATACTAGGCATATCAGGCTATCAATACTTGGAATCATAGTCTGTTTTATGTACTATTAGTTCTAGGACTTAATTCTAGAGGATTTAAAAGAAAAATATCATATTGCAAATATATTTTGTATCCATTCTAGCCTATGCAATTTTAGGGCTCAAATAAAGGCACAAAAAATACTTCCTATGTGTGTATCAATCATTTGGGTGTGATTAGAACTCTAAAGTAGTTCATTTGAGATATTTTTTACTGATATTCCCCTAATGGGAAAAGGGAGTAAATTCAAACCCTGAGAGTCAGGGGCTTACCCATTAATACAATATTTCTTTAAATTCCTGTCTTCTACCTTTTCTTAGTAATCAAATTTTGCACTGAAATCCATGATAAATATATTTTTTATTTTAACGTTAAGTATAAAGTTTCAAAAATTTAACCTATTTTTCCAAAAACCTGTCAGTAAAATATAATACATTGGGAAGATACACTATTTATAGCACAGAGTTGCATTTCCTTTAGGCACACGATGTTATAGCCCTAAGAGTAAGTACAATTTTGTTTGAGGAAAGTTGGTCATCAAAAACCTGTTGGTACAACACAAAGCATGCATTGCTCTCCAATGAGAGTTCTGGGAAAGAAATGAATGTTAAGATTTAATTTAGATTTCCAATTGTCCTGCATGTTACCAAACCAAGCTTATTTTGTTAGTCCTAAATCCAAAATATGGTCCTACATTTATTAGAAAGGATCATACAAATTGCCTTATGTATAAAAGATTAAAATATTCAGACTTTCTGATTGATTAAAGGAATTGGTGAAGCATTTCTGATAACTTGCTTATTATATTTAAAATGTGGTGTTGGCTATCTAGAAAACTGTAATTGTCATTCTTTAATAAGATTGCTTAATCTACTTGTTACAAATAACAAATTAGTTTCTAAAAACAACAACAATAACAACAACTTAATTATACCAAAACTACAGATTCTAACTTTGCAAGTTTATTTTGGAGTCTGCTTGACCTGCTTTGAGAAGCAAATTGCCATGGGAACTGGAGAGAACAAGCATGAAAGTGGTTGCTTTTACCAAGTGGTACCATGGGAGGAATCAGATTGAAATTTAAAATGTGATATAAATTATTCACCATGATGTTAACATTTTAAACAGAGTCTTTTCACATCTCTTATCCCACTGGGATCCACAATGATCCTCTGAGGTAGATAAGACTAGTATCATTATCCCCACTCTACAGATGAGGATATTTATGTCCTTGAAAGTTGAATGAGTTGCCCAAGGTCAGGCAATATTTAATTTAGAAATAGATCCTGGAGCTTTCGCTTTCTTTTTGGGTTTTCTTTATTCACATTTCCCCCCCTGCCTGCTATTCAGAAAAGAGGCATTGTGCTTACTAATATTCTAGAACTGAGAGGGAAGAGTACATTTTGATTTTTTTTAAATTTTTTTATTATTTATTTATGATAGTCATACAGAGAGAGAGAGAGAGGCAGAGACATAGGCAGAGGGAGAAGCAGGCTCCATGCACTGGGAGCCCGATGCGGGACTCGATCCCGGGTCTCCAGGATCGCGCCCTGGGCCAAAGGCAGGCGCCAAACCGCTGCGCCACCCAGGGATCCCTTTTTTTTATTTTTTTATTTTTTTAATTTTTTTATTAAAGAGTACATTTTGATATCACAGAATAACCAAACTGGCAGTACCATTAATCTTGGCACATATATTGATCTTTTCTGTTAAACAGACACACACACACAAACCCATAAAACATGCATCACACTTTACAGTGGGTACATAAGTATGTGTATTTCCCAACACATTTCTCAAATATAGTGGAAGACCTGATTTTTAGTATAACATCTTAGGACTGATCTTTCATTACCATTTTCCCTCTTTTACCATTTGAACCATCAGCAATACCTTCTGGCTTTACCTTTATATATCCAGATTTTTTTAAAAGATTTTATTTATTTATTCATGAGAGACACAGAGAGAAGGTAGAGACATAGGCAGGCTCCTTTTGGGAGCCTGATGTGGGCCTCGATCCCAGAACTCTGGAATCATGCCCTGGGTCAAAGGCAGACGCTCAACTGCTGAGCCACCCAGGCAGCCCTATATATCCTGAATTTAAAATTTCTACCTACAATACCTTGACCCAAGTTACCTTCATCTCCCACCTGGATTGCTGCATATCACCTAATGGCAAGGGCAATAAGTGGCAAAAACTGGACGACCTATAAGCAGGGCTACCCAAGAACCCTAGAAATTCTTCACCTCTAGAATGTAATATGCTGCTATGTCAGTGCTGCTGTATTTTGAGGTTTCGTCATTACTGCAGCTTAGTCTATATTAGTTAATGCCCTACAGGCAATACAGTCTTACTCCTGCCTACAGCTCTGACTTTGTCTCCATATCCCCTTCACCCTGTACCCTGATCTAGGCTATACTCTCTATGCCTTGAGCAGCCCATGTAATTTTTCCACCTGTTTTCTTTTCCACCTGAATGTTCTTCCCCTATATCCTCACTTGGTTTCATCCTTAATTTATTTGGCTTTTCAATAAATCTTAATTTATTGAGAACTTCCTTTGTTCAAATATCACCTTTATAAAGAGTCTTTCCATGACTGTTTGGTCTAAAATAATCCCGTCTATTTTTCATCAAGAACTTGCCACCATTTCAAATTATTGCATATCTTTATATTATTTGCTCCATTAAAAAGAAAAAAAAAGATCTTAGGTAAGCAAAGACTTTTTTCCTGTTCATGCTTATATTGCTCATTTAGCTCACAGAAGTTCCTTTCACTTCACCTTTTGACTCTAGGTTATTGAGCAGGGCTATGCTCAGCCTGCTATGGGTTAGAGATTTAAAAAAAGATAAAAAATCATGTAGAACAGATACCCATATTGGGAGCTGCAGCACTTATAGAACTGTTTATATAAACAAATACTCTTCAAGGAATACTGAGATTCTGTGAGGTCTTCCATTAATTGGTTCCCACTGTATGAAGGATATCTTACTCTTAATCTCATATTACTGTGGTGAGTTAACTGAGATTTGGTGAGATTAATCACTTGACCAAAATCATACAGCTAGTTGTAACTAGCACAGGAAAAAAAAAAAAAAAAGATTGTATGTCTCTTGGGCTTCAGCCCATTCCCTTAAGATTCTTTTGTGTTGTTTTGTATTGTTTTTGCATAATGTGGCAATACTTAAACAGAAAAAAAAAAATTAACATGCACATTGAAATATCCAGGGTTTGTGGTCTGGTGTGATGATCCTCAAAACGCTCAGGCTCATTTTTGTTCTACTCCATAGAAAGGCAACTGAGTCACTGAAATTTCTTTGTGGAACAGGGCAGGGAGTGAGAGTCTTAGAATCAACTTTGTATGGACATACTGAAGACTGTTTACATAAACTTTTTGGAAGATTCAAAATTTCAGGAATTATATGTGAAGAAGGGAGTTAACTGTGGACGCTAAATGCAGGAAGAGTGAATGGAAAAACTATGCAAGAGTAGACGGAACTTTTGGTGTAGAGTCAATTACTTAACTGCTGATTTCTGCCTGTACACTTAGAAGTGGGAGCCTGAAGGAGATGTGAGGAGGCACTTGAGTTTCCACAGCAGGGCACTGATACTAAGCAGTGGGCATGTTTCCCCAAATGCTCTGAGATAAACCCAACTTCCCAAACAGTTTAGCCTAGATCAGCACCTGGCTGAGAGCTTTTGGAAACCAAGGTGCAGTGTTTTATACTCTTCCTAAGGAATTCTGAGCATTAGTCTTATATCCCATGTCCCTTGTCCCATGGCCTCTTGAATGCTACCTTCTCTGGTGGAAAAATAAATCACGTTTAATATATGTCTTAGTAATTGTAAAGCTATATTGAAGAAACTACTGTTCTTTCAGTCAGAAAATCCACTTTGGTGACCTACCATTTTGGTGATCCTTCAAAACACCTCAAATCAGAAGCCCTCACAAGTCCCATATAACTTCCTCACATGTTCCCCTCCAGTCAGATTGTGGGGTTAGTAGGTATTAATCTAGGTCAGCATCAAGTAGGTATGAACATAATGAGTAATATAATTAGAGGTCTCTAAAAACTAATTAAGGCATGAGCTGCTAATCAAATCTGAGATCCACTGACTCACAAACCATGTGTCAAGTATGACACAACATAAGAGGGCAAGAACAAACCAGCGTTTCAACACAGAGGGCATCCTGGATATCCAAGCAAATGCTATGATAAGTAAGACCAGCTATGGATTGTGATGTGTCCTCCCAAAATGTATATATTTAAGTCCTAACCCCAATGTGACTGTGTTTGGAATAGGGCCTTTAAGGAGGTCACTAAGATTAAATGAGGTAATAAAGGTAGTGCCCAAATCCCACAGGACTAGTATCCTTTTAAGAAGGGGAACACTCTAGAGCTTCCTTTTTTTGTGTGCATACATGTGCCTATAGGAAAGGCCATATGAGGACAAAGCCAGAAGGCAACCATCTATAACTCTCACGAGAAAGAAGTCTTATCAAAAATCAACCCTTCTGACACCTTAGTCTTGAATTTCTAGCCTCTAGAACTGATAAAACACATTTCTGTTGTTTAGGTCACCTAGTCTGTGCTGTTTCATTATCAGAGCATGATTAACACAATCAATAACTAACATTTCGAGAGACACCTTCTAGACAACTCTGAATTGGTACTAGTATTACTATTCCAGTTTAAGGAAATTGAGGCACAGAGATCTAAGTAATACATTCAAGGTCATTAAGAAAATGGCAAAGTTGGGACAAAAACTCAAAGCTACAAGACTTAAAATCCACCTGCTCAGGCAATATGTACCTTCATCACCCTCATACTTGCACACCATCATGAAAAATGCATATTGATCCTCAGAAACAAATAGTACTTTTTAAAAAGCTCACATTTTCACAATTGGAATTTAGGATATATTTATAGGATTTTTCATTCTTTATGCATTTCATTGTAAGCAATACACTCACACACATTTTCTTAGATTGTTAAGATTGTGCCTCTGCCCTTCCATGGGTTAGTTTATATGAGAGTAAAGACCCCATATCTATTACCCTTCTTGGACCAAGACCTTACTTTTCAAAGTAATCAATGGCCTTCTACATTAGTAGATGTCAACATATTAAAATGACCCAAGTCAGGAAAAATGAGAAAAGGAGCTTACGAGTATTACCTTTATCCCATAACTGCTATTTTATGCCCATCTGATATATTAACAATCCACAATAAAGTCCTACAATTTAATAATTTGCAAACAGTTAACAATATTTTTTATTAAATCAGTGAAGCAAGAGGTTGAATCAAATTGTGAGATAAAATTTAAGGACAAGCAAACTTCAAACGATGGTTAAATGTTTAATCAAGGCATTTCAGTGATGGTATAAATGTCAAAACAAGAGACTTATGTGCCCAAACCTTTAAAACATCAGGGTGTCTTATTATTTTTAATACTTTTCAAAAAAACATGTATTTTTTAATCAACAACTTCTATTACCTAACTTTATGGTTCATAAACTGTTATAGTTGTCAGAAGATCTACACATTTCTCTTTCTACCCAACTAATAAAAATAAATGAGAAAACTGAAGATATTTTTATTTTTGAGTAGGCTTATAATTGGAACTTTTAAAAACTTTTTTTCTTTTACCTCCTCTCACAAATGCTGTACTTGACCTAGCACATGCATGCTCAGGTATCCTCATGGGATAGCATGTAAACTTGGCATACACTGATTTATCTCAGATCACAGCATTTTGCCTGAAAATAATGTGCTCTTCTAACTTGACATCCTTCTATAGAACTAATACATCAAATACAGTTATAATAATAGTATATATATATATAAATATATACATAATTGCTTTTAGTCTTCTGCATCCTTTAATTTTTATTCCCACAACAAACTTTAGGCAAGACAGAGCAGACATTATTTTATTCAATTTATACAGAAGGGAACTATGGCTCAATGGCTTGCTGAATATGCCTTAGCATGTGTTCTACTGCTCGTTCTAACACACCATGCAAGTGTCCACAAGTATCCAAGTTCCTTATTTCTTTCATAGAAGATATTCTAACATTTTATGAAAAAAGAATTTTACAATAACCAGAAAGCACACAGCTTTGATGAATATTAATGAATTCTCAATATTATCTCTCACAACACCAGGTTTCAGAAATTCTTCAGTCATCATGGAAGCTCATGTGTTAAGCACTTAATGTGTGTTCTAAACAATGTACTGGTGGGAGTCTAACATTTAAACACATAGTCTCTGTCTTCCAGTGGGCTTAGATTGCTGGAGAATAAGATTTTAAAGATGTGAAAGTAGAAAATAATTCATTTGGCTCAATAATTGGCACATGAAGACATCTTCAACATTACATTGTTTTATTGCATACATAATAAAATATCTAAAGGTATAAAACAATGCAACATTTCTGACCAGGCAGTAGAGGACTGCCACATGCATGACAAAAACTACACTTGTCATGGGGTCATACAGTCATTATAGGCTGGACATATAGGGCAAAATTTATTTGGAGGATGAAAAATTTGAGCTGGTTCTTCTTTATTTGGGTTTCCCTCTCAACTCATCTTTCAACTGATGAGCCACCTCTGCCATCCCATCTCAGTTGGTACATAGTTGTGCTTGGCTCACTCAAGCAATGCTTCTCAGAATTCAGGAAGAAACTATCCCCATATCGTGGGACAAACGATTAGTTGAACACTGCTTTCATGGTTAGCAAGTTACATGGATAATGCCCTGGGGCATCTAATTAAATAGCCCAAACTTACACAGAATTGAAAAAAAAAAACATACTTGTGAAATAATTTCTTTATTTATATGACTGCAACTCACCCACACTTAGGTATAGATAGTTCTACAATAATTATCATAAAACGTATTTTGTCTTCCCAGAATCTGAGTGAGAATACAAAATCTTGTAATACAGTTCATTCAGTTATGGTAGACATTAAGTTATTATAATTGTGGTCCTTTTCAGTGTGCTTGAACCAACTACTTAAAATGCTCATTTCCTCAAAGAAATTTCTTATTCTGCTTTAATTTTCTGGCTTCTAAATATACAAGGACATTTTGCATAGAAGACCCATACTACATTGATAAAGTTAGAAAACCTTTTTAATTATCTCAGTTTAAGGAATTCCTACTCTAAATAGCTATGCAGAAATAGTCACATAGGAGGGAATGGCTTCTGCTAAACTTCAAATATAGTGAATATAGCCCATATGACTTTATCTTCAAATTAGACAATTTAAGAATTTCTGACATGTTCCAAGTCACTCTGGCTGAAATCCTAATATGCTTTGAATGTCTCATGTCTCAACCAGCCCAGATGATTGTTCTACCTTAACCACTTAATATGCATGCCTCAAAATAAGATTGTGATTATGTTCCTTCTCACTGGGCATTCTCTTTTCTTGGACTCACACATGGTTTGAGTGTTTCATTTTCAATATCACACAAACTCTGAACCCTCATCAAAACTGTGAATATCCAACAGGTTTACTGGCATTTGCCTATAATCATTTTTCAAGTGAACTGTCAGCACAGTCTTAATCTGCCTTTGGCTGCCCTAATTGTTCCCACCTTATCTGCCAAGTCTTTCACTACTGGAAAAGTTTGCTGAGGTTTTACATTTATTCATCAGTAATTATAAAAATGTGTATAAGGATATGTTGCACAGTTAAACACATGGAAGACCTTATCTGAGCACCTCTTCATGAGAAGCAAGCCATAAAACTCAGACACTGGATCTGAGCCTGTTGCCAAACATTCTACCTTTATGTCATTTGGGGGAAGAATTAAATATATGTAGCATCTACACTATTATAAAAGCAATTACAGTGATAATCAGTTATCCAGATGTTTTATTGATTTGATGCCCAAAGTCCAGATGTTTAGAAATATCTATGATTGGTATGATGTGAACATATCCAAAGACTATTATTCCAGTCTGCTGAAAGGGATAATGTTATTCAGATAATCTGCTTTGCTAATAATGCTTTTATATACTTTCCAACAGTACACAGTTCAAAAAGCAAACAGAAACACATCAGTTTTGTAGTCACTACTAAAAGATTCTACTAGACATGATTTCATAATCATCCTATTAGATTCCTTTTGAATCTACTGGCTACCTTCAAAGGCCTAGAAAAAAAAAAAAAAGAGGAGGTAAGTAAAACTGAACCAGCATCCATGTCATTGAAAAATACAAATTTCAAATACTGACTTAACCACTTAACTTTTGCTTTTATTTGTCTTCTAGTCCGGAATGACAATTTTTGTTCCAAATACTCTGTAGCTATAATCTGTTCTTTTTTGAATTATATTTTCCATGAAATTTTGCAAAGATAATGTAGGAAAAAAGTTTATAAGTATCTCCTTGGAAGCTACAAATATTCCCATTGTGTCCTTGTTGAATAAAAAATTTGAAGTGCAGAATTGGCACTGGAAGATTGGATTCTAAATGAACTTTCTGATAGTAATGTAAAACTAGAGGGAACAGAGCACCAGTAATAAAGGGAAATACAAGGCTAAGTATTGGAAAGTAATTAGCGAGCTCATCACTGACAGCCCTTTGATGGCCTGAATTACTTCCAGAAAGATAAGAGTATATTGTTTAAAAAACAATTAAATCCCACACGCACATTCATAGAATTATTGCACATTCATATGCAAATAGAGAGGCCTGAATTCTTTGAACATACTAATATATATCAACAGGGAAGCATTATATTAGGCACTGGCATATTTGGGTGTGTAAAAGGCATCCATAGTAAATATGTGCACTACAGGCCTATGAATTTTATAAAGTCCCTAGGAATTGTGATTAAATTTTGCAATGTGGCTAAGGTCCACTGGCAAACAGCATATCCATTAGATTTCTCAAATAGTATTAAGTTATTTGTATTGATATTTGAAACAAAAGAATAAAGACAAACTTGTTATCAATGTTTTTTCTTTCTTCAGGTTCATAGCCTTTATTTATGGGTCAGCAGAATTTATGTGTGTATGTTTAATAAATAACACAGTATCAAAAACAAAAAGTGAAAGCACTCAGTCTAGGTCCCATGCACATGATTATAATGCATTAAACTACTATCCTTTTCCTTTCTGACTAATAAATAAAATCTTAACTTCTCATCCTAGTAATCACTTCACTGCATAATCTAGCATTAACTCATCATTATGGTTCCAAACAACCCTTTTCTTCAACAGATCAATATACTTCAGTCCTTTAAACTTACATCCCTTCTATTTGCTCTATTCTCATGCCTGTGTATTTTATCCACTCTCTTTTCCTAGCTATAGTCTTACTATTTCTTTTTAAGAGAGGGAAGGGGAAAAGGCAGAGGGAGAGGAAGACAGAGAATCTTAAGCAGGTTCCATACCCACTACAGAGCATGGTGTGATGTAGGGCTGATCTCAGGCCCTGAGATCATGACCTGACTGGAAATCAAGAGTCTGATGCTTAACCGACTGAGCCACCCAGATGGCCCTGGTCTTACTATTTTTAAGTCCCACGTCCAGCTCTATCCCTCAGCATTCTCACTGTTCACAAACACCACATTCCTCACTGATTTAACCCCCATTGCTATGATTTTACTCCATGGCTGGTGTTAGATATTTTATTGGTTGCTTCTTTTATATTTTAGTATTTATTATCTCAACCCCAACTTTCACTGAGCTTGAGTGAATGTGTGTGTGTTAGCAGGTGTGCACCTGTGAACACATTATACACAGCTGAAGTACTCATTCAGACTATATATTACGGCAATGCACAGTATCTAATGCCTCACTTTTTTGAACTTCATAATAGCTAATCAAATGTCTTGTCCAAAATTATCTGTTCAATAAATATTTTCCTGCACTTTCATATATTCACAAATTGCTATACCTAAAAATGTATAACAAAGAAGCAGTGACAAATGCTGAAGAATATTTATAAGTACAAATTTTAATAAATGTTAAAAATTACTTTAATCTTAACCAAATGATTATTATGCCCACAGGAATTCAGGTAAATATTATATGAAAGTAATAAATGACCATGAAACATAAGAAATAAAAGCCAATAATACTTTGCATCAATTATTCTAATTTCCCAACTCTAGAAAGACTTTAGGATTGCGAAGGAAGCTCAATGATCTTCCAAATCAGGTGAAGAAATAACTCCAGAAATGTGAAACCATCTGTCTGTTGCCCTGCAGCTTGGTGAAAGCACCAGCATTGGTATTTCAATCAGTCTGTGTTTTCAGATCAAAATGCTGTTCCCTAAATGACTTGGAGGTTTTCATCCATCAGTACCATGGACTCAACTCTGCTGTAGACTCAGTCAGTGTAGCTACTGCCTTTGACTTAACCAGTGAATGGAAAGTGCTCTTATTCCCCACATATAAAGCCTGAAACTTAAATTCAAATTTTTAAATTATTATGCCTACTGCAAAATTAGCTAAAGCCCCTCTCTTGTCTCATTGCTGGTATCACACACATTTCTACCGCTTAATATGGCTTTTCCTGAGCACTTTATCTCTATTTTGATTTTGGCTCTGCTTTTGTCCAAACTGCTCAAGTTTATGGATTATGCCTTTCCGTATTCCATAGCCTAGGAGAGTTTTTGGTATAGTAGTGTCTTAGTAAATATTTTAATTGATTGCAGCTAATTATTTTAGAAATACTACAGATATCTTATCTCATTGCCCAAACAAGAATGGAAGTTATTTGAATTAGTTGCTTTTGGAAACTTGTATCGCATCCACCTCTAGAATATTGGCTGAAGCCACAGTGTTCCTATCTTCTGTAGCAGAGAATTCCACGGCACATTGAAAAGCAGCACCAGGTGTGTGAATGATTCTTAGTAGAGGTTGGTGTCTGATGATTGGGATCAAACCTTGTTCCAGGAGTTCTCTCTCATGAGCTGGGTACTGGCATACCTACCATATCATGAGACTGAACAGGACTTGCAGCAAATATATGATAAAACTGTGTCCAGAGGGCACAAACACTTTAGTCCAGACTCTCTGTTGCACTCTCTATCAACTTAAACTAAAACCTTTTGAAAATTTTCCCAAAAGCAGCTGACAGAGAAGAAAAAAAACCCAGACCTTGATAAGGAATGAGTCAGTTTGGTATGTTGATGCAAATTGCACCACAGTCACAAATTGTAGCAGTCCTAAAGGACAGTGGTGAGGGAAAGCTTTCCAATGGGCAGAAATTCAAACATTAAAATTGGTTAGGCTCTCTGTGTGGAGGGAAACAGAACTGAGGAAGGATATACAGAAACTCCTGTGCAGTGGCATATGGTTTAGCTTATCAGTCAGGGCCTAGAAGATGTAAAATTGGAAGAACAGAGAAAAAGGAAGAGATATATGGATAAACTTATGGGACTGAGCACATGATAAACCAATCTTGTCCCTCACTTCATTGTCTACCAGAAAGGATTCACTATGGAGGAGACTTTTCAACACCAGGTAAACATAGTGGCTTGCCTCCTGGCTGTTGGCTAACCCTTTTGTCAGCCATTGCAGTGTTTGTTCAATATACTGTCAGATAGACTAGCAATGTTTTCAAAGATGGAGACTCTAAATGAGCCCACATTTGGGCTCCATTCCTAGCAAGCTGATCTGACTACTATTGCTACTGAGTATTCTCCTGTTAGCAGCAAAGACATGCTGAGAACTGGCCATAGACCCTCTCTTGAGAAGACCAGCAAATCACCTAGCAAGCTGATTACATCAGACTCTTCCAGGATAGAACTGTGTTCCTACTATAATATTTCTCTTGTCAGGGTGTGGATCTGCTTTCTTTGTGGATAATTTCTAAGTTGGCACTACTGTTGAGGTCTTTTAGAACTGATTTACCAAGAGTAAACCCTCCATAAAATTGCCTTCAAATGAGGGATCTATTTTAAATGAAGGTAGTATGATCTGTTCATGATAGGGATCCTTTCTGGTAGAAAATAAAGTGAGAGACAATCCTCATTATGAGGATTAAGTATAATTAAATAAGTCATCTAACTTTTGGTGACAACTTATTGACATCTTGAGTTCTGGAAATAAATATAATGACAGAAATTATTTACTGAGTTTTGCTTTGGGGAATATTTTAAAAGTACAAAAAGATATAAAGGTAGTTACTACATATAACAAGACTAAAGGTCATGTAACCAGTAAATGCAAGAGCTAGATATAAATATGGTATCCAATTTCAGAGCCTAATCTCTGTGTACTGTACCACATAGTCCTTCAAAATATCACTACAATAATTCATCATAGGCAGCTATTTTCTTTGGGATCTTTTAAACAATACAGTATTATAATTATCTTATGATAATTGTGATGTATGTATGTATTTTCTGTGATGTATTTTCTTTGGGAGCTTTTTAACAATACAGTATGATAATTATCTTATATAAAACAATAGAAACTATTGCCTGTTGAGAGATGAATTGATAAACTAAAAAAAAATCAAAATTTACTATAATTATTCAGTTCATTGCTTAACAGTTTCAATGTCAATGTTATAGGTCAAATCATATCTACCTAAAAGTTTCAATTAGATAAATTAGGGCGGTATGGTTATTGGAATATAAAAATGGTAAATTAAAGGCAATCTAGAGGAAGAATGTTGATGTTAACACCCAGGGCCAGTCTTACAATTAACTCAGTCATCTAGAATTTGACCACATACCTAAAAGTTACAGTAGAGCTCGGAATGCACAGAAACGTAACTATGCAAATTGATAAAAGTCTTTGTAAAGTACGGAAGATTCTTTCTCCAGTAGGCAATTGAATGTGAAATTAGTCAATACATCAGAATCTGTAAATTGGAGCTATGAACTCTGAAAAGCCAGTGAAAGTGAGGAAAGATGAAGATTGCTGAGGCCACTCAGCATATAGATAATGGTTTCAGAATGGTTTCCTATTTTAAAGCACAATATAATGTTTACACATATAATTATGACACATAAGAGACCTATCTCTCCCAGCCCCCACCAATAGTATGATTAGAGATGTGTGCAATATAAGGATGTTTTATTTTAATGCCTCTCTCTCTCTCTCTCTCTCTCTCTATATATATATATATATATATATATATATATATATATATATATACATACTGTTAAGAATTAAAGATTAAACTTCAGTCTTCTTGGCAATTCGATTTTGAAATGCTCTTCCATCATTCTGAGAACATAAAGGAGATATCTTACTTCACGGGCCCAGTTTTCACAGAAATTTTTAAGAAAGGCTAAAGAAACCACAGGACAGGCTCTCAAACAAATGCCACCACTCAGTTTTGTTTGCCATCATAGGATTCAAGAATTTTTCTTCTTTCCATTAAAAAGGAAGCTGGCCAAGGCCATTAAACACAGTGGGCAACCCAAAAGATATGTGAAGAAGTATAATAAATTCATGTGTGGGTAAAAGTCAATATTCAATATAGGTCATATAGGATTGAGTATTTTTACCTCAGAAACCTGAATTTAGAACTGAAGTAGTAAAAATGAAAATAAAATAGTGCTACAATCCCTTAAGACTTGAGTTGTTCCCAATTGACTAGATTAGTTTTCCAGGGCCCTTCAATTGTCTAACCTTTATTTTGTATTTCAGGATACTGATCAATAGAGGCTCCCTCCCTTAACTAAATAAGCCTCACAAGGTGAAAAAAAGTCACTAAATTAATATTTATTTTGTAACATAAAAGAGCCAGTGCTATCTACAAACAGTATAATTAATTGGGATTAATTTCATGTGCAAATTTTGTCATTGCAGGTGTTGATGGAGTAATACATCAAAGAGACTTCACCTCTGTAAAAATCAATGCTAACATAACCTTGATTACTGTTCTTGTGGATGTCACATATAACACTAATCAGTCATGGTTTGTAGCAAACATCTTAGAGAACAAATATAATTTGCTTTTTTATTGGCATTTTTCAAGATGAGAGATAATATGCATTCATGGGCCAAGCAATTCTCTAAAAGAATACAATCTCCTGAGGGAAACAGTGGAGACAGTATTGGTGCATGTGGGAATAGTTGGAAAGAAAATTACAAGAGGGTGAAAAAACTTTTTCACATTGATATGGAAACTACAGATTCTGTTTTGGGACTATAGGCTTCCCAGGACACTTATAGAAAAGCCAGAGAGCTTCAATTCTATAAAAAACATTTTGTAGTGCCCAAAGGAAAAAGTAACCTATCCATATTGTAGCAGACTTCATATAACCCTTATCTCTTTTCTGAAGTCTCAGAGACCTTCCACTGTATCAATTATGACCACAAAGGAGCAAGAGGAGGGTAAACTCTCAGTTGCTTTTGTCTTGTGTTGACCTTTAATGATTCACTGTGTAGTAAAAATTATAACTGAAATGCAATTTTTCAGATTTGTATATTCAAAAATTTCCTCCATCTAGGCAGTCCTCATTTCAGCTTTTGTCATTATCAACAATAAGAGAATCATCAAAGCTAGAACTATCATGCTGGCCAATCAAGTAGCACGTATTAAAAATCTATTGGTACAAATCACAGTAAAATTAAGAATTATATTAAAATTAATAATACTCATAGAGGAAACCTGGTGTAAAGAAATGACATATGCAAGGTGGTATATGACAAATTTCAACTGAATAAAAATGAAAGATTTCTTTTTAAAAAAAAGACAACTTGTTGCAGCATGAGACTGAGATCTATGACTTCACTTATCTCAAGCTATTCTTTGTAACAGAGATTTCTACTGAGTACAGACGAGTTGAGGAAAGGGGTAGAGGTAGAGGTATATGTGCAAGCATTTCAGAAAGAGGATAAAGCAAAAGCATAGTTTTAGAGATGAGAATGAGGTTTTTGCATATATCTTTCCTCTTGTCCCTTCCAGACTTTTTTCATTCCATATGTTTTCACATAATCTTACATTTACAAGGCCAAGTTTCTAATTTTAGCAATTAAAGTAGTGCTAAAATAGTATGTCAGAAAAAAATAAATGCTTTAAAGGAAGCAACCATAATAAATATCTTTAACAACAGAAGCCTTAAGTACCCTTTGGTTTTTACTTTTGCCACCAATAATGCAGGCAGCAAAAATGCAGTGGTATTTACAACACTCACATTATAAGTCACCTTCCTCCATCCCAAACCATTCCTGTCTGATCCCATGAATACGTGAAATAAGCTCCTGCTTGTATAACCTCAATCTTGGCTCGGGCAAAATTATGTTTGGGCTTGGTATTTCCATTATTAAAACTTAACGTCCTCTTCGACTAGTCCCTCTGGTTCTTGTATCCTAGGGTGTGTTTGGTACAGTCTTCATCTAATGCAGATTTCATTAAATTCCAAACCCATCCATGGGGCAGATACCTTGGGAAGTTCAGCACAACTGGGAGGTGGGGGACACTCACAGGAGGCCCATGAAGTTTCCTAATAATCATGCTTTCATTACAGTAAATTGTAATGTTGTCCGTTAAGCTTGAGAGCATATGAATACATTTTGATGGTAAAAGTTGAAGAATATTATTCTGTTAGGTTTCTTTATCTCTACATACCCCTCATTTAATTTTTATCTTCTCATCTTTCCTTTGTTTTTCTTTGGTTTTACCACTTCCTAGGTCACATTCCCTTCTCAACTTTCCTTGTCATCCTCTACCAGTTTTTTTCAACATCTTTCCTAGGGGAAAACAAGTATGGGAGAATAAAACAGTGTAAGTTAAGTTTTGACTGTTTCATTTTGTAGGCATGTATGAATAAGTTGTATGGAATTTTCAAAGTCTAAAAGATATGCCATAGTTAAATTTGTGAAACTTTGGTTTCCTAAAAATCTTTATCTTTTCATAGATCAAGCTTTAGAATATGGAAGATCAAAGTTCAAAATGATCCTATATAATATACTTTTGTCTTTTTAAACATAAGACTTTTTATTACTCCAAAATCAATCACTGTGTCTTAGGATTGTGATTGTGTCAAGGAAAGTAGTTTCTCCCTTGTCCAGTAGTTTACACCTGATTTCTCTATAATATCCTAAAACTGTTCTGCATTTGGGGCTCTCTGCAAAGTGATTGAGTAAAGTTTGTAAATCTAGCAAAATCAGATTTAAACCACTATTTGGGCAATTCTTTCGATGTTCAAATATGAACACAGTTTGTCATGAAACTTCTCAGTAATTTGTGATCCTTAAGGAGAGAGACTGTAGAGTGGGAAAAGATCCTTAAGCAGAACAATCTTAAATTCCAAAGTCAGTCTTCTGAATTTCAAAGGTCCCTGAGATCTTGACCTGAAAAATTCTTACTATTTGTTAGGTCTTCAGGATTTTGAAATTTTCAGAAAAAAATAATTTGTTCATCTTTTCTTTTCAGTTGTCTTTAACAGGATGATAGATTTAAACCAGGATTTAACCAGCAATCATATTAAATGTAAATGAATCAACTAATCTACTTAAAAGACAAATACCGCCAGAAAAAAATCTATATGTTTATAAGACACACATTTAAAATATAGCAACACCAAAAGTGTAGAGAAAAAATATACAATACAAACACCACATAAAAGAAATCTGGCACGATTATATGAATATCGGAGAAAAACTTAGAAAAAAACTGCAATGAAAGCATCAGTTCGCAGGAAGAGGGAGTCTAAATTTGTTTGTGTCAGATATCATGGCCTCAAACAATTCAAACAAATTCAGAAATAATCAAATCCACAATCATAGTAAGAGATTTGAACGTACCTTCTATCAAGTCATCTTCATGATAGAAGACAAAACATCATAAAGTGAAAAGATAGAAGATTAGATATATAGGATTGGTCACATATATAGAACAGAGCTCCCAACAAATACATTACACATCTTTTTCTAGCACCCATGAAGTTTACAAAAATAATCATATACTGACCATAAAATTATTCCTAACAAATTTTGTGTGACCAACTGGCTATGAGGCCTACCAGCTAGAAATAAAAATCAAAAGATTTCATTGAAACAACTTGTATTTAATATTAAAGAATATGCTTTTAAATGATACATGAGACAATAAAGAAATGATGAGTGAACTTAGGAAATATCTTAAACTAATGACAACTGAAAATGCTACATTGCAAAACTTGTGTCACCAACATGGTCCCTAAATGAACATCTATAACCTTGACTGTTTATATGGGAAAGAAAATAAAATATAAAAAGTCAAGCATCTACAAAGTTTGAAAATGCAAAGCAAAATGAACCCAATAAGCTAGAATGAAGAAAATAATAAAAATAAGAATTGATACGATATTTTCCTATCTGTCCATCCATCTATCATCAACATTGACAAATATTTATTATTTGTAAAATTGACAAAATTAGTATTCTTCTTGAATATCTAATCCAACAGTACAAATAAGCAGTATCAGTCACGATTATAAATCTAACATATAAATATAATAATTAAAAAATATAGATGAATGAGCATATTTTTAGAAAAGTATGACTTACAAACCTGATCTTAAAAGAAATAGAAAATTGATAACCATTCATTAAATTGAATCAATAAATAGAAAATTTTTCATAATTTAAACTATAGAAATGAATAGATTCACCAGCAGATTCCACTAAATATTTGAGAAGGAATTAATGCCTGGCTTTCACAAAATCTATGAGAAAATAGGAAAAAGAGTGAAAAGCCTAGAATTTATTTTATGCACCTATCAAAGCACTGACATTAAACATGACAAGGACATAAGAACAAAGAAAATTATAGGCCAATTTCCCACATAAACATAGAGGTAAAAATTCTAAACAAAGTATTAGCAGACTGTTTACTAAAATAAAGAAGAAAAATAAATAATGAACAAGTTATGTTTACTCCACAAATGCAAGGATGGCTTAATATTAAAATTCAATCAAAATTCACTGCATTTCACATATTAAAGGAGAGAATACCTATTATAATAGTAATAGTTACAGAAATGTATTTAATAAAATTCAATATTTATCTATAAAATGTCTTATCCCAACTTCCTCATCTACTAAAAGGTATCAAATGAAAAAAACAAGTTTCATGCAAGGTGGTGACAAATTGAAAACTTTCCTCCTGATATTCGAAATGGCACACTCCTGTGTATACTGGAGGGTCCTACCTAGCTGAGTCATCCAAGATAAAGAAATAAAAAGAATATTGGAAAAGTGTAAATAAAACTGTCATTTTTATGAATAATATGGTTGTGGACAAAAACTCCAAAAGACTACAAATTGTTAGAGTTAATTTTAAAAGTTCAACAGTTATTTATAAGACAATTTTTTAAAAATCTAATGCTTTTCTTCTCTTTTTTATAAAGATTTTATTTATTTACTTGATAGAAGGAGACAAAGAGAGAGCAGAGGGAGCAGCAGGCAGAGAGAGAGGAAGAGAGAGAAGTAGTCTTCTTGCTGAGAAGGAGCCTGATGTGGGGCTCAATTCCAGGACCCTAGGATCATGACCTGAGCTGAAGGCAGACATTTAACCAACGAGCCACATAGGCACCCCCGATATCTTTTTATTCAATAACAACCAAACATTTTTTTCTCAAAAAGTAAGATTTATAACTAAGTATATAGAAATATATTTTACCCATATATATGATATTTAAGCAGAAAACTAGAAATTATTAATATAGAGATCAAATACAGTGAAAGATATTAATATAGATGAGTTAAAAGACACAATATTGTAAAGATATTAATTCTCTCAAACTGATGTTTAGATTGCCATCTCACACAAAATCCCAAACTATATTTTATGCAACATGAAATCTGGTATTAATAGTAATATAGAAATGCAAGAGCCAAGAATAGCCAAGAAACTCTTGAAGATGAGAAATAAAATAGAAGGACTTGCTTCCCTGGAACAAGTCAGATTGTAAAGGCAGGTAACTAGAAGAATATGGCTAATGCAAGGATATTCCAATATACTAATCAGCCAGAGAGGAACCCACACTTACAAGGATACTTGATTGGTCACAAAGGTGAAACTCTAGGGAGCAGAGAAAGAAATAAAGGTTATTGTAGTTAAAGATATTGGGACAATTGATTTTTCTATTTGGAAGACAATCTCTATTAAAATGTAACAAAATCAGTTCTAAGCAGATTGTAGAATTCAATATACACAGCCCAAATTAAAAAAAGAAATAATGCTTCCAGAAGGTAATATATTAAAAAAAATCAAAACAAAGTATAAAAAACACTAAAAATAATCAAGGACATCTTTTCATCAAAGGGACACTGGTAAGAAAATAAAAGGCAAGCTAAAGAGTAGGAGAAGATCCTGCTATACACAAAAATCAACAAAAAGGATCAAATCAAATGATATATAGGAAAAATATATGATAGAGATAAATGAGAGAGAGAGAGAGAGAAAGAACTTCTATACATCAATAGGAAAGAGATATCCAATCCTATCTCAAAAGTAGGTAAGTAACAAGTCCTTGACAACAAAAAAGATATCCAAAAGGCCAAAAAGCACATGAAAAGGTGCTATACTTCACTAGGAATCACAGAAATGAAAATCAATATCCACCAGAAAGGCAAAAATGAAAAAGACTGAGATATAAATGTTGGCAAGTATTAACATTTAAGATACCTTATATGCTATTTATGGGAACTTAAGTTTCACAACCACTTTGGAAACCTCTTTAGATTAAGTCTGTGAAACATACACTTGTAACATATGATAAACAATAAATAGAACATATCATTTCTATGTGTATTCCCCTAAAGCGTGTGTACATGCACACAAGCAGTCATATATAAAATGTTCCTAAGAGTACTGTTTGAAATGACCCAAAGGACTCAACTGACCACATTAGAAGCCTGGGGTACAGTCATAGAATGGAATACGATAAAATGAAAGTGAACAAGCTATAGTGACATAGCTCTAATAAACCAGGAAATAGTTCTAATAAACCAGGAAAAGTAACCTAGAGAGTTTAGAGGTGCATACCAAAAATAGAACTCTAAAAAGAAAACAAGGAAAAAATTACCAGGAAGATTAAAATCATCTTTAACATTACATTTAAGAAAAAGGGGGGATCCCAGAAATATTTGTTATTGGGAAGTCTTGTGGGGGCTTCTGGAGTGATGGCAACTTTGTATTTCTTGACCTATTTATGTTTGCCTCATAATAATTTATTAAGCTGTAACTTTATAGCTTATGCCCCTTCAGTATGTGTTATATTTCACAATAAAAACGAAGGATTTTTTTTTTAAATGCCTTAATCTCATATCCAAGCACGGATAACTATGTACATCTAGGGACAAATGACTGTCAGGGAGACATTCAAATACTTTATGAAAAATTTATACATTCATCAACCTGCTGACACTCATATCACTGACTAATAGATATACTTGCTATTGAACAAGTTTATTTAATTAGACTTCCTGCTTTCATGCTGTAACATGTCAGAGACATCAATTATTTGTTTCTGCAAAAGTCTGGGTAACAAGGTTGGAAATGAATTTAACTATTGTATATATAGAAATCTGAGACCCAGAAATTAAGAGGTGGGTTTCTACTGCTGTAACACCAAGTTGCTATTCAACTCCCATTTGCAAATCTGTTTCCCTTGAGGGTCTGATTGGCTTCAACTTATCATTCAAGCTGGCCCTTAGCAAAATATTAATGCATCAGGGAGCCTTTGACATCGTCTGCTTCTCTGTGTCCCTTTTATTCCTTCTATTCCTGCAATATTTCTTGTGCATTTGAGGCTACAAGGAGAGAAGGAGATGGCAGAGTCTTTCACAATTTAAGATGAAAGACGAAAGCACACAATTTCTTACCTAGGCTTGTATAGTAAAGGAAGCCCATATAGGGCTGTTGTGAACGCCAAGATGACTTCTTTATGGAGGAACTTCTGACACGTTGATCGTCACTGGTCTCATTTGAGTGAGCTTCTAATTCACCTATGCCTAAAACTAGTCCTCACAAATTTAGAATTGAAAGAGCTATTATGAATTACATACTCCAATTACACACTTTATATGGCAAAACAAAGTTAGGGAACCTGATTAAACATCTTGAATGTAGGAAAACAGGATTTGACACGGTTATTTCAGTTTACAGTTTTCTTTTTGTTTTATGGGCTTGTAATTCTGAAAAAGTAGATTAGAAATTTGAAAGGAATATAGTATTAGGTGATGTCTACTTACTAAAAATTGGACTCAATGAGTATCAACTATTAATATCTAAAAGATACTTTAAAAAATAATTTTCTAAAAAATAATAATTCTCTACTCTTCACAAAAACCCTGATTTTACAGGTGAAGAAATGTTTTCAAAAACAGTTAAAATACAACTTGATAAAAGTCAAAAGCTGGTAAATGGCAGAGCCAGAATTCCATTGCAGGTGAGTTTGGCAACAATATTCATGTTCTCTTCACGTACTAGGCTTTCTCTCCATCTTTTACTCCTGATCTCACATGCTAATCTACCTGTCAGTTCTCTTATACCTAAATACAAATCTTACAAGTCTTTTTTCCTGATTCAATTTTCCTAAAAACCTCAGCCCTCTCACTTAATTTAAGGGTCTTATCTAATAAGATAAATACGTCATTTTAGCTCCCACATGATTTCCCCTAGTGATTGACAACACTGAAGTCTAGTGAACAATCTAGCCCATAGTGTAGATATGCCAGTCAACATTGGTCAATTCCCAGAAAACCAGTCATGGTGGTCCCTTTCTCCAAAGACAGAGAGGTTGTGATGCAAAATATATAACCATGAAATAATAAAGAAGCAGTAAATTTATATCCAATAGAGAATGAAGGGGGGGGGGTAAATTTGCTGCAGAAGTTTGTGTGGCGTGGTTGCCTACTAGTTACAGGTTAGACACACCACTTCTCTCTTCCCTGTCAGGCCAACTCTATGTCCTTCACAGAAGTGAGTTGATTATATAGAACAAGGATAGGTGGAGCATATTTTTAAGCAGGTTGGCTCTTGATTATTTTTCTATACTGAGCATAGAACTTCTATGACTGTCCTACCTAGAAGTTGCCCTGACAAACTACAGAAAATAAATACATTATATACCACTGACTTTGTATACAGTGGACCACATTACTTTTTAGGAAGGATTTGCGACTAGGAAAACTAGCCACTTCTATTAAATTGAACATTTACAAATATTTGGCTCCTCTGGCTCTTATAAGGGTCTCAAATCAGCAGCAACCCCACAGAGAGGGTTAACAGTATTTAGTAGCATAATTATTGTATTTGCTTGAGAAAAATCTAAATGGGCATGGATTTTCAGATGATACATTGATGATCCCCTATCAGCTGCTTCCTGTACTTTGAGTCTATGTTCTTTACATTAAAGTTTGTGGTTATAAAGTCTTCCCTGATAGATTATTTTATTTTTCTTATATAATACTCTGCTTTTTGACATGTTTTTGTATGTTATCCGTGTCCTTAATGATATTCGCCAGCTTTCTGGGGTTACTATTTATCTGGTTATATCTAAATGAAATACAGGTAAATATGTCAATCTGTTCATCCTCCTCTGGAGGGAGATAAGGCCTCAGATTTCTACATGTCCTACCTGACCCTTTTCCCTTCCTTGTAATTAATTCCTCAACATCAAATATTCCTTTGCAGAGAAGGGATCCATGGAAAGGATAATAGCTCCTTTCTCTCTTCCAGGTTTGGTACTGGGATGTGCTCTACTCTTGGTCAGTGGATCATGAGGGAAGTCTACTGGAGCTTTTGGAAAATGTATCCTCACTATGTTTTGTTGTTGTTTCCCCCTAATAAATAGGAACAGAATAGAACCGCGTATTCCTCTGAAACTGGTTATTCCTGTATATCATTTATGGAACTGCTCCAGTTAATTTATGGCTCCAAAATTAGCTGGCAAATTCAGGAGGCACCTGAAGTCACAGCCATATATGGGGCCTTTGTTTCTTTCTCTTTTACTCCTGAATGGTAGTGTAACTACCTAGTGTAAATCCCCATATAATTCTAGATTGGCAATGGTTTTCTCTTAGTTTCTTGAATGTATTATTTTATTTTCTTCTTACATATATCATTGCTTTTGAGAAGGCTCAAGGTCAGTCCAACTCTTAGCCCTGAGCAGTTATTTTTCTTATTAAATATTCTTTGGTTACATTTAATATATTTGCTTTATCTTTGATGTTTTCTAATTTCACCATTAGAGTTTAGGTGTGGATTTCCTTTTTTTTTTTTTTTTTGAACATGTAAATTTATTATTGTCCTATTTCACCATCAAAACCTATCATCTTCGGGTGCCTGGGTGGTTCAGTGGTTGCGCGTCTGCCTTTGGCTCAGGGTGTGATCCTGGGGTCCTGGAATCGAGTCTTACCTCAGGCTCCTTGCTTGGAACCTGCTTCTCCCTTTGCCTGTGTCTCTGCCTCTCTCGCTCTCTGTCTCTCATGAATAAATAAGTAAAATATTTTTTAAAAAACAAAACAAAACCCCTATGATCTTGGTCTTTCCTTCCTGTTTTTGTATGAGACCAAAAGAGAGACATTGTCTCCTTTGACAACCTTAAAGCAAATTTCAGAAACATTGCAGACAGCATGACATTTGTGACCAAATTCAGTAACCAGAACGTCATCCATTTCCTCAATAAAATTCAAACATCATCATTAAGTACCAAAGGCTAAGAGGGTTTTTTGTTTTGTTTTGTTTTGTTTGTTTGTTTGTTTGTTTTTGCCATTCTTGATTTGGCTGTTTGGCTTCAATCCCTACTTTTTTCGGAACAATTCCTTTTGCATGGGAAGCACCTCTAAAAAGTCTGGGCTTCAGGGTTGTGCCTAAATGGGCTTTATTGCACTGTTTATTGTGATTTCATCAGTGGCTAAAGAGACTGCTGGCAGCACGAAGACCGCCACACTGGACCACTCTACCATGGCCACAGGTCTGAACAAAAGAGCGGATTTATTTTTATTTTTATTTCTTAAGACACTAGGATTCTCCTTCAAGTTGAAGACTTATAATTTTCTTCAATTCTGGAAAATTGTCTGCCATTATCCTTTTATTACTTCATTTTCCTCATTCTGTCCTTTAGTATTCATTAAGTTTAAGTTGGCCTTTTTTATTCCATTCTCTCCATCTCTTAATTTCTTCCTCATATTTTCATTTTCTTTATCTTTCCGAAATGCATTGTGGATAGCCTCCTCAAATCCATCTTCTAATGTACTGTCTTACTTCATGTATGTGTAATTCACTTTAATACATCTACCATTTTTTAATCATCTTTTTTAATTTCTCAAAGATGGCATTTATTTTTATAACGTGGTCTATGTAATGCTGCTCTTTGTACATTTTGCCTTTTTTAAAGTACTTGCTGATATCTTATTGTGGTCTGTAAACACTGACAGGTCATCTTTAGTGGGAATGTTGTTTTATGGAGACTCATAGGTCTGATATCAACAAGCATTTTATGCTGCAAAGCTTTGTCTCTCTCCCCGGAGACTCACAGGTTACATTAAAGTGGGCCAGATTTCTTATGAATTTATCAACGTAAGCTTTGTGCTATGGTGAGTAGGATGGATTCAGATCCCACCCTCTTATCTGGAGGAAGTTTGGTTTTCTAGTTGTAAATGCATGAATCTTTTCCCACTCACAGCCCTGGGCATCCAATTTTCAGCCTACCCTGGACCAGGAGATACAGTCTTTCAAGAACATGATTTAGTAACCATGAATCTATCTATACTTATTTCCTTGGTGATTTCATCCTGTCTGGTGGCTTTAAATATTATCTATACACTGATAGTTTCCCAATTTACATCTTTAACCCAGACATTGCCCATCAAATCCAGACTCATATATCTAACTGTCTACTTGACAGCTACTTAGTTTTCTAATAGCCATCTTAACCTTAGCATATCTTTTGACTGAGTTTTGATTTTTCTGACAAAAATGGCATTCTCCACAATCATCCTCATCTCAGCTAATGACTTCATTCTTCTAGTATCAAAACAAAAATTTTGGTGTCATTTTTTTTTTTTACTTTTTTCTAACTATCTTACAGATACAAAATCTGTCAGCAAACCCTAGCGACTTCACTTTAGAACAATAGCCAAGATATTCTCATAACCTGTACTGTTATCAGTCTGGTCCAATTTACCATCATCTCTTGCTTGTATGATTACCATAGCTTCAGAATTGAACTTCTCACTTTTACTCCTATATCCCTTAAAAGTATCCATGTGATCTGGCTATTCATTAACACTCAACTTTGTAATATAATTTCCATATATTTTCACTCACTTCAGCAACACATAATCTAAAATTTCCATATATTTTCTTGCCCTGTTCCAACCAAAATGGCTACCTTACTGTTCTTGAATTTTCCTCCCAGGCTTCTGACTAAGTGTTTTGGTAATTGTGGTTTCTTCTGCCTGAGTGTACACATGGATATGGCTCTCAAGCCTTGACTCACATCCTTCCATTCTTTATTCCAGGATAATTTTTTTTTTAGTAAACACTTCTCAAATGACTTCATTTAGACTTGCAGAAATACCACACTCTTTATATCTCTTACCTGTTTATTTTTCTGTGTCATCTAGCACAACTACTGTATACTGCTTTACATTATGTCTCCCCTCCCTTCCATACACCACAATATAAACTACACAGGACACAGAGTTTTGCTTTCTTTCCTTCCTTTTTTTTTTTTTTTTCTCACTGCTATCCTACCAGTGACTACTACACTGTGGACTGTCAATCGCTATTTGTTCAATAGGTGAATAAAAACAAAACAAACCAATAAACAAAAAGGAGATGTACAGACCTTTGTGTCTCTACCATGATTCAGGGAACTCAGTTCCTAATCCATTCCATACAGGGCCTTAGGCTTTGTCTCAGGACCCTTAGGAGTGTAAAGATCTTACTTCTTAAATGTATGTCAGGTGTAATGTTGCAATTCTAATCTTATTCAGATCCCTGTACCCACTTGGGATCTCTTTGCCATATTCATAATTTGTGTTTGGAGTAGGGAAAGGAAGGTTTCTTATATCAGTTCAGTGTGCCATAGTGACAAGTTTCGGTGTTTTGTTTATTTGTGAGAATATATTCAGAGATTGGAAAATTACCTGGATGCTAAGCATTACATGGATGATTGCCTAGCCAACACTCAATTGTCACAGAGATGGTCTTTACAGATATTATGTCTTGGGGTATAAACAATTGGCACAAACTAATCAAATGTGATTTCCTGAAAAAATTGTATCTGGCTTCTTCAACTTGTCAATCAATTCTGACACTTTTTTGTCACACTAAACTCCATTTACTATTCTCTGGCTCACCAGAGAGAGGCTTGTTTTTTGTTTGTTTTGTTTTGTTTTGTTTTTGTTTTGTTTTACTTGCAAAACTCAGTGAAACATTCAAGTCAATTAAAAAAATAACAAATGTGTTAAATAACTAAATTTTCAGACTTAAAATACCATAAATTTAGAGACTATCTAAGCCAACCATCACCACAACATGAATTCTTTCAACCTAATTATAAAGTAAATATATTTTTTGTAAGAAAAGATTCATTTAATTCTATTAAAGGATCAATTTATTGTAAAATTCAAGAATAAAACAAGCTGGCTAGATTTCAACTGTCTAATTGGATATAGTAGGCAAAAGGAGAGTGTAAATATCCTCAAACAGCCAACTTTAATCTGTATTCTAGAATTTCTCCACAGCCTAGAATTCTATATTTAAATAGTAAACACAAAACCACCAACAGAAATGACTTTCCTCATGTACACAGCTTAGTCATGTTCTCTTCTTATGCTCTCATTCAATGCTTGTCCACAAAAACCCTCAAGAACATTCGCTACAATAGCCAATGCATGACACTCCCCCTACTTTAAATTCCTATAGCAATTATTACTAACTTTGATACCTAAACATGTACTGCCTTATGTTGTGATTGTTATTTGATGTGGTTTTGTCATTAGTCTAATGGTATAAAAAAAGATACAATCTTTGTCTCTTCCAATTTTATTTTAAGCTTCTTTAGGAAAGGAACAAAGAATTTTTCCCCCTCTAAGAAAGAATATTTTGGTGTGCCTACTATGTGTAGGAAACATCTTTCTCTTTTTAAAAAAATGTTTACCAAAAATGTTTATTTCCACAGAGCACCAAGCCCAGAAAATACACTTTTAACCAGCTTGAAATCAATTACTTTATTCTCTTGGTATTTGAACTAGTGCTAATTTTCAAAAGCTGGAGTAAAGTTGTTGAAGACTTAGGAGTGGGATTTCGCAAAACGAATGTTTGCATCATGTGTATAACCAAAACAGATGATATGAATCAGCAGGGGATAAATGAGATTCCAAAATCAGCAGATAACTTCATTTTAGCATTCATTCTGTTTTTGCATTAGCAACATGAACAACATCCAATTTATTTTCTCAACATTGCACAACAGCATCAAATACACATTCCGGCGTTCACTGTGTTTGTATCTGTGTTCACATCTGAACCTGGAACTATTCCATACCTTATTGCATTTCTTCTGAATACATTCAGCTTGGGGATTTCATGGTGAGCAAAGAGCTCTCAGAACATAAGTTGCAATATGTTGCTTTTAGCAATTCAACATATTCATTCCTTGGAACTTCCATCTTTTTGCATTTATTTTCCCACCAACATGTGCATATACATCAACACATTTGCATAAAGTATTCAAAGAACAAACCTATAGGTTTGCTTTTTCTCCCAAGAACTTTGTAAAGTTGCCAATAGGGCATCTTTCCCGGTTGGTCAAATTTCCTTTTAGTGTTATGAAGTGTAGGATATTTTAGCGCTTCAGGTACTCTGCTGGAAATGTGTCCTCTTCAGTCACAGCCCTACTGTCAGGCTGAGGGGCAAATCAAATTGACCTGTCTAGGAACAGGAACTGTTTGTGATTGAATTATTTCATTTCAAACCAAAGTGGCTTTTTTTTTTTTTCTTGAGTTACTGGTACTCACAACTGAATTTGTTTCCCAGTGAAAACTTATCTTCCTTATCATATGACTACAACAATAAAATAAAGAGATAACCCCTTCTTGCCACAGGGTTCAAAAAATTTAACACCGAGTGTTTTGAAGTTCAGTTCTCTGACTGACGCGAACAATGCCACATTTAAGTTAGTGCAGTACAGGCTCAGAAGCAAAAAGCTGACCATGTCTGTCTATTTTTTCCTCTCTCCCACCCACACAAATACTTCACCCCCAGCTTTTCTTCTTGCCACAAGCTCACCTGAGTGGCAAACCCTTATTTCTTCCACATCCCTTAATTCAGAGCTCTGGTCTGTTCTTCTTGGTCCAAGGCCAAAGCCTTCTTGCCAGCTCTTTGTCAATTCTCAGTTTAGTCCTACTGATTTTAAGATTCTTATCTCTTATCTATGTGTCCTGTTCAAGGTCACTGACAGCTTTGCAGAGTAGTTATAGATTTTATTTACTCTTTAGAGTTTCTTCGACTAAAGTTGCTGGGGAGGAGCAATGAGGATTTCTTATAAAATTCGGCTGTCTAATTTCTCTGAAAAGTCAAGAAATTTGACATCCCCTATGACAAAATTCACCATTCGTCCATTCTTTCATTTAAAGGTCACTGCTGGAAAAAAAAAAAAAAATCACCATGCATCTTCCTAAGCTATTCTGGGCATGAAGACCACAAGTCTCTGTTTTTAGGCCTCACTGCATAAAAGAGAGTGGGATTTAGCTATGGTGAGTAGGCATATAAACACATCATAATTCACTGTAATAAGTCTGTTAATAGAGGTAACTAGGGATGTGAAAAAGGGAGCAACTTACTGTGCCTGAGGCAGATGGGTAGACATCAAAAGGATGATTTGTCTTAAAAAATGAATTTGACGTCACCGAGTATCATGGAGAATAAAGATATTATTATCAGCAAAAGAAACAGCAAGAAGGCATGAAAGTGTCTAGCATTTTCAGTATAGCGGAATGAAAGTAAAAACATTATTAATCTGGGCACCTGGGTGGCTCATCTGTTGAGCATCTGCCTTCAGCTCAGGGCATGATCCCAGGGTCCCAGGATTGAGTCCCACATCCGGCTCTCCACAGGGAGCCTGCTTCTCCCTCTGCCTGTGTCTCTGCCTCTTTCTCTTTGTCACTCATGAATAAATAAATTAATTTAAAAAACATTATTAATCTTTGAAAATGATATTAAGATGAATCTTCAGTATTTTCACCATACACTGATTGACTAGGATGGAACGGGAACTAACTGTACCTACATTTATCAACTGCATCATTTAAATTGGGTAGAATTTGTATGCAGTGCAAACTTGGCAACATTTCTATTCATTTTATTAGTCTTAATGTGGTTATAGAACTCATGAAACTGAAGGAATGTAATGGTGAATAAAAGTCTAATGGGGTAAATAAAACGTTATATATCAAGCCTTTGAATAAAATATGTAAAATTTGGGGAAATATGATCTTATTTATATTTTCTCTCATGTGATGATGACCTATGGTCTGAAAAATTAAACTTCTCAAATGTACGTGAAATGACTTTTATCTTGTGGTCATGTTATTTTCTCATAAAGTAGACATTAATCAACCAAAAGTTAAACAATAATCAATGATCAAGAGGGGTGAGCATTTAAACATATTGAGGTATTGGGAAAAATATAACATTTACATTCATTTATTCTTTTAAATTTGCTTTTAAAGGGAACATCATCAGGGACACCTGAGTGGCTCAGTGATTGAGGGTCTGCCTTTGGCTCAGGGCATGATCCTGGGGTCCCGGGATCAAGTCCCTCATCAGGCTCCCTGTAGGAAGCTTGCTTCTCCCTCTGCCTGTGTCTCTGCCTCTCTCTCTGTCTTTGTGTCTCTCATGAATAAATAAGCAAAATCTTAAAAAAAAAAAAGGAACATCATCAATCTGATAAAACACTGAAAAAAACAATATTTTGTCCCTAAGACCAAGAACAAGGATGCCCACTGTCACCACTTGTACTCGATATTGTCGAGTATATACTTGTACTCGATATATTAGAGATTTTAGCCAGTCCAATAATGAGGGGTTGGGGAAAGAGACAAAGATCTTACATTGTCTACAAAGCTTAAAAGAGTTACCATCTGCACTCTTGACAGAAAGCTTGCTTACCCTTGGATTTAAAAAAAAAAAAAAAAAAAGTTACTAAAACTGACAAGTGAGTTTGGCAAAACTGTAGTCAGTTCACTCCTAGATATTTCCCTAAGAGAAATATCTATTACCATACATCCATAGAACTACATGTATCGTAATTTTCACAGCAGCTTTGTTTATAATAGCCCCAAACTGGAAACAACCTAAACTTGCACCAGCAGGTGAATAGATAGATATAAACTGTAGCATATCAATACAATGGAATGCTACTCAGCAGGAAAAAGTAATCAACTATTGAAACATACACCTGTGTGGCTGAATCTCAATATAAGTTCACTGACTGAAATATGCTGGTCAAAAAGAGTCTGTCATGTATGATTCCATGTATATACAATTCTGGAATGTACTGCTGCAGAAACAGATCTGTGGTTGCCTGGTGTCAGGAAGCATCCAGAGCTGAGAGGGCTGATTACAAAGCAGCATCAGGAAACTTTGGAGAGTGATGGCTGTTTGTTATCTTGATTGTGGTCCTGGTTTCATGAGCGTATACTATGTGAAGACGTACTCAATTTTATGCTTTATATGCATGCAGTTTATTTTATATTGATTATATTTTAATAAAATGTAAGCAAATGTGTGGGATGATGGATCTAAAGCAATGCATAGAGAGAAATTTATAGCCTTATATGCATATGTGAGTAAAGACGATATTTAAAATTAATGGTCTAAGTCTCCTCTTAAAGGCATTAGGAAAAAATACAAATAAAAGTAAACAGATACTGAAATAAAAATAATAAAGTAGAAAACAAAAAGCAGTAAATTAAGAAAGACAAGTTGGTTCTTTTTTTTTTAAGGTTTTTTTTTTTCTTTTAATTTATGATAGTCACACAGAGAGAGAGAAAGAGAGAGGCAGAGACACAGGCAGAGGGAGAAGCAGGCTCCATGCACCGGGAGCCCACCATGGGATTCGATCCCGGGTCTCCAAGATCGCGCTCTGGGCCAAAGGCAGGCGCCAAACCGCTGCACCACCCAGGGATCCCAAGTTGGTTCTTTTAAAAGACTAAACAAATTGATAAACCTTCAGGTATAATGATCAAGAAACTAGAAAAAGATGGGAAAAGCACACAGTGCCAGGAACAGACATAAAAAAGGGACATAGACACTGGTTCTAGAGTCATTAAAAATACAACAAAGGGAGACATATATCAACTTTATCTCAATAAGTTTAACAGCTTATGAAATAGAAAATTCCCTGGGATACACAAATTTCCAAATTTAATAGAAAAAGGAATAGAAAATATGAAGTCATACTTATTTGAGAAACTAGATCAGTAATTTAAAATATTCCTCAAAGAAAACACCAACCCAGATGATCTAATTGGGGAATTCGACCAAGCATTAAAAGAAGAAATAATACTATTTCTCATAAACTTTCATAAGATTTGAAGAAAGAAATTATCTTTCATTTCATTTGATTAGTATAATCCTAACTAAAATTGAAATTTGAAAAAGAATGTTCAGAAAATTATACAAGCCAAATTCCCCTCAATTCTAGGTCTTATTGAAACAAAATTGCCTTCTTTGAAAAGTAATCAACATTAGACATTTTTAAAACATTACAATATACAAAACAAGTTTTTATGTGTATGCATATGCACATATATATGTGATGCATAACACATATTTATGGTCTTCTCTTCAGTATGAACACATATTTATGGTCAATTGAGCTTTTTTAATGACTTTCAAAATCAAATCATTATATTCTTTTGCTTTAATTATTTTTGATTCATAAGCCTAATGTAAAATATTATAAGCTTAACTAAAATATGCATAAATTCATTCCAGAAGTCTTTTCTCCATGTGTTTAAGATAAGGAGTATTTGTTCTTAGACCTCTGAATAGTCTTCTAAAATTAAAATATTAATTAATACATCTCAAAAATACAGGTGTACTGGAGGATTTGTAAATGACCATTTGAAGAAAGGCCAACTTTATTTATTGTCATTTGACAACCATTAAGCACATTTTCCTGTTGTCCCTGGCAAGTAGAGGTCCAGTAAAGAACAAGCCTAAAATGAATATGGCATTTACACATGCTTATCTGGACAGATATAATTGTTCAAAGACACCTGCTAGATTTGGACATCTATTCAGAATCATAAAAAAAAGTGGAAAATCCCATTTAGTGTGAATGCTTCTGAGAATTCAGAGTCCTGTTATAAATTTATGCTGGAAGAATAATCAATATTCTTCAAAATCTCTCTCGGTAAGTGACTTTAGGGCTTGTGTTTAGTTTGAGGGACATTTTAGGATGCAAAAATTATGTATACATTTCTGAAACACTTTTCTAAAATTCACCATAGTTTCAGCCATGGGTATAGAGAACTAGTCATAACATTCCACCTTAGGATTCCCACAGAAGTTCTATGAATACCTATGAACAGTCCCTGCACTTAGAGAAGCCATGGTCAGAACACCCCTCCCCTCTGTGATGTGAGGACCTTTGTCAGATGAAAATGAAAATGTGGAAGTTCACATATGACACATCATACACAACACTAGAGGCACTTTTTGTTTTCTCTCATTTCTTTTTTCCCCAAATAAAGAAAATTATTTATAATTTGAAATTGCTTCACATATCTCCCATGTTGGGACTTTCTTTTTAATGTGTAAGGAAGAAGAAAATGAGGGAAGTTGAAAGTCAACCAGTGAGACGTAAGGGAAAGATTACTGATGGGTTTCCAAGAAAGGTTTATCCCCTCATTAAAAAAAAAAGAATGAAGAGAAATATATCTTTATTATGATCCTAAATCTGGCTAGGTGACAATGTGTTTTCTCACATTTGCCTACTATCTTTGGCTCATAAGTGGTGGACATAAGAGCCAGGCTGTGAACTTAGCATGACAGCACAGAGAGATGGAAAGAAACATGGAAGACCTGAGAGGATATTTTGGAGCTACAACAACAATGCAGAGTTCCTACAGTATTATTTCATCAATCCTAATAACCTCTAATTCTAGACTTCTGAAGAGCTGAAATGCCAAAGTTTTTTCACTTTAAGCCAGTCTTAAATTTCAAAGCTAAAATAAACTCTTTCATCTCAGCAGAACTTAGTTGTACTAGCAATGGTTCTGTTCAGTTAATTCAATCTGATGATGATGTCTTGAGAGCTTGAAGAATCACCAATCTCCATAACAGGGACTGGCAAACTTTTTCTGCCAAGGGCGAAGTAGTAACTACTGTGAGCCATGTGGCATCTGTCACAATTATTTTATTCTGTCCTTATAGTGCAAAAGCGAATATGGAAAAATACACAAACCGATGGGTGTGACTGTGTTACAATAAAACTTCCAACTCTGATTGCAGGCTGGGCCATAATTTGTTAATATCCATTCTATGGCATCTGTATTGGGATAGTAATAGGGACCCACGATGTTTAACCTTACAATGTAAACCTTACAATGTTGAACATAGAAGGAACATTATTATAGATGTTTCAGGGCCTAGATCCCTGTTGAGGAGCACTGAATCATAACGTAAAGCCAGCCATGAGGAATACTGTAGTGTTGCAAAAAGGTGATCATGCCTGGGCACACAAGAAAACCAAATCCGTACTCCACGAAGAAGAAATAGGGCAGGGTTATTGAGGGGCAGGATGTTGCCTGCCAGAGAAGGTCAGAGATTTTTCTTTACAGAGAAAGTCACCAAGGATGCCTATGGTAGGGCGTAGGTAAATGCTTAACAGGAGTAAAAAGGCACAGATTCAAACTCCTGCCATATTCCTTCAAAGACCCCCATATCACAAGTAACTTTTACTATCTCATCCAAATAGTTCTACAAATATTTGAAGAGTGCAGTGAATCTTGAAGATTTTCATATATCATTTGCCTTACTTTTTAAGTGTCTTCCCTCAATCTAAGAAGTAGTTTTTAAGAAAGATTAGCAGACTATCTGTGTGATATGTCAAATCCTCCTTAAAGGTCCTTGGGCACCTGATTGCCTAGCCTCAAAATTTTGCCTCAATCACTGCAGGAAACTGGAAGAATAACATTAATTTAGAAGGAACATCAACATTTCCAGCATATGTTTTAGCCAATGGCACACAAAAAAATAGCCTTATTAAATGTACAGATCGGAGTGCGGTTCTCATTCAATTACAGGTCATTTTTTTACAATACACTTTCAAAAAAATCTTTCATGTCCAAGCAAAAATGATACCAGGTATTCATGTTCATATAAGTAACTGAGTGTTGATGAGCTGATTCAGCCACCGAAACCGGCTAGGGTTACACAGAGGCCTCTTGTCCGAAGGAAGCTCTGATACAGACAAAGGAAGAGAAGATGCATGAACACAGTTTCTCGAAAATCTTAAATCTATGTCATCAAGAGTTAATCAGTAGCATAATTCCACTTTTTAAGTGTATGGGGCTGAGCGAAGCATGTGGTTCTTTTTCCAAAGCAAGGTGGCTCTTCGGCTGATGGGTAAACCAAGTGCTCATTCAGCAGTTTCCTTGCAGCACTGTTAGTACCACACTCCGGGATGGATAAATTAAAATGGTTTCCGCCTAATCCCCTCAGAGGGGTTTGATTGTGCATAGCCTATAGTATTTTAGTTGAGCAGGCTTAAAACATTATGCCTTTTAAAGCTTAATAGTGGTGTTGGTGTAATCAATTCTAATATGTAACATTTGGGATGTATGTTCAAATCTCCCAGGCCCCATTTTTGCAATAAGAGAGGGAAGGCAATGAGTCATTGCTGGTCTATATAGGGACATGAAAAAGAGCTGCTTAACAGTTGGGAAAAACATGCTCTATTTCACAGCAGGAAACTTGTCCACCCACTCCTGCTTGGGGATAGCAAAGGACAGAAATGTAATATGCTTGGTAGTTAGAAAATGTAGTGGATTAACACAAAAGTGAAATTTGTCAATTCAGTCTGCAGCAAGATGAGCAGGGTTGATCCAGATAGTCTGATACCTGTGGGCTCAGAGGCTTGAAGAGATAACAACCCACTAGACCAGCATAACAGCTTGTCTTTGAGTGGACAGTCAAAGGTCAGGATCTGTTGCCCCAAAACCTCTAGATGAACTTGAGGTGGCTTGGGTCCTTGCATTGCCCTTCTGTAAAATGCAAACCATTGTGCAGGAACACCTGAACCATTCTGCTTCCTAAAAGTTCAAAATTTTACATGCCATACTTAGAATTTCTTCAAGACCCCTTGACACATTTTGAAGCTTCCTTTATATTTTATGTCAATTCCTATATTTTGAGACAATAGTAGAATCATTGTTAGGTGTAAGAAATAATACAGAGAAGTCCTGTATACTCTTTATCTGGTGCCCCCTTTGGTGATATCCACATGGTTGTACTACAATAGCCCAGCCAGAAAGCTGACTTGGATACATTCCTCCAAATTTTATATTTTACCAGTTTGTAGTCCTGTGTGTGTGTTTAGCTCTATGCAATTTTATCACATGTTTAGGGTCAGGTACTAATGTCATAATCAAAACACAGAACATTTCCATCATGCAAGGATCACTCCTACTATCCTTTCACAAGCTACACCCACTTTCCTCCCTTCTCTCTTCCATAACCCCTGGAAAGTCTTATTGCTCTCCTCCTCTATGATTTGTCATTTGAAGAATGTCAAAGAAATAGAATACTATGTTATCTTTTGGACATGGTTGGTTTTTTTTTTCATTCAGCATAATTATACTGAGATTAATCTAAGTTGTGTCAATAATGCAGTCTTATATTTTTGTGTAGTGTTCCTTAATATGCACATACCAATGTGTTTCATCATTCAGTCAGTGAACGGCATTTGGGTAATTTCCAGTTTTTAGCTATTATGAATAAAACTGCTGTATACATTTGTATACAGGCTTTTTTTCTTTTAGAATTTGTATTTCAGTTTCTCTGGAATAAATGGCTAAGAGCAGAATTGTTGGGTCATAAAGTAATGGCAGGTTTAGTTTTATAGGAAAACGCCAAACTATGATCCAGAGTGGCTGGGATATTTTACATATCTACCAGTAATTTAGGAGTCATTGAGAAAGTGTAAGGATCCAATTTATTTACATCCTCCCCAGCATTTGATGTTGTCACTAATTTTTTAAGCCATTCTGACAGGCATTAGTAATATCTCATTGTGGTTTTAATTTTCATTTTCCTAATGGTTAATGATGTTGAATATTTTTTCATGCTCTTTTGTCAACTGTATATTCCTTTTAGTGAAATGTCTTATCTTCTACCCATTTTCTGATTTTTTTGTTTGAGTTCTGAGTATTCTTTATGTATTCTAGACACTGATCCTTTGTTAGATATGTGGTTTGCAAAAATTTTTTCCTATTCCATAGCTTGCTCTTTCATCCTTTTGACAGGATCTTTCATAGAGCAAATGATTTTAATTTTGATGAACTCCAGCTTATCTATTTTTCCCTTTATGGATCATGCTTTTTGATGTTAAGTCTAAAAACTCTTTGCTTCTCCCTGGATCCTGAAGTTTTTCTCCTGTGTTTTTTTTTTTTTTTAATGCTTTGCTTTATTAGGACATCCTGAGAGTCTTTTTTTTTTTTTAAGATTTTATTTCTTTATTCATGAGAGACCAGGGGTGGGTTGCAGAGACACAGGCAGAGAGAGAAGCAGGCTCCATGCAGGGAGCTCCATCCCAGGTCTCCAGGATCATGCCCTGGGCTGAAGGTGGCGCTAAACCGCTGAACCACCGGGGCTGCCCCTCTCCTGTGTTTTGATCTAAAAATTTTAATAGTTTTATGTTTACATTTAAGTCCAGTGACTGATTTTGAGTTAAGTATTTCAAAAGGTGTTAGGTTTAGGTCAAGGCCCTTCTATCTATCCCCCTTTCTTTTCTTTTTTTTTTTCTATCCCCTTTTTGATCTTTAATTGGCCCTGTCATTTGTTGTGAGTGCTAACCCTCTTCCTCCACTGAATTACTTTTGCACCTTTGTCAATCATCAGTTGGGTATAGTTGTGTGAATCTTTCTCGGTTCTTTGTTCTCATCACATACACACGATGTATGTGCTCATCCCTCCACCAACACTATGTTGCCTTTACTACTATAATTTTATAGTAAGCCTCAACATTAAGAAGAGTGATTCATCTCACTCTATGAAGAATTATTTTTCCCCTAGGGACGTCTGTCTTTCCACAGAAATTTAGAATCAGTTTGTCTATATCTACAAGAAAATCTTGCTGAGATTTTGATAGAAAGGGCATTAAACCTATAGGTCAATTTGGGGAGAACTGACATCTTTTCTATGCTAAGTCTTTCTTTCTTCTTTTTTTTTTTGTGATAATAAATTTATTTTTTATTGGTGTTCAATTTGCCAACATACAGAATAACACCCAGTGCTCATCCCGTCAAGTGCTCCCCCCCCAGTGCCCACCCTCCTCCCCTTCTACCACCCCTAGTTCGTTTCCCAGAGTTAGGAGTCGTCCATATTCAGTCTCCCTTTCTGATATTTCCTACCCATTTCTTCTCCCTTCCCCTCTATTCCCTTTCACTATTATTTATATTCCCCAAATGAATGAGACCATATAATGTTTGTCCTTCTCCCATTGACTTACTTCACTCAGCATAATACCCTCCAGTTCCATCCACATAGAAGCAAATGGTGGGTATTTGTCGTTTCTAATGACTGAGTGATATTCCATTGTATACATAAACCACATCTTCTTTATCCATTCATCTTTCTATGGACACGGAGGCTTCTTCCACAGTTTGGCTATTATGCTAAGTCTTTCATTCTCTGATTTCAACATATCTCTCTGTTTACTTAGGACTTTTTTCCTCTTTATCAGCATGTTGTAGTTTTTGGCCTGCAGATCCTGTCCATGTTTTTTTTTACGTTTACAACTAATTCCATTTTCTTTGAAATAATCATCCTTTTATTTTTGTTATTCCCATTTGCCCCACACATAAGTCTTTAGAAAGGCAAGTGATTTTTGGTTTTACTCCTGAAGATTGATTCTATCTTCCACACACTTCCTCATACTATTACTTCACATGGAAAGCTTCCCCTTCCTCCCTCATCAAGGCCTCTAAGTTTTTTGTGAAGGTATTCCAATAGATCTACCCCTTGATAGAAAGATCAGGGATTATGTATTTATGGATAACTTAAAACCTGGTTCTGCAACTTGTGAGTTCTAAGCAAGTCACTTCATTTTTCTGAACTTTTTATCACGTGGTAAAACAACATTAACACATAGTTCTGTATGTTTATTTATTTATTTATTTATTTATTTATTTATTTTTTAGTTCTGTATGTTTAAAATGAAAATCACAAAGTACTTACTGATAAACAGACATAGATAGTAGGTGTTCAATAAACAGAAAGTATTTTTGTCTCCCCAAATATTGTTATTTAAAGGATTTGGGTATTATTATATTTTATTAAGGCTTTTTGTATTTATTGTTTATATTATCCTTAATGTTTTTCCTGTTGATGTAATATTTTCTGTGTGTGTGTGTGTGTGTTTGTGTGTATGTGTGTGTGTTGATTCCATGGATAATTTGTAAATTCTATATAGAGAAGAGATTGTGTCATTTTTCAATGTCTCTTATGGAATTTAGATATGTGTTTGCAGTTAGTGCATCACAGTGAAAGAGCTTTGACTTTGTGTCAAAAAATTCTGGATTCTCATTTGCTGTGTGGCATTGGGAAATGTTATATTCTCTGACCTTTAGTTTCCTCATCTTTAAAAAGGGGGTAATAATACTTCATAGGACTCTTGAGAAAATTGAGAGCAAACATAAAAGTGCATGCATAATGTACATATAACTAATTGTAACAGAATTAGTAATTAGATTGTCTTGAGGAAAGTATAAGGCAGATATGGGTACTTTCTATTTCATATATAAACAAATAAAACTGAGATGTAGGTATATTTGCTGATTTACAAAGTATAATATAATTATTTGGTAACAAAATGTTCAAGAATCCCTCCTTCAGAGGTTTGGAGCTAGAAGAAACTGTATGGGTGAAGAAATTCATCCTGTTTCTTACACACATACTTACAGAAACACACACACACACAGAAATCTTCTAGATGGAATAAGTAGTTTCTCCAAGGTCACTTAGCTGAATAGAGGTAGAGCCAGGAAAAACTCAGGTATCCTGATCCCCAGCCATAAGCTATTTTCTCTGAACAATTTTTCCTCATTTGTGCCCTGCTCTTCCTGGCATCCTAGCCCAAACTGCTTCCTTACTCATTCATATTTGCTGCCTCCAAACTCATCATACTTTCCCTTCCAGCTCTGAGTCCATATGGCCATGCTCATCTGGGAGGTGGCTGTCTGAAATTGCCGCCATCACGCTATCCCCTTCCAACCATGTGAGTAGGCCAGAAAATGACTTTTGGGCACTATTACCCCGAGCTGGCTGGGATTCAGGGACACCGAGGTGAAACACCCTCTCCTGTATTTGCAAGCCCTGGAGCCAGTCTCTAGCCTTCTGCAAACCAAGATGCCTTTGAGAGCTTAGAATGCAGTTTCTGTACCTTTTTTCAAATGACCCCATTGAAAGCAGGAGCACAGGGTGAAAAAAAAAATGGCTCCTAGTTATGAGGAGTTATAAATATGAAAAATATTCTGAGTGCCCAATGGGTGGAAAACTTTGTAAGCGAGCAAATGCATCATAATTCCTCAGGTCCAATGACACATGAAGGCCTCTCTCCAATATGAGGAGTATGTTATTTACCTTTTACTTCTCTTTATAATCTCTGAGGTGGGATCACTGTGAACTAAAATACCGAGGGAACACTTTGCAGAGAAAGTAAGAATTGAGATATGTTAGAAAAAAATCTATGGTACTAAGTTTTGTTTTGTTCTCTTGTAATGGCAAATTTCAGACCCAAACTACCAGTCATAAAAGTCGTATGATTTGCAGTCTCCAAAAGTCCCGTTTGCCAAAATATTTATGTCTTGCCATGCCACTTAAAATTTCTACAAATATTTTTCCCTCAGATTAAAATAATCCGTAACCTCACTAAACAGACTCGTCTGATATATTTTGTCAGTTTAATTGTTACTGACTGAAAAGTCCATAGGCAATAGCTCAAAGGACAGGGTAGAGTTGATGTAGAGATGCAAAGAAGAGTCACATGCTCAAAGTGCTACTTTGGGAGGATGTCTTAGATGAAATTCAAGAGTGAAGTCACAGAGTCATACTGTCAAATGATAATAGAAAGGGGCACTATGAAATTCTAGGATACTTGACAGAAATAGGCAAAGATGAAGGTAGAATTAAGGTTAAAAGGACATTAAAGATGTACTTTTCACATTTTGAAATTCTGCCTAGAATCTGCAGAGGAGACTCTCCTCCTGGCCATGGCACAGCTGGAGCACAGCTGTTCACAGCACGACTGGCATTCATTGGGCCAGTCAAGAATTAAGGCCACCTAGAACAAAGACTGCTAGAGGGCACCAAGAAATAACTTTATTTCCCTAGAACAGGAGTCAAAAGGCCTGGGACAGATGAGGAGGAAATGTAGGCTGACTTCCTGGTCTCTCTGGCCATTAGCTAATGCCTAGGGGAATGAAATTTGTTTGCCCTTTTAACATTTACCTGTCTATTTAACTACAAATAGTAATGCTAGCCCTAAAATGATCCTTCATGCTTTAGAGAATTGGCCATTAATGTGTCCAATTGACCTTCTGCAGTAGTGAATTGTCTCCATTGACCACATTTCCCATGTACAAATCTTTAGTAATAAATTTACTGGTTCTAGAAGTCAATAGACTGAATGGCTTTTGTGTCCTTAACAGGTATGAATAAATTAAACCTCTAGGCAAGCAAGACTTAGTGGAAGTTTGTATGCTTTCTTTTTGGAAAAGATGGATTTTTTTTTTTTTTTTTTGGCTTCCTTTCCTGCTTTCCTGACTCAGCAGAGGATGGATCTTATGGCTCATCAACATGCATGGGCATTCTTCATATAAGAAAAGGATTGGTTTAGTCTTGCTTATTCATCATGAAGTCTATGTCTACATATGGCCAACAAATTGAGCATTTTGTGCATTATCCAGATTTGCAGCTGCCTTATGGCTCAGCTGATTGGCTCAGTGATGCTACAGACTAAATTGGACACTAAGATATCTTCAAGTCACACACAAAAAGTTTATTCACTTATTTTTTTTTCAATAGGGCTTGTAGAGGTATAATGCCTAGTTCTGGTCACTGTACAGAATCCATGTGATAGTGGATTGTGCGCAAAGAGGACCCGGGTAAAATATTCTTTCTATTAAATAATCAAAAGGAGTGAAGAAAATTACCTGATGTTTCCTCAGTGACCCAAAGGGGATAATCTGAACACTTTAACTTTATAATTCCAGCCTTGTTACTAATGGGGATGTTTTGCTCTACAGAATATTGCAGAGCCTTTATTTTAGATGAATTCAGCTTTATTAACTTTTTGAAATGCTTTACATGTAGTTGTGAAGTTTCTCAAAAGTTTCTCCTCTTTCAAAATGACTCACACTTACTGCCCACTCATGTCTTCCTTCATTTGGTGATTCAGCAAACATTTTTGTATACTCACTATGCTAAATGCTGGGAATAAAATGATGAACATACTTGGCCCTTCCCACAGTGAAATTTTAGTCTCCTAGAAGAGACAGAGAATAGAATTTCTGCAATAGAATTTAGAGGAATCAAAATGAGATATGCGTGAAATAAGTAAAATATAGAACACAACTCTCCAAACCTCCTTCACAAAATGAGAAAAAAAATTAGAGTAGAGGGATTAGTTGGGTTTCAAATTGAAAATAATATTTGTAAGTAAACTAGGAGAGAAGGAATCCAAGTAGCATATATGGCATAAATGGCAGCGCAGAGGTATTAAACACTAATGACCTACTTGGAAAATTGATCATAGTTAGGTATTACTAGAACATAACCTTTGTGATGAAGAGCACAGGAAAATTAGACAATGATAATGGAGAGAGGAAAGAGTAGAAAGTGATATGGCCAAATCCTGAGGTGCCTGATGCTTAGATCCCATCTGTTCTCTAAGAGGGAAGGGTATTGTGCATAAAAATATCTGCACTCTAGAAAGCTAACTAAATTGGATACGAGTAGAAACTATAGTCAGGAAAGCTACTTGAGAAGCTATCTCATTGGTCCAGGGATAAAAAATTCAAATCAGGGCAGTGGTAGTTGGGGTAGAAAAAAACAGCTAAATGTAAGTGGTATTTTTTTAGGAAGCAAATAATTGGCAAATAATTGAATGCAAGGGTAAGTGAAAAGTAACAGGTAAGGGTAGTTGGAAAGATCTGGGTGCATGTTAATTCCACTAATTGTTATAGCAAATATCATAGTGACTCAGTGCTGGGGCAGTGAGAGACACAGAAAATGAATACAATTTATGGTTCCTTTAGAATATCCAGGGGACAATATTCACTTAATCATTGAAAACATAAGTATAGAGCTCTAGAAAAATATCCAGACTAGACATAGACTTTAGAAATATTAGATTGAAAGGAATAATGACAAATACCTAGGCATATGCAAATCCAAATATAAAGAATATATGATTAAGACAGGTTGATACTAGAAAAGCAAATATAAAATTCCCATGTATCAGTCAATTAGAAAGACCAAACTGATACCAAGTTTCTAAAACACTTTGTTTTCTGGGGCAGCTTATTTTTCATATTGCCTTATTCCTCTACTTCTTATATGGTGTTTACATGGATTCAGTGTGAGAAAAGCATGTGACTAAAGTACATTATCAGACAGAAGGAAAAATATATATGAGAGATACATTCCATATCATAGATTAAATTATCAATATTTTCAATGAAATCTGATTCCATTTCCATACAGCCTGTGAGTTCCTTTGACTACTTCATCCTGAACTGTTCACACAAAGTTTTTCATAGGAAGTGATATCTGAACCTTATTTTAGTGGATAGGTTGTATAAAGGTACAAAGAGACTTAATAGTTATTTAAGGGAGTTATGTAAATTGCCAAATTGTTGCATTATATGGAGTAGAATTAGAGATTTACTCAATTAGTTCATAGAAAACAATCTTCCTCTTCATAGACAAACTAATTGTAAGAAATTTGCCTAATTTCTGATTTCACACACACTGAAAATCCCAACTGCTTCAATGAAACTACTGATGCTAGCATCATCCAGGATTTCTTCCATTATTATATAGAGGGGTCATTTATATTAGATCTGTCTGTAGCATTTTATTTTATTTTAAAGATCTTATTGATTGATTGATTGATTGATTGATTGATGAGAGACAGAGAGAGGCAGAGGCACAGGCAGAGAGAGAAGCAGGTTCCATGCAGGGAGCCCGATGTGGGACTAAATCCCAGGACTCCAGGATCACGCGCTGGGCCAAAGGCAGGCACTAAACCACTGAGCCACCCAGGGTATCCCTGTCTGTAGCATTTTATACTGTGAAATATCCCTCTGTCTTGATATTCATTCTTTCCCTAATTTTTATGATGTCTCATTCTTTTAATGATTCTTAAAACTCTTTAGACGCTTCTTGCCAGTCTACTTAATATATATATATTTATATTTATATATATTTATATGTATATATTCCTCAAAGGTATATAATTCATACCAATATGGTCATAAAAGAGAATACAGCTTACTCATTCAATTTTGGAATTTCACAGGATAAATTAAAACCACATGATTTGGAATAATCTGCAATGCAAATAATATCAATATATTAATATATATCAATATATAAATATATATATATATATACATCAATATATATTTAGAAAGAGAGAGAACACAAGCAGGAGGGGCAGAAGAAGAAGGAGAGAGAATCCCAAGCAGACTCCATGTTCATGTGGAGCCCAATGCAAGTCTCAGTCTCCCAACCCTGAGATCACAACCTGAGCTAAAGCCAAGAGTCAGACAGCCGCTTAACTGACCCAACTGTCTACTTCTTTAAATTACTATTTTTCAAGTCACTTTTTATCACAAAACACAGAAAGTGCAAAAATCTCTTTCTTGTAACTACTACCTAACTCAAAAAACAGTTTTCCCAGCCACTTTAGAGGCCTGTCCATGCCATCAAGCATGCCAATCACAACCTCTTCTCCCCACTAAGACATTATCCCAAGTTACAGAATCACAAATTTTTCCCTCTCCTTAGATCTTTTAAATTTGAATCCCTTTCCTTATCACATGCCCCTCCCTCACTTCCCTGCAACACACACAACTTTTTGTTTTAGAACCTGAATTATTTGAAATTAGCATTTCTTGAGTGAGTATGGTGTGATGTCTTACAAATGCTTCATCATTTTACAGGCCAGGTAATGGGCAAGAACGTTTGTCTTTGGGAAGGGATGAAATGAAAAGGTGGAGGGAGTAACATGATTCAATTGCCAAACCCACTGTTCTTTCTATATATTCTTAAAATTTCCAGGTACATGATTAATCTTTTGGACAAAGCTGCTGGGAAAGGGAACAAGAACATGCCAGATTATATATGTACCTCATCAGAGGACACAGAAGCCACAGTGAGTATATTCTATATGCTTCTGTGCTCAGCTACTCCAAGGGATATGGAGATAAGGATGCCAATGTAACTGCATGTAGTCGTGGCATACACTGAGATTACCCTTACAAGTTCTCCACACAAGCATGATGGGAATCGGATGGCTTATTAGAAAACCTTATTAGGTCACCTGAAAGGGTGAAGATAGCAAGATTTGAGAGGCCAAGAGATTAAGTTTAAGGTCACCAGCAAGGTACAGGTGGAGACAGAAACTTGGCTCTCCTCAAGGCTTCATGCAAAATGATCAGAACTGGCATGTTCAGGTGGTAGGAGAATGGAAGAGAGTGAGTAAACAGAGGCATTGGAGAAAGTTTTTCAATAAAAGAAAAGAGTGGACACACACACACACACACAAACACACAGGGTAAATGGGAAGTCAGAATTTTATCAAGCTTCCAACAACTTTATTTCTCTCTCTCTCTTTCTCTCTTTCCAGCAGTTAGAGGAAAAGAATCATTGCCTTATCACACTGCCCAGTACTATGATTATGCCAGAGAAAATTAGTCAAATGGCCAAAATATGGAGAGTAGGAGGATACACTAAATGAGAGGAATGATCTATAAGGATTAGAATGAATTCCTAAAAGGTATATAATTCATACCAATATGGTCATAAAAGAGAATACAGCTTACTCATTCAATTTTGGAATTCCACAGAATAAATTAAAACCACATGATTTGGAATAATCTGCAATGCAAATAATATCAAAAAAGAATAAATATATGAGCGACAAATTCTTAAGAAGAAGAGTAGGAATTTGGAGAACAATTGGTAATCTATATCACAAAAGACACCCCAATCTCATTGTTTATATTATAAAAAGCATTCTCAGATTTCTCAGTAAAAAAATGTTCCCTGATGTCTTTATCACAGACAGAGCCCTGTATTTACTGGTAAACCAGGACACTGACTCAGTAATTAAGTGTCACCCAAAGAATGTTTTATTACTCATGTTCTGTTACTCCTACTACAACTTTGAAATCAGGAGAATCCATGATGTAGTTAAGCTCTGGAAAGGAGCATACTGTAAGTTTAAAGGATGTGGTATAGGTGGCTTGTTTGAGGAATCATTAACATAAGTTTTTTGGGGATGAAAGACAATTTCCTCTATAACAATACATTATGTAAAATGCATTTCCTTTGAACTTTCATGCTAGAGAAGGGAGAAGGGGGAAACAAAGAACATATCTGCCTCCTGAGCTGTGTTGACCATGCCCCTCCTTTCAATATGAATTTCTCCAAACTGTTAAGTTCCCAGCTGCTGCCACAATGGAATATCCCAAGAAGAGGTCTCCATATGCTGTTGCAAAGCTGATCACACTCAGCTGCTGGAGGAAGTTGAGAGCCTGTGAAGTAGCAGCTGCCAGGCACTTGCTTTCCATTGTAGCTGGACACAGGCTATGTGCAGAGTGGCTGCAGTGGCTGGAGGGCAACCTGAATTGAAGAGGAGGAAGGAGCCTGTGCAAGTAGGTTAAGGAGGAAAAAGCATCTGCTAGGTAGATTCTCAGTGGGATCCAACTGCTCCTGGGCCTCCTTTCAGGGCAAATCCCAGACACTAGAAGCTGAACATGATGCTGCTTCTCTTGAAATATGGATGTTGTTTTGTCCTAAAGAATAAATCCTAGAATGAGCCTCTTTCCTTTGTAAGAGAATACATTAGTGACCGTAGGAAAGCAATTGTTATTTCCTCCCTTCACGACCTTTATCAGGATCTACATGTGGCCACACTGCAGTGGCCACTAGACTCCATCTGTGCACTGTTGCCTCCAGAACTTTGCCTGTGCCTTACTCTCATGAGAAAATGCCACTATCTACCCCTTAGCTTTAGTTTTCATAATCTTCCATTTTTTAAGGCCCAATTCAAAAGACAATTCTTGAAGTCATCCATGTTTATTGAAAATATGATCAATGTCTTATTCTACCAGGCTAGTTGCTGAGGACAAAAAAGGTGAAAAACATTATAACCCAAACATAGCCTCATGGTTCTTACCATCAATCAGGGGTAGAAAACTATTAGTTTCAAAGTAAAACAATCATAAACTTGATTGGTCAATTGATACAGAAGGGTAAAGAAGGGTCAAGATGGAACACTTTGATACTTATACAAGAGTTAGGGAGGGGTGGTGGATCACAGTGGTTCCTGGAAGAAACTATGGAGAAGATAGTTCTAAAAGATAGGTAAGAGTGAGCTGGATTTCTTTTTCCATTACTTGAGAATTGGGAGGTAAGGATTCTGACCACCCAATTTCAGTGTGTGTGTGTATCTGTGTGTGAAGAGGGGGTGTTTCCCCACACCAACAAACAATTCTCCACTACCAGCTTGATGTCCTACAATTCAACTAAATTCTGACACTATCTACCCAGAGACAGCATCAACTTCCACAGATTAAGGGCTTGGTCCCACAAGATTGCCATCCACTTCAGATACCAGTCTCAAACCTAGGTTGGCACCTCTGTTTCTGACTGACCAGCTATAGACTAGAGGTTCCAACAGATACTTTCCTTGAGTTCGATTCATTTCCCAGAGCTTACAGAACTCAGGAAACTTATTTCCTCACTAGGTTATTGGTTCATTAGAAAAAAAAAGGTACAGTTTAGAAGCAGTGGGATGGAAGAGATATATAGAGCAAGGTAGGAGGAAAGGGTATGAAGCTTCCATGCTTTCCCAGCATGCCATTCTCCCTCAATCTCTGTGTATTCACCAACTTAGAAGCTATCTGAACATTGTCTTCTTGTTTGTTTATGGGGGCTTTTTTTACATAGACATCAGTGTTAAATCATTGGCCATTGGTGATTGAACTCAACCTCAGCCCTTCTTCCCTCCCAGGAGGTCAGGGAAATGGGACTAAAACTTTCAAGCCTCTAATCATATGGTTGATTCATCTGGTAAGAAGGTGCTTAGGCATTTTCCAAAAGTCACTTTGTTAACATAAACCCAGCTATAGTGGAAAGGGGCTTGTTATGAATAGCAAGACATCTATTCTACCTTTATCTTTATGGCTCTGAAGTGATTTTGGGAAACTGAGGGCAAGAGACTCAATATTGTGACCAAAGATATTCCCATTGCTCTTATAGCTCAGGAAATTCCAAGGCTTTTGGGAGCTGTGAGTCAGGAGCCAGGGACAAAAATCACATATATATTTCTTAATATAAATCACAATCTCACATGTGGATAGGAAGAAAAACTATGTCAGGCATATGGAATAGCATGTGGAAAGTTCCAGAGCTGAGAGAGTCCATTATGCAGGAGCAAAATGGACAGATGTCCAGTATGGCTGCTGTAGAGAGAAAAAGTGGCAAGAGACAAAGCTAAAATGCCAGAGAGCTGATATGGTTTGGGGGTGTTCTAAGCCATGCCAAGGAGTCTACGCTCATTTAATAAAAATAATGAATCAAAATTCTTGCAGAAGTAGAGTCAGCTGACTAGGTATTTATTTCCAAAGGGAGAAGGGGCATTTTGGCTGCTGCGAAGAAATGATGTGGTAGAGCAAGGCTGAAGGCAGAGACATCATGTAGTCTGCATTAGAGATGGTTGGTTCTCAAGTGGGGCAAAGAGGATTGTGGGAAAGGGAAGTGTTGAAATAAATGCAGAAAAGGCAGGCATGATGAACTCAGTTGGAGACTAATAAAATCTGAAGTGTCCATTAAGCATTGGAATATACATATGGAGAAGAATCAAAGAGGCAGATGCCAATTCAGTACTAATTGTCATCTATGGAGACAAAAGATTACCAAAGGAAAATACAGGAGTGAAGAATTAAGTCCCTGAGGATAGAAGTGAGGGGTACCCCACATTTAAGGTGGTTACATTGATCCTCACAGTGAACAATGATCTCTGTGCCTCTAAATTCCCATAATAATCTGCCTGTATTTCTCTCTGGCATTTATCACACTAGCCCTATAAAATATGATTATTTTGATCTTTGTTTTTAAAACTTTGTTTTATCTGTTTTCCCCACAACTCAAGTGTTTATCAAGTACCAGATATAATTTCATATGTATTATGTCTCTTTTTGCTCAGAACAGATTTGAGAGATAGTTGCTATGATTTTTCCTATTTGGCAAGGATAAGGCTGTTGTGTTCTCCAAATCATCTCCCCTGATACACAACCTGACCTAATGTTCCAGCTAGTCTTATATTTGGGCAGGCAATCCCCGACACCAGACTGAATTCTACCTAAAGAAACATGGGTGGATCTGATATATGCTAGTTATAGGGCTGGCCTCTAGAAAACCTCCCTCATGATACTCCAGGCTGTCTTTTTACCTTCATCTGATGTACAAATGAAGAATACAGTGATGCATTCCAAGGCTCTTGTGAGACGTTGGAATTTCAGTCCTAAATAGCTTCTTGGAAAAGAGTGACCCCCCCCCAAAAAAATCTCCTGAGCAGGAACATATACCAGAAAGTAATGTAAGTGAACAATAATTTTTTTAAAAATGAGTTTGGGTATCACTTGTCATAGCAATTAGCCTAATGCATCAATTTAACAAACAACAAAAAAGGGAAATTAAATTTAGTAAAATAAAAATTATTGATTCCAGGTGACACAACTACTAAGTGCCTTTGCTGGAATGTTGATTTATATATTTGAACACACACACACACACACACACACACACACACACACACACACAGAGTTATATCTTACAAACTTCCATTCTAAAATGCCCCTTTCTCTGAACTCACATAATATTAGAGCACAGAATGATGGCTCGTCCATGGGACAAAGGCCATGACAACGTATGTTAAAAGGAACAATTGGAGCTGTAGTGATAATGTCGTTTCCATGCCACCTGACGGACAGGTCGCAAAACTATTGATAGAAAATCATCCACAAAAGCATTGCTTGGGAATTTGTCATTTAGAAAATGAATGTCTAAAGGCAAAGCACACTAAGCCAGAACTTGATTTCTAGTCTTTTCCTCCCATTAACTTGTGGCATTGTCATGAAAAAATAACATACAAAATAACAGCCCTCCAAAGCCTCCCCTTATCTTTTAGAGTTCTGGGACTACAAAACACTGAATTTTTAAAATCCTTTAAGAAAATTTTGTTTAAGTTACTAATTTTTCTTCAAGCAATTCCATCTTGCAAACAGCACCATCCTTAACTGGGATTTTAAAAGAAGAAAAGGAAACTAATACCAGAAATACAGGAAGAAATAATCCAGAGAGCAGTGCAATAAAACAAAAAAAGTGAATTTCCTAACAGGGCTGCTTTGCAGGCCTTGTCAGCTATCATAGTTAGTAATATCATCATTAAAATCCTATTAGCAGCTAAACAAAATGTTCAGAAGTAAAATAATCAAAGGGGGCTTTTATATATGCAGAATTCTTGTAATTTGTTGTGAAATGTAGCACTCAGTACTAGGAATTGGGTCTGCAATTTGAAATCTTGCTGCAAAAATGTCTATACTAACAGTGATCTGTTTGTCTACCACAACAGGTGTTACTCTGATTGTTGGCTATCCAAATAAAGTTGAGAAATACATCATATAGAAAAAACAGAATGAAGATGAACTTCAAATAAATCAATATATCTTCATCTTTATACATAAACATATGTAAAACATATGTTTTATACATAAACAATTTCCAATGAAGATTAGTTGAAACCTGTTTGAACAAGCAATATTTAGATTTAGCTATTAGGACAACTTACCTTACAATGAAATTAAGGAAAATCTTAATCATGCCCAAGCTTAATTCAATTGGATCACCTTGGTATACTTATTTGTGTCATCATAATGAATGCCTAAGTCCATGATGATAAAATCATACATCTGAGTTTGAGCAGAAAGACACCAAGAGAAAGACAGAAAGAGAGAACTTAATCAAAGTCCCAGCATGAATACTTGTGCTTTGGGGAAAGGTAAAAATAATATAAGTAGAGGAGCAAGGAAAGTTCCTAACTAATGGGTAAAGCCTACTAAGAGAAAGCACAAGTGTTATATATACATATACATGTATAACACACACACATATATATATGCTACACACACAACATAAATATTTAATATTTATTATAACCTCTGTTGCGCCTTCAAGAGAAAAGATGTTTTTCTCCTTATACTTTAGACCCAGAACTCATTCAACTCATTTTTTAAAAATTTTCAATTAGAGAAACTTTATTTTAAAATCATAGCTTCTGTTACAAAGAACAAATCAAAGAGTGGAAATACAGGTTGAAGTTGGTGGACAATATATGTTTGCCTTTCAGTTCAATAACCCCATGGCAAGGACCAGCACACAAACTATAGCTGATCCAAATTGCCTCTGAGATTCCCACCTTCAAATATACTCATCCAATGATTCCCATTTTATCTTTTTTAAATAAAGATTCTTAGAATCATAAAAAATAAATACACCGTGAGTTTGTGGATTGTTTTCTTCTTTTTCCTTTTGGCTGGTTCATGCTGTGTTAGTGGGATAATTCTTTATCCAAAGCGCTGGCACTCTGGTGCCATCAAGCCGTGATGATTTTTGCCTTATTGCATTTAGCAGCGCTTCAGCATTATGGCTGCATACTTCCTCAGGGAACAGGAGGGGGCTGGAAAAAAAAAAAGAAACAAAATAAAGACAGAAAGAAATAATCATTGAAGAACATCCTCAGGGAGTGCAGAAAAGCAAAAGCCAAAGCAAGTAACAATGTACAGTATTGTGAAAATTGTGTGAACCTGTTACAGGGGGATATATGTGTTTGATAGAATTTCAATTATTTAAGACCCTAGAAAGAGATTTTACTCATTCTTCTTTTAGAAAAGAACCATCTGCAAATTATTTTGTTTCTTCCTCTTATTCTTTTTTCCCCCACCATCTCACTTTCAATCTTTAATGCTAGACTCAGGTAACCAAGGTTATTCTGCATTGTTGCATTGCTTTTTTATTTATTTGTTTTGCTGCAGTTCATCTAGTTATGAATGTCAGGATGACATATTATAAGTAGATATCACAAAGTCAAGTGAATTGCAGACAATCATTCTGTTTTAAATTTACTTCATCTTTGTGATGCCAAATAACATTGGGTTGTGGCTTTCCGCTCCTGGACATCACTGAAGATGGATATGGCTTTTGAGAGGCTGGGCATTATTAAAAATTTTTTTAGAGGAGTGAAACAAAGATTGCCCCAACTTGTCCAGATTTTAAAGTTGGACAATTTTTTATGAAGAGAGAGATTATAGTAGACAAAAGTAGAAAAAGCTCAAAGTGTGAGGAAGTACAAAGGGCATCCCATATAAAGTTAGTGAGCAAAGACAAGTCTTGAGTTTTAGCATCAGTAGGAAACAGATGGTTGTTTTTATGTCTAGTAAGCAGGTTTTTGCTTTCTGTAGCTCCTTAGGTGTGAGGGTGGTCATTTGTCTATGACACAGAAGAGATTGAAACCATCTAACTCCCGTGGAGCTGTGTTAATCTTTGTAAAGTCTAACAACATGATTTCAGTGGAAGATAGAGAAACAAGTTCTTCATCTTCGAAATGGGTGAGCTTTTTACAAAGACACAGAATCACAATATGAGCAGCAAAACACAAAGAAGTGTCATCTCCCATCCTCTTAAGAGGGATTCGATCCCGGGTCTCCAGGATCGCACCCTGGGCCTCTTAAGACCCAGAAGAGAAGAAAGGGGAGGAACCTTCTGAAAAGAGTAAAGCATGACATTTCCTCAGCTATCAAACAAACTGACAACAATGAGGTACATTGGTGAAGTCTTTACAATAAGTTGTGTGTCCCCAAATAAGTATTTACAATAGGTTGCATGTCCCCAAAGAAACAGAGTTTTAGCTTGTTTGCTGCCGAAGGACTGATAACATCTGAAGCAGGTCCTCATTGGTCTGAATGGTATGGGCCAAACAGATGTCCCATTCTTTCACACTAACATAAAGACAATGACATTGAGTGCTTCTGAGAATGGGATTAGCTGTGGGCCATTCTTGCCTAATGATAGCCAGGAATTTAAGGCATATATTCCTTAGGTAGGAGAAACTCAGAGTGAGCCATGGTAATACTTGGCAAAAAGCCAACCTTACATTGCACACATCACACTACTTACTACCTAAAGTCTAATTCATGGGGGACTTATTGATTTTCTGGTCAATATATTCAGGCTATAATTAATTTAAAGGTGTTTCAGTCACCAACAAAATGGCATCTTCTTAGGAAGCCACAAACTCTATAAAAACAGTTGTCCCAGAGAATGCTATCAAAGTAAGAGAATGAATCTAGACTTAATAAGGAAGTTAAGAAGCCACAAGGATCTTTATAAATCTAAGGAACCATCTAAGTGCTAGATGAACTAAAGTCTTAAAAAAAATGCACGAATTTCACATGATATTTGTCTGCTGCTTATCCTCTGTTGACTCAATAGAAAAGCATTTCCATTTTATAGTAGAGGAAATAGATTGAGTGCTCATAAAAATATCGCATATAATAATATGCTAGAAATTCTTGAAATTCTACATGGTGTCAGAATTAGGCCTGGAAAAATGGAGCCATCCACATTCAACTCCAAAACATGTACCCAATACCAGAGAAGCTGGGTGTCTATTCAGAAGATCCTTAGATCCCAACCCCAGCTCTCCCCACTTCTAGTTGAGTGATCTCACTGGGTAATTTAATCTCCCTTGTGTCCTGCTCTTCTCATTTATAGAATAGGGTAAATTGGATGCTTATTTTAGGGTTGCTGGGACGCTTATGTGAAATTGTAGGCATTTTCATTCTATTTTCATTCCATTGCTTCCCAGACATGGAATAAAGAACAACCAGTGGTCTTACTCAGTCCTAGTGTTAGTATCCTGAGAGAAGAATAATATTCTAATTCTTGAGACATGGATGCTCAGAGAGGGTGAAGAATGTGGAAACACTTCTTAATAGAAATCTTAGGCAACTGAGAATTACAATAAAAGCTATAATTTATTATTATGAATGTTTGTTTTGTGTTCTGTTGAAAAGGCTGAGTTGAGAAGTCAATAGATATACGAGCTTCTTGCTACTGTGAAGAATTCAGGATGCTGCCATAAACTGAGGAAACTGGTTTTAATTTTCAGTTTGTATAATATCCCAACAATTTGACATGGTCAACAGGGAAAATATATGCCTATGTTTTTTTTTTTAAATTTTTATTTATTTATGATAGTCACACAGAGAGAGAGAGAGAGAGGCAGAGACACAGGCAGAGGGAGAAGCAGGCTCCATGCACCAGGAGCCTGACGTGGGATTCGATCCCGGGTCTCCAGGATCGCACCCTGGGCCAAAGGCAGGCGCCAAACCGCTGCGCCACCCAGGGATCCCTATGTTTTTATTTTCATGTATTAATTAGTTACTTTATAATGATACAATCCATCTGAAAGACCTCTGTATATAGTACAAGTGATAATGACAAAATACTAAATGTGTCACTAAAAAATGCACTGACCAGAAACACTGCAAAGTTTAAGAAGCTGATTGCATACTTATGATGTGCTAGGAACTATTCCAAATGCTTTGCTTGCTTTATTTTATTTAGTTCATACACCAACCCTACAATTGGAGAATGTTTAGTCAATTATATTAAATATTTTCTGGTGAGTTACAGAGAAAGGACTCCAGTGAAGGCAGCTTGACTTCAGAATCCATAGCCCATCCTCTAGGCTATATGTCCGACCTAATTGCAAACAATGCAGGCGGGAAAAATGTAGTTCACTTCAGCCATAGGTATTTATCTCTGTGTGGAAGATTTAAGAACTACTTTTAGGACATGGTATATTTTAACTGATGCTAAACCCATCAGTAAAATGAACACAGTACTCAGAAGTGTAAGAATATTGTGTTAGAAATAGTATTATAGAAAATATGTAATAAATTGTAGTGTGTAGGGGAGGAGAATCAAGCTGTATTTTAGCAAGCCTGCATTGGTATAGAATCATAGATTCCTGATTAGCTCAATGGAATTCCAGACAGCAAATAATCTGGTCCTCTCAACTTTGTAAGTTAGAAAGGAAACTGAGGGACAAAGAATACCGTAATAGTAAATGAACTATATTTTGTATTATTTTTAAAGGATTTTTAAATTTATTTGAGAGAGAGAGAGAGAGAGCACACATGAGCGGGAGAGGGGCAAAGAGAGAGGAATAGCAGCAGACTCTCCAGTGAGTACAGTCTCACAACCCTAAGATCATGACCTGAGCTGAAACCAAGAGTTGGACGCTCAGCCAACTGAGCCACCCAAGCACCCCTCTATATTTTGTATTATTAATTAACCTTTCTGTTTCACTTCTCACTGAGTAGCCAAGCTGTACAACCTTAAAAGGCAGTTGTGTCACCCAGGGAAAGTCACTGAGAGAGACAACATGCACAAAAGGCACTAGTGGTGCTGAGTTTACTCAAGAAGAGAGAAAGAGTATATAAGATGCAACCCCTTGCAATCTGTGCATTCCCCAGGGCCAGCATATTCATCGCCAGCTGACAAAAATGTGGCTGCATACATCCCACTTCCTGCTGCAGTAGAAAGATCTTGAACCCTCTCCCTTGGGGTCTGAAATACAGAAAACTGAGGATGTGTCTGAGGGCCAATGACACAGTTCTGGCAATCAGAAGTTTGACATGAGTCTCACTGGGCTAAAATCAAGGTGTTAGCGGAATTGCGTTTCTCTTTAAGGCCCCAGGGTAGAACCCATTTCCTTCCCCTTTTCACCTTTTAGAGGCCAAGTGCATTCCTTGGCTACCTTCCATTTTCAAAGCCAGCAATGGCTACTTGAATCTTTCTCACATCTCATCACTTTGCCACTGAAACCCCCATTTCTCTTTCACTCACGAGGACCCAAACTGAATAACGTAGGATAATTTCCCAATCTAATTAGTAATTCCATCTACAACCATAATTTCCTTTTGTCAAATAACATAACACATTCAAGGGATATAGGAGTTAGGATATGGATATTTGGGAGATGGTGCATTAGTCTGTCTACCCCATAACTCATACCCACAGCATCCAGATAAGAAAGAAAACCTCTAGGCTCTCCAGAAACAATTCAGAGAGGAAACTAGAAACTGGTCTCTAAAAACGGACTTAGCAGGGCTACCACAGTCATGCCCAAGTGTCACAGAAACCCTGCAAATGGCCTTGGGATGGTTTTATGCTCAAAGACACTGAGATTCTGGAGAAATGCTTCATGACCTCTGATCATTGTTTACTGTGAAGAGTTGGATACGCAGATTGATGAGGAAGAGGGATTATTCTAATCCAAAACTTTCCTAAAACATTCCTAGGAAGATCAGGATTTCTGCCTCCTAGATTCATTCCTCAATTCATAGTATATACAACAAACACTTGAAACTAAGTCTCTAGCTCTGTCCCAGGGTTGTGTAGGTAAAAAGGTTTATATTTCAAATATAAGACAACAATAAATTTGGACTGACATGATCAAGATGACTCAAGGTAAATGGATTACCAGTGGCACTGGCAATGGTGTGTATGGTATAAAGTAGGAAATCAATGAATGTGTATAAATTAATCAATTAGCAAGGTACATTATCCTATATACACAAGAATAATGTTAGTAAAACAGCAAATAACATTTGGAGTCCAGATAGTAGGAATCCACAGAGCTATTTGTGGCTATAATTAGAAATCCAGCATGTTGAGGTCAACATGATCAGGAAAATGGACTAATCAGCAAAGACTAACTCATAAGACCGTGATAAGGTTAAACTCTTTACATTTTAATGTAAATCTTAGCCAAATAAACAAAAGTCCTATGGAAGTCTGAGTAAGCCCCCCGTCCCCCCCCCCCCCGCCCCCAAGGATATCTCTGTCCTAATTCTTAGAACCTGGGAATACATTACATTACGTGGCAAAAGGGACTTTGCAGATGTAATTAAGGGTTATAGATTTTGAGATGAGGAGACCATCCTGGTTTATTCAGTAGACTCAATTTAATCACATGAGCTCTTAAAAGTAGACAACTCTTCCCTGTTAAACTTAGAGAGATGTGATGGATGAGGAGTCAGGAGACTCCAAGCATGAGAGGGACTTGACACACCACTGTTGGTGCTCAAATGGATGAAGGAAGCTATAGGCCAGGGAATGTGGAGGTCTCTAGAAGCTGGGAATGTTGCTAAACTGGCCACTAACAAAGCTGGAGAACTTCATTCATAAAATGGCAAGTAACTGAATTCTGCCAACAACTTGAATGAGCAGGAAATGGATTTGCCCCCGGAGCCTTCAAAAAGGAACAGATACTGCTCGACTCCATTTTTTGACCTACAGGATAGCAAGATAATAAATTTGCATTGTTTTAAGCCTTTAAATATATGGTAATTGGTTACAGTAGACAATTCAGTCCTCTAATATAAAAAGTAGAGTACAATCATTATCTTTATGCTTTGGAGCAACAACCATACTATTTACATGGACAATTGACATCTATTTACTCTTATGTTTGCTAACTCTTCTCACTCTAAAATTCTACGATGTTCCAAGGTCCCATAAATATCAGCTTTCTCAGTCCAGAGTGTATGGGTCACAGATAGCTTTCAGAGTGGTAAAGATTTCACTCTGAAAGATCCATGTTGTCTGTGCCATTTTATTCAGAGAAAATCAGCCCATATTAAATGCAGAATTGAAGGTGAAAATATTTCACAAATGGATGGTTTTCTCCCTATATGATGTGTGGACAAGCAGGCGCATCTCCCTGCTTTAACTTAGGAAATCCTTGCAGATAAGCAGCTGAGCTTTGTTCCATTCTTTTCCCCACCCCCTCCTTGAGTCACTGACCCACAGTTACCAGTTCAGGGACTTCTAAAGTAAAGCCCTGGAATTAATTGCACCAATTTTCTGGGTCTAAGTGATGTCTATCTTGGTGACCCAGGTTTTTAAAGTGAATAGTTACCTGCCAGGATGTGAGAGGTGCTGTGTAGATTCATCCTGGAGGACACTGCATTACAAAGAAATCAAGCAGAAGAAACTTCTACTTAAACTGAGGTTTTGTTTTAATCAAGGTATTTTTTCTTGCTTTTATTATAATCAAGCCTTCTTATGTTATGAAATAGGAGATAAAGGATATAATCACAGCTAAGCTACTCATGGCAGAGCTACTTTGGTCCAAAAATGATATTGGATAGCCTGCTATTATGGATCTTAAATAACTGACTGCAAGCACATTACTTACACTCCAGTGTTCTGGTTTGCAGATGATGCTAAATTGGGAGGAAAGGTCATCCCTGAAAAACAATCCTCAGGTAGGAAAAGAATTAGCTCACTTAAATACCTGGGCTAATAGATGGAAAATTCAATGCAGATAAATGCAGAATAATGAGTCTCGTAGAATGTAATAAAAGGACATAATATCTCCTTAATGGGAAGGTACTACAGCATATTGACCTGAAGAGAGATATGAGTTATTTTAATAAAAACCTATATTAAAGATTATTCAGCTCCATTATTATTAAAAAAAATGCAGTGTGTTTTGTTAGACCTCACCTAGAGCAGCACATTCAATCTAATCACTGTACATACTCCAAGAAGCATATTTAGAATGAGCCTTAAAGGGGCGATTTGTAGAACAAGCTAAATGAAGGCACTTATCAGAGACAGAAGTTTGAAAGCAATTATAGGGAAAACTGACCACTTTCTCTTTGGTAAGTCAGACATGTTAAAAAAGGTTGGAACAAAGGAGTGTCAGGACTGGGACAGCAAGCATATCGTACTGGGAGGACAGAGGTGAGCTGCTCATTAAATCTGCCTCTTGTTCTTCAGAATCCACTTTTATCAATTGTCTGACAATTCCATTAACTTCTTTAGCAATTATAAACCCTGGATAACAAACACAACACAGACACTCTGCTCTGACAGTTCTGCTTGTTTGGGGCCCACTACATTATTGAGGCTCTGGAATCCAGACTTTAGGATTCAGCCAATATCAAATGAGACTTTTGGGTGATAAGAATCTTCTTTCAGAGCTTTTGTCTTATGGGTATCCTGCTTAGATTCGATTCATCTGCAGATTTCTGGAAATTGGAGAGAGCAGGCTGACAAGTATTATTCAAGACCAAAATGGAGATAGGTATAGACAGAAAGACAGAGGGATGTGGAATGATTTGAAAACAATCATCAAATATAGGCATGGATTCTTTGGCAAACATAAAAATGATCTTTCATAATCAAAGGATAAGATAAATTGCTAATTACAAAACTGCCATTGCAAATAGGTGAAACACTCTATCGCTTACCTGGATAAATTAAAATGTGCTCTCAAGTACATGTCAGACAATTCATATCTCCCCACATTTATCTGTTATGGTACATTTCGCTCTTTAGGAGGTTCCTGGAGGAATTAAACTGTTATCATTGATAAGCAAATTAGTACAATGCTTGACTTCAGACTCGAATTGAGTGGACCTAAGTTTCTAATTCTGGATCCTGTGGTTCTAAGTCAGAGATGCTCAATTTCAGAGCCATTGGCATTTGGGGCTGGTTGATGCTTTGTTGGCCTTCTCCTCATTGTAGGATGTTTAACAGTATCCTTGGCCTCTACCCTTTAGATGCCAAACCAGCTCCTCTTCCCACTACCTACCTGAGAAAACCCAAAATGTCTCCAGACATCACCAAATGTCCCCTCAGGGTAAAACTGCCCCCCCATTTGAGAGTTATTATTCTAGGACTGTGTCATATGCCCTCCTCAAAAGTCCATTTCCTCATGTGTAAAAATAACAGGTTTTGCCTACTACCAACCTGTAGTCTTATGTCCAAGAATAAGGCAACAGTCTGTGATTCCCAAAACAAAGAAACAGAGACTCAGAGCGAGTGGTTGACTTGTTTGCAGACTTACCAATCTTCAGGGGTAGACTTGGAGCTTTAACCATGTATGTGAGAAAAACAACGAAAGGGGAATGGGTTTATGAGACACGGGGATAAAATCATTCAGCTTATGAGCCTCACATCTCTCTGTGTGCCTTATCCAACGGACCTTAGCATACCAGTAAGGAGTCACTGTGGACAGTCTATTCCAATAATCTTCAATAATTTGAGGATTATCCTGGTTTATTTTCTTCAGATATATGAATATTTGTCTAATCATGGCTGTGGACTGTTTTGCATACACAGAAGACAATTTTGAATAGAGCTGGAAGAAGCCCTGAACTAATGGACCAAGTTGAGAAAAATATTTGTGTTGTACAGTACTGCACACTCTGCAGTTAAACAAAAAATAAGTCATAGAAAAGGAAAGACTATTTTGTTTTTCCACAAGCTTGCAAAATTGTGTATTTTCTTCCCTTTTAGAATTTTTTTGGAGAAACTTGTCACTCACCATGAGACTATATATCCTACCACAAGGTTTCTCTAATTTAAGCAGCCTATCTTTTACCAAACATTAAACAAGCCATAAAACAGGAACTTTGGAACTTCAAATGAAGCTGTCAGAGATTCTTCCTGCCATCAGATGATTTGCAGCTGTGTGACTCATTTGTCTCTTTATAAGAACTCAGGGAAAAAAAAAAAAGATTATTAGCATTTCAATTCCTGTCAGCCACTGAAACTAACTAGGCCTGAAGATGTGCTGGCTTCCCTGTGCCAGTGCTACAGTGTGATACCCTGAATATAGGCAGTGATGTAGGAGGGACTTTTGAAAGGAAAGTACCTAAGAAAGGAAGCCTTACTGGTACTGAATGTCCCTGTAATAATAAAAAAAAAAAAAACAAGTGTGTACATGAATTGTCATACTCAGCTTTGCTTCACGCAGCATGGGGACAGGCTGGCTAACAGCAGTTAAGACATGCTTCAATCAGGGAAGAATGAAACCCAAGAAGATGACACAACATCTAGGATAGCATGGGTGTGTACTATCACATCATGGCCCAACATACCTCTCCATCTATTCTTCTACTCCTTGTCTAACTCAGGTCATACCATTCTTCTGGCAGTTCTCAGATGTCTACACTCCATTTATACTTAATACCATTTTCCTATGTGATTGTCTTTACCTACAGGGTTTTTGCCCCCTAGCCTCCACATTAGGAACTCTTGCTGGACCTTGCATAAGTAGATCATATGTTACCACTGAGGAACAAACCCTGGTTCATACCAATAAAACACTTTCTTTCCTCTATGCAAGAAACTACAGATGAGAAACATTGATGAGCATGACAATCACTTCTACAAAGTATGTATTTGTCAATGTTTGATGTCTAACTGAAAAATAAATGATGAGTTGGATACAGAACAAGTCTATTTTTTTTTTCTGTACTAAGATTTAATCTCTTTCAAGCCCTAGGAAGACACATGTACATACACACACATACAATTCACATAACTTCCTTTCTTAAATAGATTCATACTTTCTCTTAACTTGACACTATTGTTGTTGAACACATGCCCTCTATCCTTCACCTCTTGATCCCAATCATGTAGTTCTATTATATCTGGTAATGTTATAGTACTTCCTATACTCAAGGGGTAGTTTTCACTTTTAAATAGTTTAAACATGAGAAAAAAGAGAAAAAATAAATATTCCAAATCATAGGAAAAAATTTCACATATAGTTGTGGGTCTGTTGTGGGTCTGTAAAGAGAACAGTTACCATGTAAATCAGGACATGGAAAAATATATTTATTTTTCTTTAAAATTTAAAATGCTCAGATTAGATAACCTTTCTAAGTTATATGTGGTTGAGAAGACAGTTGATCAGACCATGATTCCTCCCCTCCTTTTATAATGTCTAAAGACTTCAAGTGGTAGGTTTTCAATTCTTTTTCATTTTTTAAAGATATTATCTACCTATTTGTGAGAGGGAAAGAAAGAGAGAGGCAAACAGAAGGAGAGATAGATCAGGAGGAGAAGGAGAGGTAGAGGGATAAGCAGACTCTGTGCTGAGTGCAGAGCCAGATGTGGGGCTCAATCCCAGGACCCCGAGATCATGTCCTGAGCCAAAATCAAGGGTTGGTTGCTTGACCAACTAAGCCACTCAGGTGCTCCTCAAATGGATAGATTTTTGTAAATTAGGGTTTTTTTGGTGAATAATTCTCATCTTCAAGAAAGACCTTTGGTCTTTGGTGTTTTCCTTGTGTTTTATTCATTAGCATGAAAATAATTTGAGCTCTTCTTTATTCAGTCACACAAAAACATAATAATAAATGCAGCCAGATGGATGGGATGCATATTGATTTTCTAGTTGACTTTATAGAATTTTAAAATATGAAATAATCTCAGAAATCATCTTCATCCATAAATGTATTTTGCAAACAGGGAAGCTGAGGTCACCCAAGGTAACATAATTAGATAATGGCAGAGACCAACCAGATCAGAACCAGGGTCAGTTCTTGGTGTTCATTGTCTCAATATTCCCAGATACTCTAAACAGCTGGTGTGCTTTCCTATGCTGAAGGCTTCTCAGCAGCTCCACTCCTCCATGCTGTAAACCCATTCTCAATGGACATTGTTCTGGGAAAGGGTTCCTGAGATAATGATCATGGTTGCCTTATTCCTAAATATAATAAAAACAGTGTCAGATGTGAGGCAAATGCTTTGGGCCCAGCTCTCCAGTTCCCTTAGTAGCACCCTTTCCTTTATCTAAGAGGAGGGGTCTGGTCTTGCCAGAGGGATAGTATCCCCAACCAAGTTTGCCTTTAATTAAATGGTGTACAGATTTTGTTCAAGCATGCAAAACTCCTTTGTTCTTTGTCTCCATTGCACTGGTATCAATCGTCTGACTATTCAGTCTGAAATCTCCAGAGAACACTTTTCTCTAACAAGGTCAGTTTGGGGTAAAGTCAGAACAGGTGCTAAATCATCTGAATTCCTTTTGCCCTGTCTTTTAAAACCATCCTTACATAACTCCAGAGATTTTATGCACCTTCTTGGTCAACCTAATGATATTATTTTGGCTCTGAGTACTAGACACTTTGATAAGTGATAATCAAAGCATTAGAACAAATAGGATCACATTCCAAACCTCCAGCCCCCCTCAAAGTGATTGATCCAAACTCAAAATTGTAAATATTTTTCTCCTGGTAACATTTTGCAGTGATTTCTCAGACAGTAATTATTACTTTTTTATAATTTGGATTTAATGATTTGAGAAAGCAGTGAATATTAGTTGTTCAAACATAAGAAAAATATTAAAAACAGCATATAGGGAACTTTCATTTCTCTCACCCTTGTTGTCCACATGCCTAGTCACTGCCCATTGCCACAAACAGGCAAAACTATTTTTAGTTTGTGTGAATATTCTTCTACAGAGTATTTATGTGAATATAACAGTGATAGAAATATACATATGTATAAAATATATATGGAAATATGTATACTTGTATGTACATATGTATTATATATGTGTGTGGCACATATATTTTTTTGTTTTTCACACAAATCATAGCACAGTTTACACAGCAGTCAGCACTTTATTTTTAATTAATCTCTTTGATATATTTCCCCACTAGAACTTCTTCATTCTTTTTCTTGATTTGTGTTTCCCATAATTGCATGCTATTTCATTATAGGGATAATCTCGACCATGTAAGATTAAATAGACCAATCAGAAAGATGTAGCAGTTACGTAGGTGAGAGATGATGTGGGCCTAAAATAGAGAACCAAAGCCCACTCAGGAAGCAGAACCATCACAATAGTGGCTGATTAAGCTGGGGATGGGGAGTAGGGGTAGAGGAGGGACTTGGGATAATAGAATAGTGATCTTGGGGAAAAGGTGTGTGTTTGGGACACACTGAGTTTGAAGTACACCAGTATAACTAGTTAAAACATCCAGAAAGCAGATGATGTAAGGGTTTGCAACCAGCAGCAAATTCAGTGCCTAATCTCTGCTTTACAATGTCTTCTGGGTTAATGAGCAACCAATCGGGTGCCAAGTACTGTGCAAAGCACTTGCATGCAATATTTCTCAATCTACAACAATAATAAAGGAAGATGTTATTATGCTTACTTTAAATATGAAAAAAGCCACATTGCAATCTTTTTAAAGTGAGCAATCTTGCTTTCATGGCCAACTGCAAGCAGCCTAGTGTAACAATTTGATGTTAGAACTGGATTCTTCTAATAGTAGTCATGTACATGAGAGAAGTGATTTCTCATAACAAGCATTAATATTAACAGGTAGCTGTCAATGTATTATAAAGAAATTTCTAGGCATTGTTTGACTTACAGGAATCACCTTTAACTGATCATCATAGCACAACTATGGTGGCCCCTCAGATACCTACATGCCACAATTATACATTAGCTTTGCCATTTCTTTTTTTAACAGTTTTGGACAAAACTAATTCAAATGCCATATAAATTATCTATTTAAAATGTATAGTTCAATGGTTTTTAGCACATTCACAGAGTTGTACAACAATCTAATTCCAGAACATTTTCATCATCCCAAAAACAAACTCTATATCTGTTAGTACTCACTTCCCATTCCTCCCATCCCTGCTTTCTCTACTCTAGCTATCCCTAAATCTACATTCTTTGCCCATTCTGGACCTTTTATGTAAACCATAGAATAATACATTTCATATGAATGGAATTGCATTGTTCTTGTGAAGGACTTCACTTAGCACAAAGTTTTCAAGGTTAATCTACACTTATTATTCCATTGTATGTATATACCACATTTTATTTTTCTGTTTATCATTTCATGAACATTTAGGTTGTTTCCAATTTGGGGCTTTATGAATAAGATGCTATAAGCATCTATGTACAAGTTTTTGTATGGACATGTATTTCCACTTATCTTGGCAAGATAAACAGGAGTGGAATTTCTTGGTCATAATGTAATCCTATGTTTAATATTTTGAGGAACTGTCAAACTGTTTTCTAAAGTGAATGCACTCTTTTACAATCCCATTAGCAATACATGACAGTTTTAGTATCTTTTCCTTCTTACTAATACTTGCTATTGCCTATATTTAAAGATTATAGTCATCATAGTGAGTGTGAAGTCATATCTCATTGTGGTTTTAGTTTGCATTTTCCTAATGACTAATGATGTTGAACATCTCTTCATGTGTTTATTGGGCATTTCTATGTCTTCTTTGGGGAGGTATGTATTCAGATCTTGGTCCATTTTTTTAATTGGATTTTAAATCTTATTGTTATTGAGTTATAAGAGATTTTTTTTTGAGTGTATGTTTGATATAAGTCTCTTATTAAATATATTTTGCAACTATTTTCACCACTGCCATAGATGGTCTTTTCACTTTATTGATGACTTTGTAGCACAAACAATTTTAATTTTGGTATACAATGATTTACTTTTTTTCTGTTGTTGCTTATGCTTTTGGTATCATAATACAAGAAGACAATACCTAATTCATGAAGATTTTCCCTATGTTTTCTCCTAATATCTTTGTAGTTTTAGTTTGTACATTTAGGTTTATGATTCATTTTGTATTTGTGTGGGGGGGTGTCTAAGGAAGGGGTTCAATGTCTTTTGTATGTGGATGTCCAGTTGTTTGCATACCATTTACTCAAAAGACTATTCATAGCCCACTGAATTTTTCTATCACCTTTGTAAAAATCAATGAACCATTTTTTCCACTTCTTAGTGGGAAAAAAATGTTAATTCAGAATTTGTTGTTCTATTTCCTTTCATTTTGTGAACTCTAGGGTGACTCATATGTACCTTATTAAATGTAAAGTACCCACTTAATATATCCTTATTTATCATTAGAACCCCATATTATTTTAAGAGCTATGATAGGCACAATTACCACCCCCCCAAGATGTCCACATCCTAATCCCCAGAAACTGTGAACATCTTACTTTACATGGCAAAAGAGAATTAAGATTATAGATTTAGTTAAGGTTGCTAATCAGTTGACCTTGAAATCAGAAGATTATCCCGGATTAAACAGGTGACTCGATCTAATCACATGTCCTTAAACTGGAAGAAGTGGCAGAAAAGAGGATCAACAGATACAGTATGAAAGAGACTCAAGCCACCATTTCTGAGTTTGAAGATGGAGAAAATAAGCCACAAGCCAAAGTATGCAGATGGCTCTAGATGCTGGAAAAGGAAAGGAATTGTATTCTTCTCTAGATCTTTCTGAATGGATCACAGCTCTGTTGACAGTTTGATTTTAAACTAGTGGTATCTGTGTAGGAATTCTCACAGAACCATAAGATAATAAATTTGCATTGTTTTAAGACACAAAGTTTGTGGTAATTTATTAGGGAAGAAATAGAAAACTAAAACATCAGTATTTTAGGTTGAGTGGTTGTCTTATCCGTAGAACCATCTTTATGGCCTAGAGCCTTTTTGATCATCTAAAGACTGGCTAATCTCTGACCAATTAGGGACCACTGTACTGTCCTCTCATTTTCCACTTGGCTTTCTTTCACTATGGCCAAGTGAAAATCTCTGTGTCTGAGGCCAGGTTCAGAAAGCTGAACTGCCTGCCTCGCTGAGTAGACAACAACTCTGGTATCCTCAGCTGCTAATATTCTGCCACTAAATCTACTTTAAAAAACATAAAAAGAAAAATAGTGGCACACTAAGGAAAATAAATGTTTAGATGAATTCATGTGCTTTCCACTAGAGAGGATAATAATAAATCTGCTGGGCAGTACAAATTGCCCTCCAAGTTTAAAGTCACCTCGTCATTCCCAGGGAGATCAGCTGAATTAATGGTCAAACATGTTAATAGAATAATGGAGTGTCCTTAACCATTTCTAGAGGAGGAAGGGGAGGGGTGTACTGGATGCTTATTTTATGGCAATTTATGTCAGTGTAAAAGTTATAAAGATTGCCAGAAAGTAAAGGAGCATGATGTAGAATCACTGGAGAAACTGTAAAATCAATATCTCTAGGGTTTTCAACACTGTACTTGGCAGGTCCTTTCAAATCCATTGCCTGCCTGATATTTTATGTATGTAACTGGCAACGGTGATGGTGGATGATGTTCAACTCATGGAGTTGGCACCAAATCAATCATCAAAAACGAAAATGCATATGTCTCTCTCCATTTTCTATCTGCTTTCTCAGATGCTGTCTGAGATTAGATCCTAAACCCAAGAGAAAGTTATCCACAGCAAAGACAGATATGAAGAATTCTAAAAGTGTCTAAATATATAGAAAAATGCAACTAGCACCACATATTTTTTCTTGGTTAAAAAACTAATTTATTCAAATGGTTGGAAAGTGAGTTTTAACACTGAGACACTACTTTGCCTCCATGATATTGGAATATGTTAAAAAGATTACTATGTTTTTTGGTAAAATTGTGTGAAAGTGGAAACATATGATTACTAAGAGAATATACATTGGCAAATCATTTGTGAAGTCAAAATTGATCATATCTAATGTGATCCCTAAGCATAATTAACGCGCTATATGTGACTAAGCAGACGCTTCCTAGAGTTTTTACATATACCTATGATTTCCCAGTAAATTCTTTGGGACCATCATTTTGATGCTGCAAATTTATATTAGTGGTAACAACATCCCTGATATTCAATCCCCCAACTCATCCACAGGTTGTGTAAAGCTCTAATTAGCTGTATGAAAAGCATAATGATTGCAAGCATTGCTACTGACTGACACAGTGTGTCATATGGGAAACTGTTTTCTGGAAAAGAGAATCTTAAAAATGAAAATCTGGAATAAGTGCTTTGATCAGATTAGATTTGAAATTAGGGTTGCTTATTTACCCATGTGAAATACACAATCCTGGAGGCCAACTGGAGACAATGAAGAATCGATTTTCATTATAGCGTATAGGTGCTGGAATCAAGTATCTGTAGAAGGCAGGGCATTAGGAACCAAGCTACTATTAGAATAGAACAATTCAGTGGAAATTTGACTACATATGAGTATAAGGACTATGAAACTGACTGCACTGGAAAGTTTGCAGACAGAAACTGATAGATGTGGGTATTTACATTTTTAGGCTATATATGTCAGAAGGGCAGAGAACTCCTTTCTTTGATAGCTTCAAGGTTAATGTCTCTGATCATCATATTCAATGCTTGATCTTTCTGATGACTAAGGTACAGCATATGTTGAAGTCAAAGCTATATCATATCTCCTAAGTCAAAAGTGCAGCAATGATAAAGAAATTGTGGGATCCTGAGAATTGGCATTAGGGACATTTTGATAGATTCTACTACTCATGTTTGAGTACTTAGAAACCCAAAATACAATACAGATGCATATTTTACCAGCAAAGCAGCTCCTTCTTCCCTGTCTGAGGAGTTACCTTCTCCTTGCCTGAAGACATTTATTATCTAGAGCCAAAAAAATTGTCTTGCAGTGATTTGTCTTTGTAAGACCCATTAGATTTTATTGTTATCACACTGCTTACTTGACTCAATTCCTAGCAGAAACTGCTAGACATTCCCGTGGCTCCCCAACAAACTTTTGTAACCATCATTCTAATGCTTGAAAACTGGTACCAACTGCAATAGCTTTCCTCATGTTCGATCCTCCCAGCTCTTCCAATAGATGCATAAAGCTCTAATTCTCTTAAAATACATACAAAGTTTGACCCAGAGGGATCACCATATAAATGAAAAGAATCACAAGATTTATATTTATATTAGCAGAATGTTGCTGAATATGTGTGGGGATTGATCCTGAAAGTGTAAGACCAAGGACAATGAAATTGTTAGATCAGGTCAAATGTATCAATACATGTGCATTGACCAGAGATTCTGGATTCAGTAATCTAGCCTGAGGAATGAGAGATTTTCACACTTTTTGCTAAATACCTAAACTCATAACCTCTACACTAAGCTTTGGCTGAGCCAAAACTTCCTTTTCATACCATGGTTAGGAACCTAAACACAGTGAAGTGTTGGATTGGATTATGTATGGTTACATCCATCCCCCTAAATATGCACCTTGGAGAGATCCAGAGTATACACCTTTCGCCACAACATTGAAAAATATATTGGGGAGGAGAGCACAAACACTTCTAACTAGATTTGCAGAAGCTGGCCTCTGAAAGTAAGAGGTGTTAAAACTGAGACAGACTCCCTGATTTCCCAAACTCAGAAATTGAGAGTCTAATGGCAGCAGTGAACTCCAGAGACAAGATGAATCTGGCTACTGTAATGGAAAGTAGGATTGGAGAACTCAGAATGGCTTAACCACAAAGATCTCTTAATGGGGTTACTGGATTGTGGTGTTTTCAGTATCAAAATAGATTGTAAGCCCTTTGAATTCATACCATATCTACATAAATAAACATCCCTGGGTCATAAATGGAGTCATATTCCCATAATAGACTCACAACCTTTCATCCAATGTCAAGTCCTGAGTTGATTCACCGATCTAGAAACCTTTAAATGAGGAGATAGGATAGTCTCCTTGAGAAACATGATCCCACAATTCTGCCAAAACTGTGTAACTATTTCTTGGTTTTTCCTTAAATGGACCTTTGACTATAGACCAGGATAACTCTGCAGTGAAGAAAGAAAAATTCCAGAGTTTTCAAAGATTACTGGCTCTGAATTGAAGATAGTTTCTGGGGATGCAAAATCTACTGTATTATACCAGCTAGGGAAAGGCTATAGTAGTCAAAGAGGGAATGAAATTTTCTGTTTGCCTTCCTCTGAACATATGATCCAGAAATGTATTTCTCCATCCTGTTTAAGTTAGGCATGGCCACGTGGTCTGCTTTTACTAAGAAAATATAAGTGGTATTAATGTGTACCACTTCTGGGTAGAAGACTTCAAAAGACAATCTGTGATTAGCTGTGTTCCCTTCCCATGCCAAAGTAACATGAAATATTTCCAATGACATTTCCTCTATTAGCCTCAGTCCCACAGCAAGGGCATCATGGAGCAGATCTCCCACTAAGTGGAGATGAAAATGTATCATGGTTAAGAAACACAGCTTTGCTATTTTAAGTCACTAAGATTGTTTGTTAATGTAGCATAACCAACCCTGTCCTGACTAATAGACTATGAAATATGATTCAGTTACTAAAGAGAAAGAAAGATATGCATTTAACATATCCAAGGTAAATTAAGTTTAAAAGTACATAAAAATGTATATGAATAAATTGATCCTATCAATGTTAAAACAGGCAAACATACAAAGAGTATAACAAAAATAATTTTTGCAATAGTTTCTGTGTGAGATACATAACCATATTTGTTTAATGAAAAGGTCCAGAAGCACACACAAATAATTCACAACACTGCTTAGGTATATGGAGAAGAGATGCTTCCAGGGGCAGGGACAAGTAGGAGGATGTGAGGAGGATTTTCCCTTTTTGGTCTGTGTTTCTCTATTGCTTGATGATAGACATATATTTTGCATTACTTTAAAAATTAATTTTAAAAGTATGAACAGACAGAGGGGGGATTTCAATCTTCATAACAAACATGATAAAAATGAGAAAAACAAGAAAAATAACCATATTTAGAGTACATTTTTCTCTCCTTTGGGATTTCTATCAGGCAGGTTATTATAGCTGAAATAAATCATAGACACCAATATGGTCCAAGCATATGTATGACAATGGAGAGTGGCAATACCAAATAAGTTCTAGATGCAGTATTTTCTTTGAGCAAAACTTGTATCATATTTTCCTACTCCAGAGACATGCACCTCACAAGGGTACTTGGCTCCATCCTGGGCAATTCCTCTCTGTTTCATACATCAAAGCTAATTTTTATTCTCATTTGGAATACTCTAACTCCACTGTTATCAGTGAAATATTGTGTCTGGCTATAAAGAACAGAAACACAAGTACTGTGACTTACCCAAAGAGAGCTTTATTTTACTTCTACAGCTAGAACCTTGGAGGTGGGCAGATTAAGCCACTACAGTTGCTTGAAAAGATCATGGAGAAAGTAGCTACTCTGCAGCATGTGGCTTCTACCCAAGTAATCTCTACCTAATTGGAAATTGGTTGATTCACCTCTAGCTTTGGAAAGGTACTTGAAGCAAGAAAAAAAAGAGCCATAAAAAGTAAATAGAATTTATACCAAGAAAGACAAACTTTTTCCAGAAATATCCAATAGATTTTCCATTTCCATCTCTTTGGATTTATTTATGTCACATGCCCTCTGTACCCATCATCATAAGCAGGGAAAACCAGAAACTCCAGTTTATTTTTCTGGAAATAGAGCTGAAAATGGCAAGGTTTGTATTCTGTTTTGAAGGAAGGAGGTGATAAGGACTGCATTGTTACCTATTGGTATCTGCCATCCCTTATCCTCTCTTCATCTGAACCTTAAAGTTCAGCTTTGGTTTAATCTCAGAGATAAAGCCTTCCCAATTTATTGCTGACTCCATTGATCTAACCCTTTGGATAACTCTGAGACAATTATTGCTTGTTGCTCACATTTTGTGAATTGTATATTGCAAGGCAATGTTACTCAAATTTATTTTGTCTCCATACTGGATTGTTAACTCCTAAAAAAAAATAGGTGTCACAGCTTTTTGTACCTCAGTAAGTGTAGAGTTCTAGGCACAGGAAAGTGAACTTTAGGAAATATTATCTAAAGGATGACTAAAGCAGAATAAGTACTTGAGGGAATATCCAAGTAATAAGACCAAGTTTATTGGATGGTTACATTGGATTTGGAGGTTTTAAACAGTATTTTGTGTAAAGGTTGTGTACTTTAAAATATATTGATTTGGTTTTTCTCTAAAGTGTTTGTTTGTTTGTTTATCTATTTGGCTGGTGGGGGGGACACAAGAGGGGTAAGTGGCAAGCTGAGGAAGAGGGAGAAGCAGGCTCCCCATTGAGCAGGAAGCCTGATGTGGGACTGGATCTCAGAACCCTGGGATAATGACCTGAGCCAAAGGCAGATGCTTCCTGAGCCACCCAGGCACCCCTGATTTATTTTATATATTACTCTACTTTGACATATTCTGATGACCTCCAGGAACTATAATTATGAGCATGAGTAGCAAAAATGGGAGAAAAAGTTATATAACAATTTAATCTCATGTACCAAGTCACTAATATATGGAACCGGAGACTATGCTGGGTCCAATGTACAAAGCTGAGAATTGTTCAGAGGAATTCAGAACATGTGGTTATCAAAGGTACATTGAAGCAAGGAAATGGTGTGTCAAGGATGGAAAGACATGCTAATAGAAGTTCAGAGAACACACTCATTCTCCCCCCAAAAGCACTGATGTTTAATAGAATACCAGAAGAATATAGACTCATCTCTTGTTCTTCAGCACATTACACTATGGTCTTGATCTTCACCTAGGAGAATGGGAAACAAAATTTACTAGTATATCTCCTTTTCTCTTCAAGCCCTTCAGAAAAAAGCAGGCATTTTTCACAAAGACATTAAGACATCTGAGGAAATCATTCTGGGCATAAATCATAGTCCTTCTTTTTGGCATGTTTTCAAGCTATTAACGCAATTAAAGACTGGAAATCTGTGCTGTTACTCTCACTCCACTTCCCATTTCTGCCTCAATCCTTTTTTTTTTTTTTTTTTACATTTTGATATTTTTGGTAATGGTAGTTTAAATATGACTAAGGAGAGAATGGAAAGGGGATTGACCTTTTCTACCTGTCCTGATCTCTTAGTTTCCATCTAGAGAAGTCTAAGTGAGGGAGCCTGGGTGGCTCAGTGGTGGAACCTCTGCTTTTGGCTCAGGCCATGATCCTGGGGTCCTGGGATCGAGTTCTGCATTAGGCTTCTCGCAGGGAGCCTGCTTCTTCTTCTGCCTATGTCTCTGCCTCTCTCTCTATGTCTCTCATGAATAAATAAATAAAATATTGTTTTAAAAATAAAGTCTAAATGTGTAAGTGTGAGGTAGTGCCAACATTGAAGTAAGAAAAGGACACAAGGGGTTTAAGTTCTGAGGTGAGCAAACTGGTACCAGGAAATCGCTAATTTTCTAACTACTGTATCATACAAAGATGGCTTGTATAAGAAATTCATGAATGGGTATTTGTTAATTTCATAACCATGTTGGGTACCCAAATGATTGTGCTTCATTCAAAGCAGTGGTTTTTAAACCATTTTGCTGTGATAGTTATGGAAAACATTTTTTAAAATGAAATTATGCACTGCAGCTCCATAAACTAGAAAAGCAGATCTCCTCTGTTTGAATCAGAGTGAGGACACACATAATCCCCCTGCTGCCAACTGTTTGCTCAAGGACAGCCTTTCTTACTCTGGAAGATGATGAGTAAGGTGATGGTATAAACTGATTTGCCCAGTAGAGCTCTGGTTTACATCAGGTCTGGGTCTGGTGGTTGTGGTGAATTTATAAATAGTGCCCCATCTCACTCCCAGAATTGACCAATTTGAACAATAAATTATCTGGCATTCTTATCTATGAGCTACCTTAGGGGAACCTTGGCACTTAAAGATTCATCTGGAAAATCACTGAATAAATTGAAATAACTACAATTTATTTGATAAAATGAAATAACTTTAGATTTACTTATTTTAGCATTTTATATACTTATTACAGGGAGATTTGGTGAGTCAAGTCATAACATGGCATGATTTTTACTGATTGCTTTAGACATGCGAATGTCAGTGTTTGGACTTTATGATGAGTGAAATATTAGAGAAGGGCTCAGAATCCTTGGTAGCGATAGTGCCTCTTCTGCTCATTACCTCAGTGAAATTGAAGAGTACTTTGCATACCTGGACCTCAGTTTCCTCTGTTCTAAAATCTTGGGATGGTACTTGAAACTCATCTCTAATATTCTTTTATTCTGGGGAACTGGACATACCCTTACTTAGAAAATATACTCCTTTCCATTCATTGGTACAATGATAGTAATCAGTTCCTGCCTGTTACAGCAGATTTCAGGAATAGTTTCTAGCACTTTGCAACTCTACTTATTATAAGTTATTCTCACAGATAGGGAACAAGGGATTGATAAGAGAAAGCAGTCCTCTATGAAGTTTTCTCCAATAATAATTAACTTGAGTGTTGAATGCTGCCAATGAGATGCATTTGAGAATAGAGCTGGGGTTTTTTTTGGTTTTGTTTTGTTTTGTTTTTTAGACACTCACTTCATTTGGCTGGTCTCTGGAAAACCAAGTACTATTGAACATAGTTAAAGCTTTTCTAAATGTTTCTAAAATGCACAGGTGGTATGCTACAATGAAAGTAGATTACTTTGGCAAATACTGTTTCAAATAACCCCTTTTCTCAGGTAATGGCATAACGTAGGCACATTAGAAGAACAAACAGAAGGACTTCACATAAATCTTCCCTGGCCACCAAGGTGAATAGTCATTACCTTTACAAGTATGGTTCCTCCTTCTGGGAAGAGTTGGATCTCCAGGCACAGTCCTTTAGTGGTAAAATAAACCCTAAATGTGTACATAAAATGAAGACCCTATAAATCTGATCTCCAAGTTTAGAAAAGAATTGAATCCCCTAGTCAAGAGGCCAATGTCTTGTTGCCATTACACATGCATGGGTCTAAAATTAGAGAAGACAGACAATCTGAGGAAATAATGTTTAAGGATACCACTCAAAGGATGTGATGAGCTATATGGGAATATTTCCCACTAGTAGTGCTCTTTATCATCCAATGCATTTATAGAAACCATTTTGGCTGCTGGGTAAGAATATGTACCTCTGGAGTCATTTGGAGAGGCCACCATAAAGACTTCTGAAAATTGTGCATACCAATTATCATAGGAAGATAGGAATAACTACTTTTATCTTCAGAAAAATTTCACAGTTTGCATAAATCTGTATAGTTATTCAGGCTTTCAGTCTCGTGGCATAAAATTGAGGAAAAAAATTAGAGGAAGAAGGGGGTAAAAAAATGCTTTTATTTATGTGTTTGTTCTTTTTATGATAATCAACTGCCTTAAGCATAGCACTGGTTTATAGATCTACCTTACACTTCTTACTCTGTTACCTCATCTACTAAGCAGGCATCACTTCTAAATATGCTCAAAGGGAAGAGAGTTCTGGGTCAGTAGTAACAGGCACTGCAACAACTCAGAATTCAGCCACTAGTCACATGGTATTACCAAACTACAAAGAACTCAGGAAGTAAATCCAAGGATATGATCAACTGGCAGAGAGCTGGATATATGTAATAAACAGCATTAATGATAACCACAGTCTACTGTTCTGGTCACAAAATATTCAGGTCACATTCCCTCCTCAGACAAAAATGTATTTACTTCTTTCCCGAGTAGGACAATCCAAAAGATCTCATTTCAGGATCTTATGGAATATGAAATTAATAGTACATCAGGAGGTTGTGTGTGTTGTGTGTGGGTGTCTTTAATCAGGTCCACCTGAGAAGAAAATCTATGTATTTGAATGATGAGTTAATTGCTTCTACTGTGTCACAAACCTTAATGAAAGAGAAATAAGGTAATCACAGAAACAACACATTTACAGAAAGGGAAGACACACAAAACTGTCTCTGGTCTGCAGCAATTGTAAAATCTTCTTGGTGGATAAAGTGAAGACCCTACTCTGTGAGTGGGAAATGTTAATTAGATCCCGAGTCAGCTTCCTGGAAAGAATGTTCAAACTACTATTCTCCATGGTCCCTGGCTTCACTTACGGAGGTCATTCCTTTTCCTTTAGTCACACACAAACACCTGAAATGAACTTTTAGAAATCATACTTCCCTTGGAGGCTGAATAGCTTTCTCAGACTACTTCTTGCCTATGGATAGCAGAGATCCCAAGAGTTTATTTAAATCTTAAAACAGTAGGTCGGTTTTTTAGTCCAGGTTGGTGGTTCTTTTGAAAGTTTAAGTCTCTGAGAAACTTAGTTGTTGTCTCATTGACTTGACTGCAGTATACTTCATATGTCAAAAGCCACACCTATAGCTTTCTTTCCCCTGGACTTTCAGGGTTTTTTTTTATTTTCCTGCACTTTTTCCTCTATATTCTCAGCTATAGGCTTGTCTTCCTTTTAACTTAATTGGGGGCTACTCTGAGTCTGTCAGGCTTCCATGGGAAAGATAACTCATGTCTCCCTTCTCTTAGCCATGTTGTTCACTTCAAGTATCTAATGGGTAAGTAACCACTCCAGTACAGGAAGGATATCTGCTCACAATTCATTAGCACATCTTGTCCCATGGCCCATCCAGTCACAATCGGGACAGAAAGTTAAAATTCCCTTTATGCTTGAAAGGTAGAGAGCCAGAAATACTTGACGAATAGATTTACTTCCTTAAATATGTGGCAAGAGAAAGCTATTAAGACTAGGGATACAAACTATAGATTATTACTGGAGGCAGAGGAGATCACTCTAGCCTAGTGATTGGCACAGGATATTACAACCCTACCTCAGCTCCTCCATAATAGAGATGATGTTGGTAAATCAAATTCACTGTTCCAAAATTTTGTTTCCTTATCAAGAGCTGACTTACTTGTCTCAGAGGCCAACCAAGAAACACATTGATTTTAATAGCCTTTGCTTCTAGGAATACAGACTTAACTAAATGACTCAGGAAGACTTTTAGGAGAAAAGTTCTATTGATCAGTTTTTAAAATCTTTTGAGGTAAACTGGTATTTTCTAGCTTACGTCCCTTTCCACCTCTCTCTGGGGCTTCCCTATCATTGTTCTCATTCCAGCCCCTTTTCCTTTTTCTCATAGTTTCTACAGAGATAGGAGACAGCTGTGCTGTGTCCCTGGAAGGTCCATCCTTCCGAAGAGGAAATGCTTTCATTAATAGGGCAAGTCTGGACCCCAGTGGCTCCTGTGTACAGATATTAAGAGGAGCATCTCTGCCAATGTACTTAGGCAGAACAATAAAGTATCTTTACAGCCCAGACTCACCAGAGCCACTATTGATTCACTGGCATGTGCTCTCTCAATAGTAAAAGGCTGCCAGGATTTACTCGCTCAGCTTTTCCCTTTCCTAGACCGTCATTATTCAGTGTAAAACTCCTTTAACCTGGTGGAGTTGTTGCTCTTGCTAATACTGTGTTAGCAAATTATTGATCCCAATGATGAGAACAGGAATCGTTTCTCCTGTAGCAGGATGTGCAATTGGATCTACATTCTGCCCTGGTAATTTTCTCTATAGATCTTCCAGGGGGACTAGATAAATGAACCATTAAAATAGGGGTAGGGGCGGGAGGGAGCTGCCCAAGGTTGATGGTACATTTGAGCTAAATCCAAACTTTATTGGTGTTTTTCAGCTTCTATTTGAAAACTTATAAACATTGCTCTTTGGCACTTTATGGTTTTGTTTTGTTTTTGGTACCTTTATTTGGCTTGTTTTTAACTTTCTCTGATGGCAAAGGAGGAACTTTCACTTCTGAGGCTTCTTCTGAAATTGAAATCAGTATAACCAACAATTTAGGGAGGTCTTGATAAAGGCAAAACAAAGTTAGTGACCTCTTCAATAAAAAGGAAAAGGAGGCAACACTGGTAATGAAAGTTGTTAAATCTCAGCCAGGATGGTTGGAATTTAGTGACATCAAATTTTCACTAAGATGACTTCACCACCTCTCTGCCTTTCGCCTCCCCATTTTCATTTCAGATAGCCACTGGGTGATTGTTAATCCAATTACATCTAACTAAGATTCACAGAGTGTCTTCTGTAGTCCCAGCCTTGTAGATCTCAAAGAAAATCTGAACAAAATAGAAAATTGAGTTCATTGGTCTATCCTGAGGCTTTAAGGGTGATGCATGTGTTTTTTTTTTTATTTGTTGAAAAATGAAGAGGAGGTTTAAAAGAGAAATTCAAAAATAAATTATCCAAATTAGAGCAACTGATTCCCACACCCCTTCATGCCCACCCTAGCAAAGCTCTGGAAGTGAAAGCAGAATCTCCTATTCACTGTGGTAAAGTGAAAAACTGAGCTTTGGATGTGAAATAGTGCATTCAGCTGAGAATTCAAACAACATTGTGAATGAGCAGGGGGCAGGGGGATGCCCATTCTGTACAGAAGTATTAGAAGAATGTTGACATGTCAGATGGCACATTGCTTTCTATTTTCTTTCTGAGATGTACTGAAGGATATCAAAATCCTCAAGGCTAATTGTTTGTTTGTTTAATATGGGTTACTGACTTAAATATGTTTTTTAGTGCAAGAAAGTAAATTTATATCTCCAAGGTCCCACTTGAATTTCACATCAGGAAGAAGTGCTTAGCAAACTGTTGACCTTATACTGCTCATTAGGTAAGGAAAATAATCAAGGCAGAAAATTTTCACTTTACATTATACAGCATATGACAGATATGTAGGATATTTTATGTGAGCAATCTTCTGTCCTGAGTTATAAATTCCAAAGAGACAGTTACTCTTCTGAAATGAAATTTAAGTGTTCCTTTATTAGGCAGTAGCATACAAAACTTGATATCTCAATTTCCACACATATTAGTGGTTATAGGGATAAATGCCCATTTCCTGTTGAGATAGTAAACCCCTGAAATCATGGACCTTGACTTCTCATTTCTGTATTCTACCAAAGCAGTAATTACCGTGCGTCATTCAATATTTGTTTTTGGTAGAAATGGGACTTTTCACTAACAGTTACTATAATTCTGATTCCACACAGTCTTCAAATGACATCATTGGATCATCTGACCTTATTATTGGCTTGTCTTTCTGGCTCTGGAGACTGAATGGAAAACTGGAACTGAGAAGAAAACAGTGGGAAGGTTGGAGGAAAAAAAGAGAGCGTTGAGAGACAATCAACCTATAGTCTATTTTTTATGATAGCTTAATACCATTTAATATTTGGATTATTCATTTATTAATGACTGGGATTTACAGAGAACCTCTTGTGGGCCCAGTACTATAGCAGATTCTGAAAATGTGAACAAAATAGAAAACTGAATTCCACTGTCCACTGTGAGGAATTAATGATGGTTATTACTTTGATCTAGAACCATAGAAAGGAAGACTGTATCTGGATCTTGGTGGTAAAATTGTAGAGCTATTATTTAGAACAGAGAATATTTGAAATATAGGGAGAGTACAAAGAATATAGCTATATGTGGTTATATCATCTATCTATATAATTAATCTTGTGAATTGCTTTAATAAGGTGCCCTAAATGCATTTTATTTACATCACCAGTTTTTTTAGTTGTAGTATATTGCTACCCATTCTAATATTTTGTATTTAAATATTCTAATCAGTGAAGTGACATTGATTTTTTCCCCTATCTTTAAGTAAAATAACATTTGTATTCTCTTGGCTTGACACTACGGTTTTTTTGAAAATTTTAAAACTTAGAACATCCTGAAGTAGTTTCTCATGGATGTCAGTAACTACAGAGAAAGTGGTTTGGATATAATATCTTTGCTGCTGAGAAGACCATTAATGTATAAAATCAAAGTAACATATACTTTATGAATAATAAATAAGCAATCATGGGGCACCAAATTTGATCTTAAAAATAAAGCTGTGGATGCAAATACTGTAATTGAAATTCTTACAATCTATTTATGTGCATTCATGAAAAGGAATGAATACTCTTTCTGCCCTATACCAACCCCTCCTTCTAAGTAGAAGCAATGAATATATCACTTGTGAGGTTTAGGAACTGGGGCTTAGTAAAACATGCTTGATTAATTTTTACTGAGATTTCCAAAATAAAATGAGAATGAAATCACCCCATTCATTATACCAGAGAGGGGAAAGGGATCTTGATGTTATCTGACTGCATCCAACTGATCAAATGACACTCTAGCCAACTCCAGAAACAGATTCCTCATATGAAATGAATTTCCTTCCTGAAGATGAGAATTCAAGCATCTCAGAAATTGCAGAGGTCCAGCGTCTTTATCCTACCAGCAAAAAAATAGATGAAGAATACCACAGCCACAGTCAAAACAGCAACAACAACGAAAACACTCTGTATAGAGATAAGGCACAGAGATCTACAGTCTGAAAAATCAGAAGTTGCAGTGAGAAAAATATCCAAAGAATTATGACTTCAGGGGTCCTTATTAACCTCAAGAAGATGGCATAGTCTTAGTTTTATGATGGGAAGGAGATATTTGGATTATTGCTATTTTATAAGCAATTTTAATCTCTACTATAATAAATTAGATACCGTGCTCTTCAATTGCTTAGATTCAATTTTGATTTTCTGTTGTTTTTTAATATTTCAATATAATTATTAGAAGGCAATATTAGAACTCAAATTCATAGCTCATTATTGCAAGACTGCATTCTCAAAATATATAGAGCCAAATCTAAGGCAAGAATAGAGGAGGAGAGATAATGTTCAAGCTTTAACAGACTGTTTTCAACTTCCTAAATAATCTTAAAAGCTTATAAAAAAAATACATGGAATTTGTTTCTCTCCTTTAACAGCTATCAAGTGTTGAGACATTCCTATATATTCGGCAGTCTACCAAATGCTGGGAATGTGGGCAGCGTGGAAGGATATGAAAGTTGAAATATGGCTTCCATCCTCAGAGGAGTCAAAAAATCTAAATTGAAAAATAAGACAAGCACCTGTATGTACAATAAAAACACACAATATAAAATTTAAGATTATTTTTTTGGCAAAGGCCATAGATGTTTTATGATTTTCAGGATACCTGAGATTACTATGGAATAGGAAATATTCAAATAAGCAACAGAGGTCGAGAACACTCTGCAAAGTCAGCTTGGAATTCCTGCTAATCCTTTATTGTGGACATTTAAAAGAGCTTCGTGAAGGGAAAAACCGAGGTACATTCCTTCTGATTTGATTCTACTTGCTCTGTGTTTTGATTCTATTTGCTTTAAGGTCCTAATTTTGGACCTTTTCTTACAGCTTTTCATATTTCAAATGCCACTTGTTTTAATTTGTTCTTTAGACTCCTGATCCAAGATCAGGCTATCTTTAAGAACACTATCATTGGTAGTTGCCAAGGCCTTAACTTAAGTTGGCTTGCACTAGAAACAAAATTTGGGATAGAAATTTGTATCCACATAATTTTGGGGCGAGTACTACACAGGGACTTCCCTTTTATGAGTAAAGGTAGACGGAGTGGGTAGAGGGAGAAAACAAACTGTGATGTCATTGCAACAAAAGGCTCAGATAGTCCCATAGGCTCTGAAGATGGTGGTCCTTAAGAAGTGTCCCGCCCTTTGAGAAAAGAATTCCAGGTCTTTGAATCCTACCATTTGGTGGATGTGGGCTGTCCTAAGGAAGGATATGAAATTGAAAGAAACTCACTATGATGGAGGAAGATTTCAGGAGAAAATCCAAATCTGAAGAATCGGCTAACAGTTATGATAAGTGGAGGAACAAGTGTATCAGCGCTGAAGAGGAGATCTGGCTAAAAAGTAGATGGATTGCTACATCTGCTTTAAGAACATTGAGCCATTTGGATCATTTACAGATGGCGTTTCCTAGACAGTATCTCTCTGAGAGAAGGATATATCTGTCTTGTTCTCCATCATCCTGCCAGAGCTTAGGGCTATAACTGGCACATTGTGGGTAGTCACTAAACATTTACTGAAATAAGTAACCAAATTAATTAACAAACAAATGACTAATAAATATAAAGTATTTTTGAACTGCTGGCCTCCAAGGTGGAAACTAGAAGATTTCCATAATAAGCCAAGTTTGCAAACAAATCAGAATAAAGGACTAGGTTTTTGTATAATAGCTAATATATTATGTAGTCACTAAGCAAATACCTTTGTTGAGTACCTACTATATACACTTCACTGAGTAAATTAAAATGGTATAAGATGTGATCGGCATCAAATACTAAGAGCTAAAACTGAACTGCATTTTGTTTCCTTTTTAATAAAACAAAGAGATGCCTTTGTTTACTCCCTGAGAGTAAAGTGTTTCTCTTGATACTTCCCTTTTTCTATTCCTTGAGACTTGCATTAGTGAATTTCTGATACATTTAAATGTCAAATGATAGTAAATGGGTGAAGTCATGAAAAAATGGCAAAGGAAACTTTATATCCATGTGTTAACTTGAATAGAAGATAGGCAATATTTTAAGTGGAGATTTAATGTGGGTTAGCACATACACTGACATATTAACGGCCATAATGCCCTTAACTCAAAGATGCAGGTGAGAAGGAAATGCACATTAATGTAAGTGGGAGGGGTATCAGGTTCAATCCAAAATATAGAAGTTGCCAGCATGCTATAATGGTGTTTACCTTCACCAACAAAAGAACAAAACAAAGAAACAGGACACTGAATAGAGACAATAGATCTGTGAAAACAGCCAGCCAGTAATTCAAACTAGTAGCTTAAACAAGAAGATAAATGGAGGTTGTAGCTTTTACCATTAAGGAACCAGTTAGAGTTCCATGTGGTGCCAGAACTGTTCTGCCAAAAAGAACTTTCAGTTCCAACTAGCTCTGTCAGTCCTCCCCATAGAAACGTTTTTGGCTTATACATGCAAGCAAAGTGACAATGAAAGTTACGTTCCAATGACCTTGCCTTTGAGATGGTAGTGACACATCATAGAAGAATTAGAAAGTTACAGTGAGGTCTCTAAATGCTATTATAACCCGTTGGGAGCCAATCCAATCTGGGTGAGATATTTCCTACGCTGTGCTCTCAGAGTGATGCATACAGCTAATTGTAAATATCTCATATAGAACTGCCACCTGCTTCCCTGAGTTACATCATTCACAGTTAATTTATATTCAGGTGGCACACACATCATTTTCTCTTAATTTCTACATAACAGTTCATTTTCTTTAGTTAGAATCAGCATTTCTCCCAGAGCATTTTGTGAAAGTACAGCTTTACCATACATAACCTATACAAAAGCCCCAGAATCCATGGCAGATCTATTAAAAGGAACATAAATAATAACAGAGATGGAAAACTTCCCAATGAAGAAAGACATTTTAAAAAAATCTAGATTCCTGGTTTGAACACAAGGCTGTCCCTTTAAAACAGAAATGCCACCACTTCATTATGTATTCTCTCAGTGTCCTGGTTGTGAAGGGAGGGCTGAGGGGGGAATACAACCTTAAATTCTTCAGAGCTGTCCTGGTTGGTTTATCTACTGTGATTTACTGTTGTGATTGTTGAGTAGCTGACCACTGATTTTAACACTAGGGTATAGAGGAGACAGATTGACATGGGTTTCATTAAAATTCAAGAAACTCAACTCCATAGAGAGCATGACTAACTTCCTTATACATGACAGGAATCCCCACAGATGGTACTTCACCCTTGCTAAAGGAATTAAGTCTACCAAAAGAATCCCTGTCTATAAGCAGCCAATTCCCCAAATCTACAGGCTCATCTGCACAGATATTCTTTATACTGTCATTCTTAAGTACCTTAGGGTAGCTCTGAAAGACAGGGGGCCGAGAGGGAGCAGCCGCTGCTGCCTTCACTACCCCTCAAGCATGCTGGTGGCATGGGGATGATGGGATTATAAAGTAAACATAATAAAACACAGGACCAGGGCATCCGGTGGACACAGTCTATTTGCTGACTCCTCTTTGCCTGGAAAGAGCTGAAGATGAAATTCTTATTACAATTACACAGAATCCCTGCACCAAATTGGCAGTTATTAAACTATTAGGCAATTCACAAATGAGTAATGTATTTGGTTCCTGGTCCAATTAACTTCCTCTCTTCTTTTTCTTCTTCTCTCTCTCTGCTCTCCAGCATTATGTTCTTAAATTCCACATTTCATCTTCAAATATTTAAGTTGTCAAGGAAAAAATAAACTAGCCATCACACATTCATTATATTGTGTCAAATAGGACACGAAGGAGACAGCTTTCTTTTTTTTTTCTGTCCTCTGCTCTTGTCAATCAAAAGCTCAGTAATTAAATGGGGATGGGGATGCTTTCAAATTAAGAACAAAGAAGGAGGCACTTAATAGGAGGGAGAGAAAAGTAATTAAAATAAATAAATAAAGGCTCTAGCTGCGTCTATTGTCCTCAGATGAGCAGTCCTGAGCTGTGGCTCTTTCAGCTAACTCCCCCCCTGCCCTACCCCTCCAACTTCACTCCCTCCCCATTCATTTCAAGTCACTGCTGAGAAAACAAGGCAGACAGTATGTGTTATATGCACTGCTCAGTGCATTCTGGGAGTTCAGTATAATGCTAAACACTTGAGTACAGTAATGACGCATACTAAATTGTTCTCATTTTTCAGATTAGACATGGTTAGTAGATGCTGAAAGACATACCAGTTTTCATCCACACAAACGTATATCAATGTAAAGCCAATCCATAGTCATGTAGTTTGTCTTGGTTTAGGAATATTTTCTCTCACCTATATAATGTAAAACATAAGTCCTCATGCCACTGGCTGCCGCCCAGTCATGCCTCCTTCATTGTGAATCAGGCTATTGTGGCAAAGTGGCAAAGGAATTTATCATTATTCTGCCAAATTTTGAATCTTCAACACCATCTCTCTAGGCCTATAAATCTATTAGGTCCGATAGGTCTGTCTCACGAATGTTCTTGAATAGAGAAGAAGAATATTTTCTCCCAGTTTTGGGATTCTTGGCAAGTAAGGACTATCTGCTCCTGACCCACAGAAAGTAAATAGGACAGTTACTCATGGAGGAAACCCTGGTTTATAAGATTGTATTAGAATCACTCTTTGTGTCCACTAGTGTGTGTATATTTGAACAATGTAATGATTTCTCTTTATCCTAACTTCAACACCACATGTCAGTTTTTTGTAATATGGATATAGCCTCATATGCACATTAAGATGTTTATCAAAATACACACTTTTTAATAAAATAATTTGTATACAAAGGGTTTGAAGTTATTATGTACATGTACTTGCATACTTTTCACTCAGTGAACTCTTTTCCCTTTGGAAGAAAATATGAACAAAGTGCTCTGTCTTTTCTCTATTTATTTGAGAATATTGTATCAAATGATAAGAAGGCAGAGTCAAGAAACTCTCAAGATCAGGTTCTTGTTTCTAAATATACCCTGAGCTAGGGGTATATTTAGGTGTGGCTGACAATCAAATGATAAGAAGCCCTGATGCAGGGAAAATTTACATTTAAAAATATTTTTGGGACACCTGGATGGCTCAGTCAGTTAAAGCATCCAGCTCTTGATTTCAGTTCAGGTCAGGATCTCAGAGTTATGAGATTAAGCCCTACATCGGGCTCTGTGCTGGGTCTGGAGCCTGCTAAAATTCGTTTTCACTCTCCCCTCTCCCTCTGCCCCTCTGTATACTCCTTCCTTCTGTAAAACAAAAACAAAAACAAAAACAAAAACAAAAAAACCCAATAACAACAACAACAAAACCAACTAAACTAAAATGTAACACTTGCTTAATTAATAAAGTCTTTCTTACATAAAATAAATACTAAAAATGTTTATAGGAATTAGACAGAAATCCTTGCCATTTTTGCTTTAGTACTACAAATTCACATAGGAATCGATGCAAAAAAAAAAGGTTTTATACTATAGCAAACTACAGCATAATCGCTAAGCAATAATGCATACAGTGCAATATCTTACAAAACAGTGGACTAAACCTAAAACTACGGCTAACAGAACTTTTCATTCCTATGACACTATAATAAGGCCAATTAGGAGATTGGGGATGGGGCCCAATTTTGAATTGGCTTTCTATGCTGTAGTTATGGTACTTTCATGCCTATTTATCTGGGTAGTTATTTCCCCTGACAACCGTAAAATGAGTTTTTTACATAATTTTATGAGCACCATGTTATAACAATGAATTAGTAACTCCAAGATTCCAAGTGGATATTTTGCAGCTTTATTACAAGGCTTTGTGTCAGAATCCTGGCTAGCTAGGGCCTCTGGAAGGAATGGCAATTACATAGATGGATTTGCAAACCTGTCCTTATCGAGCTCGGTACGAACTCCAAATTTCTCTCACTCCTGCAAACAGACCAAGTTTGAAGTCAGCAAAAATTATGGTGAAATTTTGGTTCTTTTCACATGAAGCCCTATAATTTTCAGGGGAAAAAAAAGGGAAGTGATCACATAAGTACATCTGTGACTATAGTGGTTATCCCCCTAGCTCAGGGTATATTTAGAAACAAGAACCTGATCTTAAGAGTTTCTTGATTCTGCCTTAAAGTACAAAAAAGAAAGGAAGCTCAGGGGAGAGAAGGGAAGACATCTTGAATTTTGAGCATGACTTCACCCTTGCAGTAGAAGTTCATCTCTAGAGCTGCTGGGCCAGAGCACTGTCCACCACTGAAGTAAGCATGTCAGGTGCCTGCAGTACATTTTTTCACAAAGAAGGGTGTGGCTGACAATCAAGGGGTTCAGTTATTCTTATGAGGGAAGCATTTAGAACATGACCAGAGTCCTGATGTTCTGCTTGTAGGAAAATTCTCAGGCTTAGTGCACCACAGAGATGTTCATTCTCCAGCTGGACACCAAAAAAGTGAAGAAAAAAGATTAAAAAATTACAGTTGATTTTCATTGTTTGTAGCACTTATGTTCCATAGAGTTGTTGCAAACCTTGAATTAACAAAATACTGAACTATATAGAGTTAGGTTCCTGTGAACCTCTAGTCACATTTTTATCAATCAATCAATACATAAATTAGTTTTGTGTGTGTTTCTGTATAAGGGTAGCTTCTTAATACATATGGTTAATTCATTAACATTGAAATCATGGCCAATGGCACTTTAACTCCTAAATTACAGTTAGAAGTTATAACGTGCCTAATAACTACATAAAGCCTATCTGAAACATATTTTCTCTTTAAGACACATTACAGCCTTCTGGCATTGAGGAACTCCACACAGCACTTCAGTCTATCCTAGGGGGCCATTTTATTTTATTTTATTTTTATTATTTATTTATGATAGTCACAGAGAGAGAGAGAGAGAGAGAGAGAGAGAGAGAGAGAGAGGCAGAGACACAGGCAGAGGGAGAAGCAGGCTCCATGCACCGGGAGCCCGACGTGGGATTTGATCCTGGGTCTCCCAGGATCGCGCCCTGGGCCAAAGGCAGGCGCCAACCCACTGTGCCACCCAGGGATCCCGGGGGCCATTTTAAACAGTGAAGTAACCAACAAAAGGCACAAGAGTGAAAAAAAATGTAGCACTACAGAGACCATGAAAAGGACACTTGTTTACAGCATGAGAGTTGATGCAAGAAAGCAGAGCCTTGTCTTGTTCTCCTCATTTGGGAATGTGCTGATTGAGTGACCTGAATTATTCACCACCCTGCACATGCCCACCCGTGACCACAAGTAAAGCAAGTATTAATTTGGGGGTTAAGGATAGATTTTAAGTGACTAGGTAAATTCACGAATACAGAGTCCATAAATACGGAGTCCACAAATAATGAGGACTGACCATATATTGTTGTAATCTTACCCTCACCCTAGCCTCCATCTAGATGTCAATTTAACCTTGTATACTGGGTCAGCGTGTCATCCATAATTAGAAAAATAACAAAGCCATTTTCCTACAGCATGTGTCTCAATCATGTACCCCATCCTTCCCCACCAGCCACACATTCACTTTCATTTCTTCATATCTACACCTTCCCAAACAGGCAATGCTTTCCTGGCCTCTCGTTAGGCAATAAAATATCATAGCATTTAAATAGTGGCCTTATTTTGTTCCCTTTGTCAATGACAGCAGATAATTGGGCTGGGATCCTGGGGTCTTCTAGCAAATCATCGTCTCTTCTAGAACTAGAAACTATAAAATTATTGGGAATTTGAGGAAGAGAGAATGTGGCAGTGCAGACATTCATGGCGACATGGTTTCATGGTGTAGTTCTAGTGCAATGAATCCCAGGACAGACTGTCAAAGATAGAGTCTTTGGAAGCAGAAGGAATCCAGGGGCTGGTTAAGCCCTGGTTCCATGCTTTGCATTGAACATGGTTTCATTCTAAGATGGAGAATGTATACAGACCCAATTTGGTCAGCTGAGGAAAACTGAGGCAGGAGAAATGAGGAAGACTCTTTCAGGACCTCATGACTCTATTATATCTGAAACTTAAAATTAAGTGAATATGATTAATGGTGGATTTCTTATAGTCTCATATTTCCTATGGGTACTTCTCAAATCGTAACTCATCCATGAAATTAAATGCATATTGGAGAAATTTTATGATCTTGTACTGTTAGACCATATTGGGAAATTTCCAGATTCACAAAAGGCCCCAAAGAAGAAATTATATGATCTATTTTCTACTCCAGGTCTTTTACAGGAGTATTTTGTGGATGATCACTCATTACATATAGTGTGAGAACCCCAATTCTTCTAATGTTTAATGTCCTCTTTGAAAGAAATTAGGTATTTTATGATCAGCCTCTTTCTCCTCTCCCCCACTATAGTCCACTCATGTGCCTCTCAGGTATTTACAAGGAACTAACTTTCCACAGGACTTCTATCATCTGCTGAAGTGTAGCAACTTTCATATATTCCAAATCAAGGAGGATCCATCTTAACTATTTGAGTAAGCAGGTTCTATTTAATAATGTAGAAGTGAACACAGAATTATCAGGGTTCCTAATTTAGGTTAACCTTGAGGACACTGTTGCTGATTGGAGACCATATGTCATACCAGAAGTTCTCACTGGGGGTTACAGGATCAACATAAAGCAAACATTGAGACAGAGACAACTTCAAATACTCTGAGGATTTCTAATTTATGGAAAGAATCCCAGGCCAATTCATATTATTTGAACACATCTTGTGAGATCATTTGCTCCTAGGATATAATATCCACAAATTTAGATTAAAGATCATATCTCTTGGAGCTTGAGTACAAAACCATTATCCTTCAATGATTCGATGACAAAACAAAGCAGTGGCTACTATGCTTCCTTTTCTCTTTCCTTCCTAATTTCTTGATTCGAAAGTTGGAGGAAACACAAGAGGAAAATATTTAGGCACTATTTTAAAAAAATAGATTGATCTCTTTTGATCTTTTCCAAAATAATAATAAATATTGACTTGCCTTATTAACCTGACCTAAAAGAAAATGTACAATTATTTCCCATAGGATTTCTTCTGCATGTTTTTAGATGGCAATAATACTCCCAGGATATATGATGGAATCACAGAAACTTAGACCCTTTCAACATTTTGAAAAAAGAAGCCAATGTTTAAAGGAGAAAGAGGTTGGTAAAAGAAAAGAGAGAGCTCCTGTTGTTGGCCCATTAGAAAAGAAGTATGATTAAAGCAATGGGCATGAATGAATAAATGCAAGTATAGAGAGGTCTTAGGATAAAGTGTTCATACATTTCAGGACATTTCATTAAGCTTACAGAAGTATCATAAACTCAAACATTTCAGTGAAAACTATTCTTCCCAGTATGAAACTTTATATAAGTTAGACATAAGCACTATATAGTTAAATTAGGCATTAAGCAGGGGATGCAAACTGGCAGACCAAAGACCGAATTTTCTCCTAGCAAAGCAGTCTTACTTACATTTGCTTTGTTTGGGAGTTTTGCTATCCACTCTACTGTTATTGTATTCCTAACCACTATTTCCTTTTACATTGACCAGCTACCTTGTTTGTCTGGATGCTGGAAGCATTTATACTTACAAATCATGGATTCACCCTATCAGGCAGGAAGATATTGAGTCAGAATTAATCTTTACAAAAGCATATAATAAAGTAGAATAGATTTTCCTCTCCGGTGTCCACCTTCTGCCATTATGTTAAGAATTCTAGTAGAGATTTTTTGATAAATCTTAAACTATTAACAAAGGTCAAAGTACTGATACTGTACAAGTAACATTATCCACAGTCATGATTTCTGATGAGTTGGATCCACTGATGCAAAGGAAAAGCAGAGCAAAATCTCACAGTACTCAGTTTTTAAGACCAAAGTTTAATTAAGAAAGAGAAAGCACATCCTGTGGAGAAACTTAAGAACAAAAGAGTTCCTAAGCTCTGGAATGACTTTTTGGGTTCAATTTTGGGTTGCTTTAAAAATCTTGCTGTTTTATTTTCAGTAGTGGTTGGGGTTGGGGGCATATTATAGTATTTTGGATGGATGAGTTTTGCAAAGTGCCAGGCAATAAAACATCTGTTATAAAACATGTGCTATAGCTTTAGGGTATGGACTGAAACCAGTCAGTATTATTTTGAAGTGAGAGAATGAATGTCCAAATAAATGAGCACAACCTGTTTTTTATTATTATTATTTTAAAGGACGGTATAATCTAAATAATTTATTTTTCCTATAAATAACACATTTTGCAAATATATCACCATTGCTGCTGTTTAAAAATTTCATAATATTCTGTAGGATAGAAAACATGTATATATTAGATTCTAACCTCCTAGTATTTCACTGACTGGACATATTCTTGGAAATGGTACAAAGAAGATTCCAAACTTATTAATTTAAAATACATTTTATTTTAAAAATAATCATTGAGAATAGACTGTAGATGCCAAATTGAGATGGATGACTTGGTAAAATAAAAGGAGTTTAGTATGTCATCAATATCTCCGAGACTTTGAAAACTATATGGTGAAAAAGGACAAGGTTTTTTTGCATAAAGTTAAATAAAAAAGTGTTTCAAAGACCCTGGGATCCAAGGGTAATTTCTCTAATTAGAGAGGGACAAGAAAAGCATGTGAAGCAGCAGGAATAATGTAATAAATATTAAGAAGGTAAAAATTAGCATTAGTGAACATGAAGCATTTCAAACATACATAATTGTCAGTCAGGCTAAGCCATCTTATAAATATATATATATACATATTTATGCATGCATGCATGTGCATATGTATGTTATGTATGTATAGGTATATACAAACATAGTATGCTTTAATGTACATATGGTAAATATACTAATATATAATATCAGTATATTATGTATGTGTACAAATATGTATATAAAATGTACTCATACATGTATATATGTATGTATGGGTATGTGTGTATATATATATATCTTTATGAGATACATATAAAGATATGTATATACATATCTTTCTGTATACACATGTACATGCATATATATGCACATTTTATGTATTACATACAATTATAAAAGTTTGTTTATTATTCTGCCAATAATCACTGAAGGTCTAGGCAGTTCTCAAAAGCAGATGTCCTTGTGATGGATCTACATTCTAGGTCATTTCAATTTTGTGGCATCTTTACATTAACACATCTTTTAAGATTAAGGGAAACAGACATAGATAATACTAGAATCAGCCAGAGAGATCACCTGCAAAAGAATGTTAATTATACTGACAGTTGACTTCTCAAAAACAACACAGGAAGCCAGAAAATAGTAGATCAATATATTCAAAGTACTTGTAAAATAATGACCAGATATGGTACCATCTTCCTTCCTTTCAAGCAATGCAGAGATTGTGTTGTAAAGTCCTGTTACTCCCCCTCACATTAAGTGAACAGCAATAGAGAGTGCAGCCCTCCCCCTCCCATCTAAAGAGTAACAGTAAAGTATGGAGAGGAGGAATATGGAGAAAGAGATTATTAACATAAGTGCATTAAGTCCTAGGCAAACTCTTAAGTAACCTATGTGCAAAACTGACCAGAATTGGCTGAGCCACCTGGGTGGCCCAATCAGTTGAGCATCCAAATCTCGGTTTCAGCTCATGTCATTATCTTAGGGTTGTGAGATTGAGCCCTGCCTCAGGCTCTGTACTCTATGTGGGGACTGTTAGAGATTTTTTCTCTCTCTCTCTCTGTCTGCCCCTTTCCTTACACACACACACACACACACACACACACACACACACACATTACCCCTCTCTCTAAAATAATTAAATAAATCATAGAAAAAAATCTGACCAGAATCAACACATTGAGTGTTTTGAAAACTGAACTACAAAGTGTAATATGACCAAGGATTCAAATTGGTCTCTGTAGGACAAGTACACAAACCAGAATAGCATTGCAAAAACTTGAAAACTACATTAACATCCAAACCACAGTTCGCAAAGTGAGCCAGGATGGGCATTCTAAACTTAGAATGGGGAAGAGGCTCTCGTAGGAGTCAAAATGTCCAGGAAAAAAATTTTAAACTGCTCATTATACCCCAAATCAGGCAAATCTTAGCTAAAATAAGAACAGGTGATCAACAGACAGAAATGCCAAGATAATACAGATGTTAAAATTTTCTGACAAGGACTTTAAAGCAAAAAATCACAGAAATATCCCAACAGGCAACTGTGAACACTTGGGGACAAAATGCAAGTTTGGCAAAGAAATAGAAGTAGATAAAAATAAGCCAAATTATATTCTGGAACTGAAAAATGCAGTAACAAAAATGAGGGAGGAAACACACACTTTATGGGCTCAACAGCATAACTCAGATGACAGAAAAGGCTCAAATTAAATATAGATCAATAGAAATGATTCCATCTGAACAATAGAGAAAAAAATATTTTTACAAGATGAACAATGTTGAAGAAACTATAAGGCCATAACCAAGGGTCTAATATTTGTATCACATGAGTCCCAGAGGAGAAAGAGTCAGGGTTGAAAAATTACTTAAGTAATTACAGCTAAAATTACTTAAAGTTGATGAAAGGCATAAATTCACAGATTCAAGTAAATCCCAATCAGGATAACACTAAAGAAACTCATGACTATTAGAATCAAATTTGTGAAAACTCAAAAAATACATTTAATGCAGGCAAAGAATCAATACATTCCATATAGGTTAAAAATAATGAAATGACAGTAGATTTCTAATCAGAAATTATGGAACCAGAAGGACTGGTGCAATGTTTTGTAGACACTGGAAGAAAACAAAACCACTATCAATGCTGAATTTTATCTCCAGCGACAATATTTTAGGAAGAATGAATGGGAAAAAAATACATTCTCAAATGGGAGAAAAATGAAAGAATTTGTCACCAATAGATTTGCCCTAAAAGATTTGCTAAAAACTGGTTTTCAGAGAGAAAGAAAATGATGAAGAAAAGGAAGCTAAGAATATTAAAGAAAAATGTATACAAGTCATAAATATTTAGGTAAAATAATAGAAAGGAATTATGACTAAATAAATTATAAATATCAGGTAAATATAACAAACTAATTATATACGATAGCAATAACATTTAATTTATGAATTTAAAATATAAATAACAAATAATTTGAGAAGAGTAATCATAGATAAGGCTCTATCTAGTAGTTGAGTTGTTCTGAAAAGGAGAAAAATTTTGACCTCCCTTAGACTTTGTACGTTAAATATTAAAAGTGTTAGGTGAATCATCAAAATAATGGAAACAGAGTATTTAATTTCCATTTTATTAGAGGGGGATGAAAAACAGACCTTCTCAGTTGCGGGCAATGTTGCCTCTCAGGGAACGTTTATTTGGCAATGTCTGGAGACACCCTTATTGTAACTCATAGGAGAAGGGGAGGAGTGTTGCTGCTCCTGGCTACTCCTAGTAGATAGAGGTCAGGAATATGCTAGACATTCTAAAATGTACAGGACTGCCCCCACAATAAGTACTTATCTGGCTCAAAATATCAACAGCTCCGAGACTGAGAAAACTTTATCTAAAAGGAGAGGGAGAGAGAGAAAAAAAGAAGGAAATAGAAAGCACAAAAGCATAGTAGTAATAGATTTGAACATAGTAAGATGTAATAAAATAAACATTTTTTAAAAGTCAGCTATATAATAAAAGTAACACTAACAGTACAATAATTTAAGAAGGAAAAAGATGGAAGATAGTATAAATTTTCTGCTACTGATATGACAAAATAGAATTTAAACAAGAAATATTACTTAAAATAGGTTAATTATATGATGTTAAAAGATTTAATTTTCAAGGATGATATATAATCCTAAACTTATAAGAATCTAATAAAAATGCCTCAGAGTATACAAATATTTTCAAAATACCAGGAAAAATAAGAAGGGAAAAACATTCTGAGATATATTAATGTCCCTTTTGAAATTAATCTGTTGAGCTGAAGAAAAGGAATAAAGAACATTTGAGCAACAATTCAAGAGTTGGACTACATACCCAGAACATCCAGAACAGTTAGCCAAAAAAGTAGAAGACACACAACCTTTTAAAAATATCCCTAAGGACAGAGAAAGTTTCAAAAAATACCCCCCCCACACCAAAAAAATCGATCTCTCATCACAATGTGATTTTTTTAAAATGATAAAATGATGAAATAAGGTATTGAACACTGGAAGTTTGCTAAAAGAATATCATAAGTGTTCTTATCAACCCCCCCCCCAGAAGAAATGGCAATTATGGGAGGTGAAAGATGTGTTAATTAACCTGACTTCTCAATAACTCATTTCTCAGCAACTCATTTCACAATGTATATGTATATTAAGTCATTACAATGTATATCTTTAAAGAAAAAAATCACATTGTACAGACTAAAGGTACCTTACTGTGTCACGATCAAAAGGGCTTTTGTGGTTGCTCTTCTTTATGTATCTGTAGGAGCTGGAGCCAAAGTTTAGTTTGGTCCACAAAATTTGCTGTGACAACTCCCCCACATATTTCTTTTATGCCCTATTTAACTATTGGTTATATGAATTAAGCTTATTTGTTTTGTTGTGTTTTCCCACTCTCCAGTACTATGAAACTTTTATAAATAGCCATAGCTCCATTTTAATCTCAGTATTTTTCTAAGACCAGAGACAACTTCAAATATCTCTTGAATCTAGCATAATGCCTATCCCATCATAAAAGAAAAAAAAAAACTGTTACTACAAAAGGAAAGGGAAGGCAAGGAATAAAGACAAGAGAGAAGAGGAAGACAAAATAAAAGGAGATCTGGAAAACAAAAGCAGAGTGGAATTTGAACCCAAGTGATTTTAACTGGATTGAGATATTCTCTGTAGACTCAAACCAACTTTCTGGCTTTCCTTTATGAATATCAAACCTTGAAGAAGGTGAGTGATCATTCTCCTCACTCTTGCTGTAGAAGGATCCTTCCTATTTTAAGGAGACAGAAAATCTGAAAGCCTTTGTTAGTTATTACACAAAGAGAGACATTACAAAGGCATAATGTAGAGAAAATGAGTTTGGACTGGATCTCTCTCTTCCCCACGGCTGCCAGCAATGGAGAAGGAAAACAACAGTATTATAAATGTGATTTTATTGTCCTTTTACTATTAGGCGGGTAGCACATTTGGTCCCAACACTTACCCAGATTGTTAGTAAATGAAAAAGAGAACCATTCAAGGTTGGGAGGAATCCAATCAGCCCTGTCATTATAAAAACACATTACCTCTGTGCTCTCATTCTATCAAGTCCCAAACATTGATTTAGCTAAAACATAGGGGAAAAAAATCTCGGGCCGGGTTCTCATAGTTAAGGAATATAGACATAATGAAAAAAAAAAGTGTATACTCTCTAAATGTATTTTTTTCCCTTTATGATTCCATAGACCTGGCCCTATGTTTCCATAGAACAGGAAAAAGCCCTAGATAAAAGGATATAGAGCCAGAGTTGAACAAGGAGATGGATGATCAAGTTTTGTTTATCAATCTCAATATCAATCTGTGTGATGCCATTTCTCATGGGATATGTGTTTGACTACCTTCACTTCAAACCATCTTCTTTACCTCTAATAAATCTAAGTAAGAGGGCAGCTCAGGTGGCTTAGTGGTTTAGTGCCACCTTCAGCCCAGGGCATGATCCTGGGGATCCAGGATTAAGTCCCACGTCAGGCTCCCTGCATGAAGCCTGCTTCTCCCTCTGCCTGTGCCTCTGCCTTTCTTTCTCTCTCTGTGTCTCTCATGAATAAATAAATTTTTAAAAAACCTAAATAAGAATAGCTACTTCTAGTAAACCTTGGAAAGAGCTCTATATAGTTATGCTTATTAAAGTTCATTCTAGATATTTTTATAGAAGGAATTATGTGGCTCCTACTTAATTTATATACTCGTTTAGGAGGATGTCTGTTTTCTGTACCCACCTTTCCTAGAATAGTGCTAAGCATTGACAGCAGATGGTCAAATATCCTTAGGCATTAGACCTGGGAATGGAATTTATGATTTTAAGAGGTCATATCATGACCAGAGGTTGGAGTTATATAAAAGTTGGGCTCTGGGGTTCTGATATTATAGCTCAAAGATATCTGCACAGAACTGCCTCAGTTTGGGGGTCTCAGTTGCCTTATCTATCAATTAAGTTTAATTGGAGATGCCTCAGGTATTTCACAGGGCTTTAGTAAGTGAGGATCAAAAGCAATAATTATTATAAAAAGTTTAGTAAAGTATAAAGTGCTATAAAGAACTAAAAGAATAAGAACATAGATACTAGTGGTAGTAGTCACAAGAAGGGAAAAAATATTATTAAAGGGAAATAAGAAAGAACATGAAAAGACACATTTAAATCATCTGGTGAAAAAAGCTAGTAACTATCAAAAGTGACTATTTCATTTATATCCAAATAGCTTTAAAAATATTTGAAACTAAATACTATAATATTTTAAAGAATTGAATACAAAATGCCATTTGTCATCTCCATACAGGAAGCAACGTTATACTAAGTCTCTTTGCGGGCAATGAGACTTGAGCACAATGGAATATGTGGTAGAAAGTAGGATCTGTTCTTCACTGACTATCAGAAATTCTTCAGTTAAAAACCTATTCAAATGGATTAGGTCTGCATCAGTGTCTGAAAGGATCCTAAAGATCAAGGAGAGATCTGAAGATAGGTGACTGTACTTCATGGAAATGAGCCTATAAATCCTGTCAAACAAATCAATCAATATTGTCACAGAAAAGATGTTTCTAAGTTCAGAATTCTAATTATTTTGTGAAGTTTTCTATATTCTGAAATGTAACAATTAGTAGTGAGAACTTCTGTTAGTTTCATTAAAGATAGTCATCGTTTCATTTCTGTGACTGTCTATTCCAAAATGCGGAATATAAATTCAAGGACTTGTTTGTATGTCGTTTGCATATAATGGTTAGGAAAAAGTTATATAGTAAACCTCTGCCTTCAGTTCAGGTCGCGATCCAGTCCCACGTCTGGCTCTGCTCAGTGGGGAGTCTGCTTGTCCACCCTCTTCCTCTCCCCCTGCTCATGCTCTCTCTCTCTCTCTCTCTCTCTCTCTGTACTTCTCTGTCTCAAATGAATACATAAAATCTTTAAAAATAAACAAATCAATCATTATTTTGATAATGAAAATTATTTCATTAATTAAGTAGCTTTGTAAGATGTAAAGGTTTGGGTAGAGTGACACAGAAAGTAACAATTCATCTCTTCTGCACAGACATAGATTGCATTTATTATTGTTAAAAAACAACATATAGAGTTTTCACTTTCCATCATTGGACGATGCATGGATCAGGGAGATAATATCAATATTCAATGATAATCACATATTTATTGAGAATTAATTCCTTCAAGTTATAGGAGTGGCTAGATCCCTCTTAGTATTATATTGGTACAGCTATATCTAGTGCTTATGAGAAAACTGATGAAAATCCAGAATATGAATTTGCAATAATCACAGAGAAAGAAATGAGAATCCGTATAAGTATCTCATAAAACCAATTAGGCTGGTAGAGAATGTTAACCCAGGAAGGAGAATGAAGAGGATCAGAATCAGGATAAAAAAGATGTTAAGACCAAGTACAAATGTTCCTGTTAGTCCCATTTATCTAAGGATTTCACCAAATCTCTAGTGAAAGATTTGACATTAATCAAAATCTCTTTATACATCAAAACGTACACTTTGAAATGGTGAATTTTAGATCATGTGAATTGTATTTCTCATAAAAAAGTATTTACATATATCAACAGAAAATACATGTAAGTATATAAATACATATTTAATTCATATGTATTTTTAAATTGAGATATGTAATTCTTATAACATAAAAGGATATATATAAGCATGTATTTATTTTTTGTTATTGTGAATATGGGTAAGCCTACTTCATCTTTTTTTTAAGCCTACCTCATCTTAAACAAAATCTATAGTATTCACAAAACTATAATTTTTCATTATTGTAACAAATATTATCATTATAAAATTATAAAATAATTTTCATTATCAAAATAAAGATTGTTTATTTTTAAAGATTGTATTTATTTATTTGAGACAGAGAAGCACAGAGAGAGAGAGAAAGCATAAGCAGGGGGAGACATAGAGGGAGGACAAGCAGACTCCCTACTGAGTGGAGCCAGACATGGTACTGGATTCCAGAACCCAGAGATCACGACGTGAACTGAAGGCAGACACTTAGCTATATGAGCCACCCAGGTACCCCTCATTATCAAAATAAAGTTTTAATCTAAAAGAATCCTTACAGGGAAGCCCAGGTGGCTCAGCGGTTTAGTGCCGCCTTCAGCCCATGGCATGATCCTGGAGACCTGTGATCGAGTCCCACATCAGGCTCTCTGCATGGAGCCTGCTTCTCCCTCTGCCTGTGTCTCTGCCTCTCTCTCTCTGTATCTCTCATGAATAAATAAATAAACAAAATATTTAAAAAAAAATAAAATAAAAGAATCCTTACAGATATCATTAGGTAAGGTATATAAACCAAGTAGATTCTACTGCAATCAAACTTATGTAACAAATTTCTCCAAGAGAAAATAGTGTCAATACAAGTACTGTGAATGCCTGATTATACCATACATATATCACTAATACTGGCATATTATAAAAATTCAGTTTATCTTACTAAAAATCTCTGATTAGAACAAAGCCTTTGATCCTTAAAACTCAAAGAATTATCTATCTTACAGGAGCATTCCAATAAGATCCAAGCTATGTATTAATGTGACCCTTATTCTTTCCATACAGAATACTTACAGAAAAATAAACTGTAAATAAAATGTAAATTAAGAAAGAGGCAGCATTGAAGTCTTTGGATCCAGTTGCACTGCTCCCACCCACCTGAACACTATGTTGAAATGTACATTTTCTCTTTATATAAAGGAGGGATTTTCATTATAGTCAGACAATACTCTGACTCTATTCTGAACCTAAAAGAGATAAAATGCCTATAGTCAATGATGAAAGTAAGCAGTTCTATGTCCTTTTTAATTTCAGTGTAGAGCAGATAAAAAGAGGTTGATTAAAACCAAGTATACTTCCCACAAAAGATGTTTTAACTTCTTGACAGAATATGACTGACACCCATCCCATGTTCACAGAACATTGTGTTTCTTAACTTCCTGGTAACCAAATTATCCTATTTCTTTTTCTTGTACATCTCTGCCAATATACCCCTTTGCTGTTCATCTTTCTTAACCAAATTTTAAATACCAGAGTTTAATAGACTAGAACCCAGGTCTTGTCTTCTTATTCCATGTCTTCTCCTTAGGTGACTTTGGCCATGGCCTCAATAGCCACATGAGTGATCATCTCCAATATTTTGCATCAGCTTAGCTTATTTCACCTGTTAAATTTTAGGTACTGCCAAATATCTGTTTAATATCTCTACTAATTTTCAATCTGGATACCTCTAATTATATACTTCAAAAACACAGGAATCAGTCGTGGCATCTTCCACTCCCTATTCCGTTCACTTCAGCGCATGTTACGTTGCCATCTAAAACACTCTAAAATGCACTCTTACCCAAATCATCTCATCTCTGTTGTTACTCTGAGTTTAGTCAGCATCAGCCTCCTATTATCAACTCCTGGCCTCAAAGATCGACTCTCTACATTGCAGACTGAGTTATTCTGAGAGAACAAACCATGCCATAGCACCTGCTTAAAATCCTCTATTCCCATTGTTCTTAAAATACAGATCAAAATATTTGATCTATAAATCCCTGCAAAATCTGACCCTGCTTACCTCACCATCCTCACCTCAAACAACTCTTCCATTCCTCTGTGCTTTAACTACACTGGCCTTGTATTTGATCTCCAAATAGTCTGTATTCCTCTCTGCTTCAGAATCCTTTCTCACTTTGTCCACTCTGCCTGGAATGATCTTCCACATGCTCTCCTCATTTACTGAGGTAATTCATCTTTCTATAGTTTGTCAAATTTCCTTTAAAAAGTTGCTGGAGACAAGAACAGGTTCCCTTGTGTTTTAGTTCACCCGACTGCTATAGCAGAAGACCACAGCCTTGGTGGCCCACATACAACAGAAACATATTTCTTACATTTCTGGAGGATGGAAATCAGAGATGAGTGTCAAGCATGGTTGGGTTCTGGGTAAGGCTTGTAGACTGACAACTTCTCACTGTGTCCTCACTTAATGGGAGGGGCAAGGTTGTTCCTGGGCTCTTTTATAAGGGCACTATTCCCATCGATGAGCATTCTACCTATTCACCAAAGGCTCCATCTTCTAATACCATCACAACAGCCTGAGAATGGTTCCACAATGTTGAAATAGAATAAGGATAAGGGTATTAGGATTTCAACATATAAATTTTGAGGGGGACACAAATATTCAGACCATATCACCTTGTTTTATGTCCTCTTAGCCCTTTCTGCCTCTTTTGTGTACTTATTACAACTGTACTTAAGCAATTGTGCTATTAATACTTGTCCATGCTGGAATATAAGCTACAAGAGAACATTTCTGTCTTATTCGCTGTTTTAACCTCAGGGCTTTCTCTACTACCATATTCCAGGAGCATGGGAAATAAGATCAATAAATATCAGTTAATGATTAAAGAAATAAGGAAAATCTTTTTTTTCTTTTAGAACATTTATAGAAAATGGCAGTCTACTTGCTGTCTAGTATGCATGAGATAAATTATCACCAACAGGTAAAATAAACTGGGTGACATTTTGCAATCATCCCTTGATCTAATCTCCTAAGAATTCTCTCAAGAATAAACCTAAAGCTGGCTTCTCATTTTTTATATTTGTTCCTGTTCATGTAACTCTCAGCAAAAGCCCTATTTTCCAGGTTAAATCAAGGAACTTATGTTTAGAAGATATTGCTCCAGGTAATTAGAAAATTGAAATAAAAATTCAAGTATTTAATTTATATGTTTAAAAAGGCAATACCACTCCAACTTGTGAGACTTGTCTCCGGAGTGTCGAGGGCAGCAGTAAGGGTCATAGAGATGTCGTAGCATTCAGTGCAGTAGTAACCAAAGTCATTGAATATCACCCCAAAACTTTATTAACTTGGGTATATTTTTCAGAAAGCCTCCAGGAGCAGGCAGATGGCATTCTCTTATTTGCACTATTCCACTGCAGAGAACTAAAGTTTAAACTATCAGCTACCTGCCATTTCTGGAATTGCTGCAGATAAAAACTCTTTGATGATTTCAGTTTTCTGCTGCTTGCTTGCAGGCTTTCAGAAAATAATTGCTACCATAAGAAACACTACTGAAATTGACAATAAACTGAATTTGGCTGGAAGTACATTGTAATTCTGTTCTATATTGGTGAGCTGCACTGCTGGGACGAGTGTTTGTTTAAAACCAAAACACCAAACAAAGCCCTGGCTTTAATGAAAATGTAGAGAGAATCATCTTTGAGATATTTATGACTACTACAATTGAAATTGTTTATTAGAAAGATAACATTAACTGCTTCTTCGAGTGGATTATTTGGGAGTGTAAACTGCTCCCAATATACTTGGGCATGTTTGGAGTGGTATAGAAAAGACAAAGAGAAACAGTGTGAGTGAGGCATTTTGTGGAAAAGAAATAAAGACAGGCATGAGTACAAGGGGAAGCAGGATAGTAGTGTAGGAAAAAAATAAGAAAAGTAGATATGAGAAATAACAGAAAATAAGTTGAGAAAAGTTATTAAAAGAAAAAGAGAGAAAAGAGAATCAAGAATAAATCATCAAAATAGTCAAGCCCAATATGAAATAAATGTAACATCACCACCAGGCTAACATCCTCCCCACTAGCAGCCATTACTAATGAGTACTGAATGTATTGATAAGCAATTTAAGGCAAGCAGAGAACATTCTATTCCAGAGAATTCCAGAATATTGTGTTGATCCCACAAGAGTCAGTTAAAATTGTGGAATCTTGAAGATAGGGCTGAATCCTAGCTGAATTCATATAAAACTTTCATATAAAGGTTTGGTTCCTTGGTTAATTCCCTACAAGTTTACCAATGTGCCGATACACATACTGCAACAATGCATACATTACAGTAAGCAACCAAAATATTAAGGGAAAGGAGGCAAAAACAAACTTGAAGACAGCAAATTTAATTTTATCTGGACTTACTAGGGTCTCTACCTCCTGCTGATTGATGTCAGATATTTGTGATATACAGAACATGCCCATAAACAATAACGTTTTTTAAAAAATTAAGTGGATTGTATCATTGTAAGTTGGTACCTAGGATATTGCCACTGTCCTTTCCAAAGTCTCTATAAATCGGATATATACCAAAATAATTCCTATGCTTATTAACTCAATAAAGGAGCAACTCAAAGTAAAATGTTCTAAGAGGAGAAGAAAGGTAGATTGTCACAGATAGCCCTGATTTAATAAGGAAGTAGAAGAGAAGAGTATACAAATGTATCTGGCCAAGAGAACAAAGAGGTAAGGTGCATTAGCAAATATGGGTTTGAGTCTTTGCTCTCTTACTTTAACTTGGGTGTTCATAGAGCTCCCCCAGTTATACTGAAATCTCACACTTTTCAGTCACTTAATGATCTATCCTATTATAGTCACCTGATCTTCAAATGCAATTAATATTTACTGAATATCCTATGTACTAGGTACTTCAATGAGCACTTTCAATTATATCACATATCTAATCTTCCCAACAAGCTGATGGGGGGTTATTAATCCTATCTTATGAAAGAGGAACAGTTAAGGCTGAATTTAAATGATTGGATCAAGAGTAATAGCTATGTCAAGTTAGGGAGTGACTTCTGAAATGGCCAGATGATGGGCACATCAAATCCTCTCTTTAAAAAGTAAATCCTCTATAGAAAAAAAATTGTCAAAACAACACTTTCTAGACTGGACATTGGCAAAGGGCAAACATAGAACTGAGAAGCATTTATTCAAGAAAAACTCTTGAACCTTAGTAAAAAGGTCTGCTATGTTTTAGCCTGGGAATGCTTCTACAATGTTGAAATAAAATAAGGATAAGAATCACATGGGGGAAAAGCATTTGACAAAATTCAACACCCATTAATAATAAAAACTCTCAACAAATCAGAAACATAAGGAAATGTCCTCAACCTGATATAAGAAATTCCTAAAACCCTGCAGCTAAGATTGTACTTAATAGTAAAATAATATTTCTCCTAAAACCAGTAACATGGCAAGGATTTCAGTTCTCATTACTTCTATCTAACATTGTATTAGAAATTCTAGCCAGGGGATTCCTGGGTGGTGCAGTGGTTTGGCGCCTGCCTTTGGCCCAGGGCGCCATCCTGGAGACCCTGGATCGAATCCCACGTCGGGCTCCCAGTGCATGGAGCCTGCTTCTCCCTCTGCCTCTCTCTCTCTCTCTCTCTCTCTCTCTCTCTCTCTCTGTGTGTGACTATCATAAATAAATAAAAATTTAAAAAAATTAAAAAAAAGAAATTCTAGCCAGTATAATCAGGTAATAAAATGCAACAAAATCAGAAAACAAAAAGCAAAACTGTCTTTCATCACAGATGATATAGCTGTGTACTGAAAAAAACCTTAAAGAATCCCTCCCCCTTTAAAAAAAAAAAAAAGAATTCAGTCAGAATACAAGATCAATATTAAAAAGTCAGTTGTATTTCTATACACTAAAAATGAACACTCCAAAATTGAATTAGGAAAATTATTTCATTCAAAATAGCACTCCAAAATTAAGTACTTATGATTAAATTTATGAAACAAAGGGCAAGATTTATACACTGAAACCTATAAAATACTGCTGACAGAAATTAAAGAAGATCTAAATAAATGGCATGGTATTCTATGCTCATGGATTGGAAGACAATAGCATTAGGAATGGCAGTTCATCCCACACAAATCAACCAGGTTCAGTGGAATCCCTATCAACCCAGCATGTTTTTCTGCAAAAATTGGCCACTCAATCTATTATAGGGAAATGTAAAAGATCCAAATGGCCAAAACAATTTTGAAGAACAAATTTGGAGGACTAATACTTTCTGATTTTAAAATATATTATAAAGCTACAGTAATCAAGACAATGTGTTATTGGCATGACAGAAACAGATCAATGGAAAAGAACAAAGAGTCTAAAAATAACTCCTATTTATGGTCATTTGATTTTGATGAAGGTGCCAAAGTAATTACATGAGCAAGGTATGATCGTTTCAAAATATATTGTGTGGGGGATCCCTGGGTGGCGCAGCGGTTTGGCGCCTGCCTTTGGCCCAGGGCGCGATCCTGGAGACCCGGGATCGAGTCCCACGTCGGGCTCCCGGTGCATGGAGCCTGTTTCTCCCTCTGCCTATGTCTCTGCCTCTCTCTCTCTCTCTCTCTCTCTGACTATCATAAATAAATAAAAAAAAATCAAAATATATTGTGTGCTGGGACACTGGATATTTACACATGAAAAAATTAACTTAGATCCTTACCTCATATCATATACCAGAATTAACTCAAAATAGATTATAGACTAAATATGTTAAAGACGTAGCTAAAAATTATAAAACTTTAAGAAGACAACACAGGAGAAATATTCATACCTTGGGTTGGGTAAAAATCTTTTAAATATGACAACAAAAGCAGAATTCAGAAAAGAAAATAGCAAATTGAACATCTCTCCTCCTAGAGAAGAGAAGGTTGATTTGGGTACCCCACCCAAATTCATATGTTGAAGCCCTAATTCTCTGATATTTAGAATATGACCATATTTGAAGATAGGATCTTTAAAGAAGTGATTAAGTTAAAATGAAATCTTTAGAGTGGTTCCTAATCTGATTTGACTGATCTCCTTATAAGAAGAGGAGATTAAGATACACAGGGATACCCAAGGGATGCAGAATAGAAAAAACAATAAAAAATAGCAAGAGAGTGTCATCTATAAGCCATGAAAAGAGGTCTTAGAAGACACAAAGCTATGAGTACCTTGATCTTGGACTTCTAGCCTCCAGAAGAGTAAGAATATAAATTCTTATATTTAAGCCATTCAGTCTATAGTATTTGGTTAGGGCAACCCCAGAAAACTAACATACCCTCTAAGGCCATAATACCATGGGAGCCACAAAGCAAGATAAATATTGAAAATTACTGAGTTAAAGATAAATTAGGGGATAATGTCTTTATTCTGTTTTTTCTTTAAATACCTAGTTTTTCTACTACATGGATAGAATTTGATTATTAATATCACACATACTAATTATTTTCTGAAGACCTAAATTAGTGGATTGGTGAACAAATATTCAGAAGACCTCATTTCTTGCACTCCAATGTAAATATTTATAAATTTCTATGTGTTTATTTTCCCCATATCCTCTACTTATTTACTTATTTATTTTATACCATTGAGTTACTACAGGGTAAATTTTCGCTGTTGGTCTCAAAAGCAATTCAGAGGGTTAACTGAGCATTCAGTAATTTCCATTACATCACAGAATTTATTGCTTGAAAATATATATAGAAAACATGTATACATATATTCACACACACACACACACACACACACACACACCTCAGTCCTTTGTTGTGTCTATATCGATTTCTCCTATAGACCTCATTTCATAATGTGCCTTGAAAATTAAATCATCTATTTAGTTTCAATATGACCTAAGAATTTAATTGGATTTGTAGGCAGTAATTTATGTAATATTAATGGATACTTTTCAAAAGTAGCTAATTAACAGCTGACCTTTAATTTCCCTTTTAAAGAAAAGGAACTGAGCATAATAAAAAAAAAAAAAAAAGAAGGGAAAAAAAGGAAAGAGAAACTCAAACCCTTCTCTCCTCCTAACTGTGGTGTACATTTAATTAGCAGAAAGACAGCATCCATCAGGGACATTTGGAGAGCCGTGTGATACATTATGTATCTGATTACCTTATGCCTATGAAAATGGCTAAATAATTTAAATACAATTCAATAAAAATGTATTTTCAATGGGGAACTTAAGAGTTGGGTGATAGATTAAAAGCTCCCTATAACACAAAGATTTTATAAGATACTGCTATGAAAATTCAGAATAAAATATTACATTTTGCTTCTCCTTTTATGTAGCTAGATTTCTTAGTTTTGTGTTGTTTTTATAACAGCCTGGAATAAATACATATTACATTATCTGGATGCACTGTGAAAGAAAGCATAAGAATTCAGCATTACCATCACAGTTAAGACATACAGACAGAAATGCCTTCTTTGTGTGATCACTTTTTGAAAGTTTGATTCTAATGGGCCCAAGACCCTACCCAAATGGGCCAACCTTTCATTCATCTACAAAAGATTAATGGCCTTGTTTTCATCTAGTTCATAGTCAGAACGCTTAGCCCCTCCTAGAATGGATTTTCCATGCTATGCAAAGTATGTTGGTGGGCTTATACAATTCCCTAGTGGGAAGGGATTTGTCTCTGAAAAAAGTACTGAAACCATCTTCACTAATTGGCCCCTATGTTGGCAGGCAAAGCAGAGAAGCCAAGGCCTAGATGGGCCATACAAATTTAGCTACAAGTTTCATCTAAAAGCTGTCCTTTTAGGTTAGCAATGAGGCTACCTGGTCCAGGCATGTGGGGGAATGACTCTTTGCTCTAACAGAAACTATTTTGTGGATAAACAAAACAGTGTTATTTATCTTAAATCATGCCTAATAATGTACCTCCCTCATTTACTATATTATCTCACTTACATAATTAGCAGTAATTATTCACTTACACAATTACTAATTCAAGCTCTCTCTATATATACATCAGTTTTCACAAAATGAGGTCCCTGAATCACCTGCATCAGTTTTACTTTGAGAGCCTGTTTAATATGCAGATTTCTGGGTCCTGCCCCAGAATCAGATTCTGCCTTTTGAAAAGGCCCTGGGGTAAGCCCTAAGCGTGCTGGAGCTGGGGAACCTTGGCTTTGATGATGAGATTTAAGCTGTATGGGGTCTTCAAAAGCTCTTCTCCTCAGAGAGTAGCTGCATCTTGTGCTCTTTACGCACATAAATCTTATAACCAAATGTCACTAAGAAAAAGGTTGAGAATTGAAAATCAATATCACAAAGAGTTTCCCCTGGAACATCTTAATGGTCAACCCATTTGATTTCAGCCTCTTACCATCACAGAGATTCTTGAAGGAAATTCTATGATTGTTCTCACTTTGCTAATGGTCCATTAAAACCAGTTTATTGATTTGAGGAAGCTTTAATTCCTTGAAAAAAAATTACCTGGAGCCAAAAGACATGGATTCTAGCCCTGGTTTGCTGTGTACAGTCCTTGCAGCCTTGGGCCAGGAAGTTCCTCACTCTCTACCTCAGTTCCCTTACCTGTAAATTTAACTTCATAATACTTGCCTAATTTACAGTATACAACTAATGAACTGAATTATTTAATATACCTTAGTGTCATGCTACTGACATATTCCAAAGATTCCTAAAAATATTCAATATAAAAATACTCTAAAATAATTTTTATATTATATACAAAGAGAGAAGTATTAGTTTTCTCTTCTCCACTCTATTCTATATGGACTAATAGATCTAGCCCAAAATGTCAGTTTTAAAGAAAACTGCTGGATCCTTTTTTTCCTGTTTGTGTTGTTTGTTAATTTGAGGTCTTTTTTGGCTGTTGTCTTTAGAATGAGGGGGGCTGCTATCTTCTGGAATCTCTTGCCTGTCATGACAGAACAAAGTTGCATTACTGAGAAATTCAGCATTGAGGAAAAGAAATTGAACTACCGCAATATAATCATATTACCTTCAAACTAATCTTACCATATTTCTCCAGGAAAATGGGTAGAAAAATCTCTGTCCTAAGTTTGTTATTTACCTAAATAGTACTCCCATTTAGATAAGGACTCAAAATAGTCACAATGTGCAAATATTAGTCCACTGAAAAATTCGGCAGAGAAAAATGACAGTAGGCTAATGCATTTGGCTAGCGAAAAACAAACCATTTTCATGCATCTCAAAGATTACTTTATATAATTAGATTAAATTTCTGGTAACATTCAAAACAGACAATTTCTATATTTCATATTCTCTGGACCTCCTTGTAACATAACAGCTTGTTCAATGAATGTCTTTGACACTGGTTATAAATTTATGCTGAAAATAATTATCTCACTTTAGTTTAATAACTTTTATTAGATTTATCTTTTTTTAAAGAATCTACTCAGACATATTGACAAAAGAAAAAAAGTCAACTCAATTGTGTTATACTACTTTTTCTCCTCTTTAAGTCCAGCAGAAGAATACCTAAAATTAGTTATGCAGCCTATCTGAATGACTAATACTCTCTCAACCAAGTAAGTCCCTGCCTACACCAAATTGGGAGATCCTAAAAGTACACAGGGATGTTCAAATGATCCCATGAAAATGCACTATGATGGATCCACTTCTGGGTGTCTTTTGGAGTGAAATTCATGATCTTTAACACAAGTCTTTCTTTAAAAATAGAAACAATCGACTCAGTCACAGGCTCTGGATTGTCTTCTCCACAATTCAGATATGTAAACACCATGCCATTCATACTTTTCAGGGTGTTTGGTCTTGGGTTTATGGAAGAAAATGGGACTGGCCCCTACTTTCCCAAAAAGTACCAAGAAGACCTCTTTTTATGGTTCATGACAATGAAGGAGAGAGTAGAATATTTCTGAATAAAGAGAAACACTAGAGGAGACTGTCACTCACTACTAGCCTTTTAATCAGGGACCCAATTACTCAAAATTATATTGACTGAAAGAGGTATTGACTTCTGTGGGAAATCCACTGAATTTGAACTCACTTGTATGCTTATAAGTTTGTATCACATTTTTATGAGTCAAATAAATGGAGTTTAAAAAATAATGAAAATATTAACGGGGATATTAGATTTTTAAAAGTATAATACATTTTTTTAGAGTAAATGTGACTTTTCTCCTTTGCGTATCTTTTTTAAAGGACAAATATTCATCATCTTAATACTCTTCTTTCTACATTGTGCTACATTAGTTGCCTTAAAAAGTAGAACAACAGAACCCAACATTGTTCAATTAATGCATTAAGTCCAAGTAAATAGATCACCATTTCAGAAGCTTAAAACCAACAGCAAATGTGTCAGTAACATCATTCAGGTAAGCTGATTTTTTTATGAGTTAACAAGCTAGGCTTCAATTGCCCAAATTTTCAATAGTCTTTTTTAGTCCAAGACCAACAATTTGTTCCCAAGCCAAAAGAAGAACTTGGCAACCTTGGCTGTCATCACCACTATTGTCGTTGACCTTACAACTACTTGCCAAAACTGCCAAAATGACCATTTTCTCTGTATACTATGTTTTTGGTGTTTTTCTTTTTTTAACTGTTACTCACCAATCCATGTAATCTTCTAAATTTCCTTCTATGCATTGTGTCATGTTTCTGGCTAAGAAAAAGAAAACATCCAGCGGTGTTATTTTGGAAATGGATAACACACAAGGCAGTGTATATAGCCCTAAATGTAGTAACTTTTATGATTATAAAGCTCTGGAGGGAAGAACAAACTTAGATTAACTATGATCTACTCTGGAGAGTTTTTAAATTACCAACCCCAGTGGGAAATGAGTGGTGACATAAAGCAAAACAAAACAAAAACATCCCACCAATCTAAAGTGGACATAAGTTTGGGTATTAATAAGAAAACTTCCACCTAGGAACAGATGAGATATATGATGGTGTTGCCATCTGCAGTCATTAGAATATGGATTAGCTCTCCAGCTCTCTTTCTCTCTGTCAGCCTGAGTGATCACAGAGATATTTGCTTCTCAGTTAAGTAAACTAGCTAATTATCATACTAAAGGTCTGATTTTCTAAAAGTACAACTGAAAAATCAATTCCAAAATTAGAGAGATAGATTTGTAAGGCAATATCCTTTTCAATCCTTTCAGGATTGGACGGGGAAATAATAATCCTTCTTGTCAAGTATATACTCTAAACTTCAATCCATACCTCCAAATATTCCAATGCTTCCAACATGCGATCATGAAGAAATGAACTTATGAAGATAGATTCTTTTCTTTTCAACTTTTTCTTCCCCAAATGTGTCTCAAAATACAATTCTCTTTCAGCGGTTTGCTCCAATACTCAATACCTTGAGAGCTTTTCAGTGGTTTCTCTGTACACATTTAGAGCCCTAATTGCATTGACATATTGTTAAATTCTTTCAGTGGGGGCAAATTTCACTAACGGTGCATAGAAACAGGAAACTGCTGTCTGTCCTGCTCCTGCAATAAATTTCTGTCAAATATTCTAAAAATATATATATATACAAATAATTCCATCGAAGTTTGCTGGCAAAAACAAACAAAAAACAGGCACCGTAGTCTATTAAGAACACCAATGCCACAGAACAGTAAGCATGCACTGCTCTCGATGTTCAATCACAGTCTAACAAAAGGAAAGTCCTTATGAGATCTGCATGAGATTATGCAGCCATCCTTACTAGCCAAAGAAAGGTAACATTTTAGCCTAAATCTCCTGGGTGCCTTACCTCTGGTTGAATGAAATTGAGTCCCATTTAGCTGCCTGTTATGCTGCTGTTCATAAATTGCTGTTCTTTCTCCACCTCCTCCTTAATTTCCTCCTGTGTGTTCAGCTAATTGCTTGGGAATGCCATTATTAAAACCCAAATTAGAACTTTCCCACTAACCCAACACCCTCTCAATTCTCAAAATGCCTGGGCTAAATGTTGTCTTCTCTACATTTCACTTCAGAGATTCATTCTCAGGTTAGCTCTAAAGCAACTCTGACACTGAAAAATGAGGGTTGGGGAGCTAGGGGGCAGTGAGAAGGAAGGTATCAGAGATTGAAACAAGCATCATTTGGCTCCAGATAACTCTGGACTTTCTTTATGGAGTACTTGATTGAAATAGATTGACCAACTATGATATTTACATGCCATTGAGTTTTGCACTCTTGTTTGTCTCAGGCTATGAAAGATGCCAAAGAAGATGGTTTTGTCTAAAGGAATAAAATCTTTCAGGATAGGTAATATCACATATTCAACATGTAAACCATTCAAAAAGATACCAAGTACTTTTCATGGATTAGGCTGTATTAATCAGTACTTGACTGACGGTAAAAAATGGTAGACTGTGAGAAGAAACTGGATGAGTTAAAATCTCTGCTAAACAATCAATTTCTTACCTATCCAATGGCAAATCACTTTTTCTTAAAAAAAAAAAAAAAAAGATTTAGTGAGGGCCTCTTGTAAGAGTGCTTGGAAAAATATTGAAACTTGGAAAAAATTATGTTAATAAAATATGTCACCAAGAGGGTCTTCCAACAGAAATTAATGAACTGAAAGCAAGTTTCAAATGTTCACTTTTCTGTAACTTTCATGGCACATGCATTTTCACTATTTTCTCTGACTTTTCTTTAGATAATTCCAGCTTTATAATAAAAATCCCCAATACGGTATGGAGATAAAATTGTTTTTGACATTTAGTTTTTGTTGTTGTGATTTTTTCTTCCACTGAACTTATTTGGTAATCAGTTATCTGAATGATAGAGCTGTCTTTTCAGTGATCTGAAAGACACTTTCTGCCTCACTGGGCCTATGCAATTCCTATGCCAATACATTCTGGCTGAGGCCATTCTGAAGTATCATTTGTGAGAAGAGGTGTTTGCTTCCATGTGTGTCTTTCTCAGTGTAGAGGCCCAGACAGTACCTCACAGACCAACTACACTCTACTCTACAACATAGTTGAACTTCACAATTTCCTAGGCCCAAATAGGACTTTGTATTAAAGGGCTAAATGAGTAATTTTTGCAAGAGCTGTACTTTGGTTAAAATAAACAAGGAGGGACTCCAAATAAAGAGGTAATCAAAGTTTACCTTTGAATCACAGAAATTTGTACCCAGAAGGCAATTTCATGATATTCTTAAATATTAACCATATTTTTAAGGTGATGAAGCTGACAAGTAAATAAAGGTGACATGACTTATCTTTCACCCTTTCCAAGGTACACAGCATAGAACTACTTAAAAAACTTATGAGAACCAGGGTGCCTGTGTAGCTCAGTTGGTTAAGCAATTGAATCTTAGTTTCGGCTCAAGTCATGATCTCAGGGTCCTGGGATCAAGCCCCGCATCAGGCTCTGTGCTCAGCATAGTCTACTTGAAGATTTTTTCTTTCTCCCTCTGCTCTTCCCCCTGCTCATGCTCTCTCTGTTTCTAAAAATAAATAAATAAATCTTGAAAAAAAACAACTATGAGAGACTGCCTCATCAGAATGACTAAATCCTAAAGATAAAATTGATCAAAACTGATTTCAGAACTGGGGTCTTTCTTTTCCATGTACTTTTTACTTTTTTGGGGTCATAACTGAATTCTTCACATTCATAAAGCAGTATTTTTTTAGATCATGAACCCATCAGGTACTTCTTCCCTTGGTAACACATATTGCTTAAGGATCTTTTATTATCCCTAAGAGGGAGTTTCCCATGGCAAGTGATTGAACTGAGGTTCTCAACTGCAGTTGTATGTAGGAATCGTCTGGGTGGCTTTCAAAATCCCAGTTGCTTATCCCACACCTCAGACCAAGTAAGCCCAGGATGGGTGGTGGGACTTAGGCATCGGAACTTTATAAAGCTCCCCAGATGGTTGCAAAGTGCAAAGAAGATGGAGAGTCACTGCACCGGAAGCCAATCTATTAGGAAGAGAGGGCGACCCTTCCACCTCCTGAGTAACAGCACGGGGTTTTAGTATACACTGTTTCCCACAGACTCTGACAAAGCTTCACCCATGAAACAATTTAAGCTAATTTAAGACTGAGAACAGACTGAACATTCTTCTTGCAATGGAACCCCTAAATATTTTATTGGAAGCTATTTTCAAACTGACAAAACAAGTTTTACTCGAGTTATTTTGACCCAAGCCTGGACACTAATGCTGATCAGATAGATATGAAGGATTTGATTTCAATGAAAAAAAAAATAGCTTTCAAGTATGCCCTCACATCACACACTTTCATGCTAATTTACCTCCTATCAGTATAACTTTGGGCCATTTTGACTCCCAAAGACACCCCTCAGAATTTTAATCGGTCCATTTGTAACCTAAATATCATCTGGGAACATAGTTTGCTCTTGTTTATCAATATGCCCAAGCCAAATGGTACATTTTTGTTTGTATTTAGTTCAAACCCTGCTGTTTCAGCATATGTT